>NC_056663.1:196918565-197237202 GCF_018350195.1 Panthera tigris | reverse complement strand
GAGTCAAGGCTGCGTGCTCTTTCCATGGACCCCGCGGCTCACCCCAATTCCCTCCCAGGATGTCTAGGTGCGCTGAAATCTGCCTCTCTGTCTGTCCCTCGCTGGGCTTTGTGTTTGGCATCTAAGGGCAGCAAGGATCAAGGCTACCTCTGCTCCCCGGGACAGACACTCACACGTTTGAGGAGGGTGCACGTGCACTCCTGACCCAAAGGACCTCTTCTCCCGGTTCACTGGCCCCTTCCCTTAAAGTGCCCTGTGGCCGACCACCCACGTGTGTGTCCCACCTGCTTCTGCTGCCCTCGGTCACGTGTGCTGGTTGCCTTCCATCTTGGTGTGGCTCTGCTTTGCTGTGACTTTTTGCTTGTTTTTAATGCTGTCCTGGAAACATGCTCTGGGGTATAAAACCCACAGGAGAGTAGCATCTGTGTGTGTGGGGGGGTGCTATTTATTTTTATTTATTTATTTTGAGAGAGAGAGAGCGAGAGCACAAGTGGGGGTTGGAACAGAGACAGAGGGAGAGAGAATCCCACCCAGGTTCTGTGCTGTTAGGTGTGGAGCCCGACGCGGGGCTCGAACCCACCAACTGTGAGATCATGACCTGACCTGAAATCAAGAGCCTGACGCTTAACCGACCGAGGCACCCGGGTGCCCCACACGGGGGGTTTTCTAAAGGACGCTTGACTTTCTCAATCATGCTACTGTATCACCCCACTGGCCTCACGCGACCACCTTCGGTGTCTTACTTTCCCCCTTTTGCAGATGAGAGAACTGAAGTGTCATTAATTTATCACCAATTCACCCTTTCCACGTCTTCGCGAACGCTTTAATAAACCCTCCTTGAGGGCTGTCTACATGCAGCCTTGTGTTCAGGACATGACGCCCAGCCGCTCCCCCCTCCGCCACGTACCCCAGTTCCTGAGAATTCAGGATGGGACGCCATATGCACACTTCAGTCGGCACCGTAGAGAGAGAAGCCCAGAACCTGGCCCCCGCTCTGCCCACTGGGCCCCCACCCCCCTGATATTTAAAGCAACAACATGAGCTGCAGCCACAAAACACAAGACGGCTACTCACCACCTCCGGTCTTGGGCTCAGACCTTGGGGAGAGCTTCTGAGCTCACGGCCACTTAGGAACTAATTGGAGCCACATGATGGCCTTGAGATTCCTGCTGGCTGGACAGCCAGTCCTACCTCCCCGGTAGGGCTGGTCTCTCAAGAGTTTCCGTGAAGTCCCGTGGCTTTTTCGGTACTAGCTGCCCCCAGGCTGTTTGTCCAATCTGCTGACTGGATTCCTGTTGCCTCTTCAGAGCTCCTTCCCGATCTGACCACAATCCTCCTCCTTTCAAGGGGTGAGATGTTAATTTCCTTAATGACTCACTATTGCCCCACTCCAGTCAGGGTTTCGCAAACAATGGCACTGTTACATTTTAACGATAAGTCCACGCATTTCAGGATGTTTAGTAGCATCCCCAGCCCCTCTGCCCACTTGATGTCCCTATCGCTCTTACACCCCCAGCCCCAGGCCCAGCCCCTCATCCTCCACCCCCTTGAGACAACAAAAAAGTCTCCAGACATTTGCCAGATGTCTCCCAAGGTTATTTCTGTCTTTATGCCACCGTTTCAACTGGATCCAGTGATCCGTATCACTCTCCCCATGCCTCTGCCATCACCCATTCTCTAGTTGTAGAAAACGAAAGTGGGGTGCTTTCTTTATGAGTGTGTTCAACAAGAGGTCAACCAGAGAGAGAGAGAGAGAGAGAGATTATTTTAAGGAATTGGCTCATATGATTGATGGAGGCACATGTCCAAAATCTGCAGGGCAGCCCAGCACGCTGTAGACCCAGAGAAGAGTTGAAGTCCAAGTCCAAAGACTGTCTGCTGCAGAGTTCCTTCGTGCTCAAAGGAGGTCAGTCTTTTCCCTCTGAAAGCCTTCAATTGATTAGATGGCCCCCAGCATTATGGAGGGCAATCAGCTTTATGCAAGGTCTACTCTGATTGAGATGTTAATCTCCTTCAGAAAACCCCTTCCTAGAAGCATCCAGGACAATGTTTGACTACATATCTTGGCACGGTGGCTCAGCGAAGTTGGCACGTAAAATTAATCAGCATAGTCAGCAAGGATGAATGAATGTATGGCAAAGAAAGGGAGGATGTACTTGAACTCATCTGGAATGTGGACTTCCATGATTATTGTCTGAAATGTCCGTGCCACACTGGGGCCATCAAGCGATTCTCAACCCTGGCCGTTACAATCACCTAGGCAGCCTTGAAAGGATGCAGATGTCAGGGGCGCCTGGGGGGCTCAGTCAGTTAAGCATCCGACTTCCACTCCTGTCATGATCTTGCAGTTCGTGAGTTCGAGCCCCATAACGGGCTCTGTGCTGACAGCTCAGAGCCTGGAGCCTGCTTCGGATTCTGTGTCTCCCTCTCTCTCTGCCCCTCCCTCATTCATGCTGTGTCTCTCTCTGTCTCAGAAATAAATAAACATCAAAAAAAATTGTTTTTAAACAAAACAAAATAATAATAAAAAAAGATATTATCTTATCCTCACAATTACCCAATGAGGTAGAGTGTATGATGGCCCCAGGCTATAAATGAGGAAACCGAGGCACAGAGAGGTAAGTGACTTGCCCAAGAAAGTTGCTGACAGTCTTGGGTTCATCTGACTCTGAAGGTTAACATTTTTTTTTAAGTTTATTTATTTATTTTGAGAGAGACACTGAGAAAGTGTAAGTGGGGGAGGGGCAGAGAGACAGAGGGACAGAGGATCCAAAGTGGGCTCTGTGCTGACAGCAGAGAGCCTGATACAGGGCTCGAACTCACGAACCATGAGGTCATGCCCTGAGCCGAAACCAAGAGTCAGATGCTTACCCCACCAAGCCACCCAGGCACCCCTGAAGGTTAAGGGTTTTTAGGAACTTTGCTTCCCAGAGACTTAGATCAGGATTACAGCCACTGGAAAAGAGGAGGCAAAAATGCCAGGATTCCTGGATGTCACCATCGTGTACCTAGAGAACCTAAGAAAATAGAAATTGAAATGAATATGGGAGCATAGTCATTAGCCACTTCACAAAGGCTTTTGTTTGAAAACAAAGTCACTTGAGAAAAATGTTGGTGCATGTCCAAAATTCAGTCATGTTCCTGGTGAATAGCAGGGACAGAAATCATATTTAAAACAGGAAGCAGAAATCATATTTAAAAACGAAGATCCCACTCATAACAGCAACAAAAACATGAAATACCTGAGAATACATTTAGCACGAGGGGTGAGGTAGGTTAATGAACACAGCTACCAAATTTTATTAAGGGATATTAGAGAAGATTCGACCTTCGGAGAGATGGTCTGTGCCCACGGTAGGTACTGTAAAAATGCCACTTCTCTTCAAATTAGTCAGAGGTTAAAACAGTTTTCTTGTTTTCAAATAAAAATTGGGCATTGACGTAATTTTGAAGCAATTCAAAAATTCTCAGGTCTAACACAGAGTGCCTTCTGAGTTCCCAGCAACTTCTAGTATCTCAAAAGGAAAAGTCAGCCCTCCTGAGCTCTTGAATCACTTCCAGACTTCCTTTTAGATTCAGTTACCTAAGGCCCTGAGATTCTTTTTGCTTGGCTATCCCTGGGCACACTCAGATCCAAACTGATTTATCCAAAAAATGGCTTTACAGTTTTTAAAACCTTAAATTGCGAAACATATTATAGGGTTACAAATATTATCCACACACCCGCACTTTAACAAATAGTTAAATGTCTACCTGTGTACCATTTGGGGCCGACAGACTCTTAAGGGGGCCCCATGATCCGGCTTTCATGTGCTTGTGTGATCCCTCCCCCTGAGCATGGGTAGAACCTGCGGCCTGGTTCTGGATGTAGAGAATATACCAAGAGTGAGGGGGTGTATGGGATTGCATGTGTGTGATTATGTTACATACGATGGTAACCTCCATAGAATGATGTGTTGTGAGCTGCCCTTCGGAGCTGGCCACAAGGCCGGGAACTGGGGACAGCCTCCAGCGCATACCCAGAGAGACGCCGAGGCCCTCAGCCCAGCAGCTTTCAGGAATCTGAGGGTTGTCAACAATCACATGAGCAAGGGAGGAGACCCTTCTCCAGTAGAGCCTCAGATGAGACCACAGCCCCAATCGACACCATGATTGTAGCCCCACAGAGGACACAGCTAAGCTTTGCCGAGACTCCGGGCCTACAGAATCATGAGATAACAGGCATATATGTTTTTAAGCTGCTAAATTCGGGAAAATATTGTTATTACCAATAGATAGCTAATGTGCTACCACACAAGTGAAGCAATAGAATATTTCCAATGCTTTAGAGGCCCCATGTGCCTCTCCTAACACATTACTTCCCTCCTCCCAAGAAGAAAGCACTATCCTAATTTTTCTGTTGATCATTCCTTTGCCTTCCTTTGTAGATTTACCATCTATGTAAGTATCAGTAAATAGGATATGTTTGGGGGCACCTGGGTGGCTCAGTTGGTTGAGTGTCTGACTTTGGCTCAGGTCATGATCTCGCAGTTCGTGGGCTCGAGCCCCGCGTCGGGCTCTGTGCTGACAGCTCGGAGCCTGGAGCCTGCTTCGAGTTCTGTGTCTCCCTCTCTCTCTCTGCCCCTCCCCAACTCCTGCTCTGTCTCTCTCTCTCTCTCTCTCTCTCTCTCTCTCAAAATTAAATAAACATTAAAAAAAGTGAAATACAACACAGAAGAACCTAAAGGTAAATATTCCTCTGATTTGAGAATAAATTTCCCAAGATTGTTTTAGCTTAGAAGCAATAAAAAATCGTGACATTTATTGATAAATTTGACTGCATAAAGATTGAACTCTTTTTACCAGAAAGCAACCTAAATGAAGTTGAAAGACAAAAAATAACCCATGGATATGAAACAGTATCAACTTCTTGAGATATGTCAGGAGCTCACACTGACGCTCCAAAGGCTAGAGATTCATATAAGGAAAAGCAAAAATAATGAGTCTATCAGAAATGGTCAACGTCACGAGTGCAAATGGAATTGTAGTGCCATGTTGGCAAAATTGGAGTGATGGTTCCCAAAGTTGGTGAGGGGTGGAGTGAGACAGGCGTCCCCTCACTGTTGGGAGCGATGCAAATGAAAAGAATGTTTCTGGGGAGCAGTGTGGACAAATCGTTCCTATATCTTGAAAATGTGCATAGTCTTTGGTTATAGTTATCCCATTTGTGACCATTTGTCCCGAGCGAGAATCACAAATGCGATGACTGATGTTAAAACACGTTCATCAGGACATCTGCACTGGCAAAGATGGAAACAGAGTGAATATCAGGGGAATCACGAAACAAATTATTGTATATCCATCCGCTTGTCCGATACGATGCAGATATTAAGGAGTGTTTACTTACAGCCTTTAATGACAAAGATGAATTCTTATGGCTGTGCGTTAAACAAAAACAGCACTGGAATCCTCGTGATAGACTCTTCCCTCCAAAGAGACGGCAGGTTTTTGGTGGGGTTGGACACATGGGGGTCAGATCCCAGCGACACTACCAATTTGCTGTGTACCTTTGCAAAGTTGCTTCATCCTTTGGAGCCTCAGATCTGCTCATGGCATTGCTTTAAGGATCCAATGAGATCACATAAACAAGATAGCCCTGCGTATTCTAGGTCCTTGAGAAATGTTACCTGCTGCCTCTTGTTAATAACACAGAACATGGGGTTTATGTGGCAGGCAGAGGGAAGAGGAAAGGATACCAAATCACGTACAGACTGATTATAAGTTTAAAATACATCTTTCTCCACTAAGAGAAGGGTGGAAACAGTTGGTGTCAGTGTTCCATTTTTAAGGAAAAGTGGAAAAGAGTCGCCCGTCTGCATTTCCAGGAGAGTGGGGCTTCTGTCTTGGGTGGAGCCTGTGACAGTCTTGGGTTCACAGGACCCCAGCACCCAATTTTCAGGAGAGAAATCTCATACAAGTCTTATTTCCTAACACTTGACCTCTGAAAAAAATCTTGTAATGCTCTAACCCAGATGGGAAATGGGGTCTGGTGTGTGACCAGCCTGCCATGGTGGTCGTCAACTTTCGCTGTACATCAACACCAGCAAACACACAAAATGCAGATTCCTAGGCTCCGCACCAAGAGATTCAGATTTGGTAGGTCTGGAACGAGGCTGAGAAGCGCGTGCGTGCGTGTGAAACATATTAAAGTTTGTCACTCGTAAGCATGAGCTCAATGCACATGTATACACCTGTGCATGTAGGGTATATGTGCATATGTGCTATATATGTACCGTGGTATACATATGGTATACTACGTACAGATAATACACCAGCGTATATACCTGCATGTATACGTTTTTTCACATATGTATATACGTGTCTAACCACCATTCATATCCAGATATAGAACAGTTCCAAAATCCCATACGTCCCCTCCCTTCAATAATCCCTACCCTCACGCCGGGTAACCATTATACTGTCAACACAGATGAGCTTAGTCCATTCTTCTTTTTTAAAAAAAATTTTTTTTTAACGTTTATTTTTGAGACAGAGAGAGACAGAGCATGAACAGGGGAGGGGCACAGAGAGAGGGAGACACAGAATCCGAAGCAGCTCCAGGCTCTGAGCTGTCAGCACAGAGCCCGACATGGGGCTCAGACTCACAAACCGTGAGATCATGACCTCAGCCGAAGTCGGAGGCTTAACCAGCTGAGCCACCCAGGCGCCCCGAGCTTAGTTTGTTCTTAAATTTCATATAAAGGAAACCATCTCATATTCACTCCTTTGCGCCTCATTTCTCCTGCTCCACGGTATGTTTACAAGACGGATTCCAGGTTGTTCCCTGGAAAGGTAGTCGGTTCACTTTCATCGCCCAGGGTGGACAAACCACAATGAGTCCCTCCATTCTTCCGTGGGTGGGCACCCAAGGCTTGAGGCTCTTTGGAAGAGTGCTGCTCCAGTGTTGTTACCCGTGTCTTTTGCGGGACGTAGACTCCCATCCTCTTGTTCATACTTGGGCGTGGGATCGATGGGCTGCCAAGGCAAGATGCGTCTAATGCCAGCAGACATTACCACACAGTAGAAATCCATGTTTGTATAAGGAGTTTTGACGCAGGTGGTCTTGGACCACACTTTGAGAAACCTACTTAGCCACAAGCCCCATTACGCGAGCAAACACATTCCTTTGAGTTGACCCTTTCTTGGGGTGCAAGTGGGGACAAGCTTGTTAACACTGAGATGCCAGCTAAGTGATTTGGGGAAGGGGGGAGAAATGCAAAAGTAAATTTCTACCATCCCTTAGCACCTCTTTGGAAATAATGTTTGCAATTTACTGCTTGTGCCCCAGAACGAGAAGCTGAGAGCAGCGAAGCTTTGATGGTGGGCGGGGGGGGGGGGGTAGGAAGGTGAGAAGCCAGGCCACTGTGCCCCATCAACCAAGCCCTAGCTCACCCTGACCACGAGCCAGAGTAATGTCCACTTAATTGCTGGTAAAAAGGGATACGCTTGGGACCTTGGGTTGTCCCTACGAGGAACAACTCTCCCTTCCACTCACCTTAAGCTAATTGCAAAGCCATTTCCCCATGCTCATGACAAAGGAGGTGGCTTGCAGGAGGTGAGACAGATGGCCCTCCTCCTGCTGTGCCCAGCAGGTCTGACAATAAAGGCCGGTTATAGAAAAACTGGCTCTTTTAGCCAACTCTGGCCGTTTCAGCACAGACTCAGCCAGCTTGTCTGAGGTCAGAAGGCCAGGAGGCAGGGCTTCGTGTTGGCACACTGGCAGGGGTGTGGGAAGGAGGGCCTGCCTGTCCTGCTGGCCAATGCCCTGCTTCTCCGGTCTCTCAGCCAGGAGCCGGTCACCCTCCCGGATTCCGGTGACCTCAGCAGGCTGGCTCAGCCGTGGCCCAGGCGTGATCTCAAGCTGCTCTCTGCTGTTTTCAGCGGAGCACTGCAATCAGGGGCCGCAGAGACCGGAGACACGAGCAGGTCTTCTCCAGAAATGGGAGAATGGCTTCCACTTGGAGGCAGGTGGGGGGACGGAGACGTGGGTTTAGCAAAAGAGCCGGGGCTCTGTCCACGCAAGGTGGGTGGTAACCCCCACCCACCCCACCCGCCGGGCCGGGCCTCACGTCCCTCCCTCGGGCCCCACAGCTCCCTGTGTGTCGTCTACCGGAGGACTCCTCCCTCACACTCTCTCCCACTTCTCTAGAAACCCAGTGAAACAGGACAAACCGTGTCTGGCTTCCCTCAAAGCTGAGTATGTCCCCAAAGCTGGATGTGTTGCCTGGTACGTAATGATCGATGAATATTTAGTTGAATACACGAATGGATAAATAATTGAGCGGACTTTGAACCAAAAGGAAGAAGTCCAATATCTCGTTCGCGCTCTCTTTAAGAGAATTAAGCCACTAGGATCACGGAGTTATAAAGTTCTTCTGCCCACAACAACAACAACAACAACAGATCCCTGGCTCTTTCAAAATGAAATCCCTACCTAGCTCTTGTCGGAACTGGCAGGGACCGGAGATACTTGGGATCGTCACAACCGAAGTAGGAAGCTACCGGGATCTAGGGTGTAGAGGCCACAAACATCACCACACCTCCCCGGATGAACAGGCTGGTCCAGCCCAACACAGCGGTGTCCCGGGCAAACTGTGAATAATGCCGAGGCCGAGAGGGCGTGATGTGAGCGCGCCGTCTGCTGGACGGCTGGTGTTGACCTTGTGGGTACCAAGTGGAGGCAGCGAATCTAAATCTGCCGGGGAGAAACTTGCTCCAGTCAAAAGCAAGACTGGAAAACCGAAACCGATAACGACCGCTCAGAGATTTTACGAGCGTTATCAGCAGAAGCCAAAGATTTGGTACATCTGTGTGTCAGCAAATGAATGCATGCTGTTTCTATAGGACATCCCGGCTAACCCCAGAAGCGTGTTTGCGTCTTGTAGCTAAGGTAACACACTGATAAAGGCGCTTCCCAGACCGAAGATTGTGGGTTTTGGCTTTTTAATTTGGCCAGACCCGGAATACTAGCTTCATCTAGACAAACAGTATTTTGCAACCTTCATCTATTATCAGTGTTCTTCCCATATGCAATGAGTTGGATGCTATATTGGAAAGGAAAGAAGGCAGGAAGAAGGGAGGGAGGGAAGGAAGGAAGGAAGGAAGGAGAGGAGGAAGGAGGGAAAGGGAGGAAGGAAAGGGAGAGAGGGAAGGGAGGGAGGAAGAGAGGGAGGGAAGGAAGGAAGGAAAGAAGGAAGGAAGGGAAGGAGAAAGGAGGGAAAGGGAGGAAGGAAAGGGAGAGAGGGGAGGAAGGAAGGAAGAAGGGAGGGAGAGAGGAAAGGAGGGAGGGAAGGAAGGAAGGAAAGAAGGAAGGAAGGGAAGGAGAAAGGAGGGAAAGGGAGAAAGGAAAGGGAGAGAGGGGAGGAAGGAAGGAAGAAGGGAGGGAGAGAGGAAAGGAGGGAGGGAAGGAAGGAAGGAAGGAAAGGGAGGGAGGGAGGAAGAAGGAGTGAATTAAAGAAGGTGTTAATAGTCAAAGATAGAAGTTATTCGGGGCACAGGCTCGACCTGCATTCATGCAGCACAGAGGACACCCAGGTGAGCACAAAGGCGGAAGACAAGGCCACTTGTGGCTCTCCTGGAGCAGTCAGAAGTGTGACCTCCCCACTCCCTAGTCTGCTAAAAAAATAACACATCTCAGACTTACCATCCTCGGGATGCCGGGAAGTCTAACTTATGCCCAGATCATTAGAGAGCAAGTTGATGGTCATAATTCAGGTGCCAGTAAGATGGTGTCTGTGTCCACCTGTGAAATGATGCTGCTCCCCAGGTGGCCACGCCGATGGTTCCAGCCGGCATTTCTTACAATCTTTTGTGGGGGTGGGAAACAAGGGGATACACAACATGACCTTCGGTGAAGGCTCTACTAGTTTAAGCTAATTTGTTTATTATACAAGAACACAAGTCCTGGATTAAGTTCTTAATAATAGTTCCTTGCATTCTTCCCTCAATAGCCCTATTAATACAATTCCCCCCCAAATCTGGCTTCCCTGCGTCCTCCACGCCCACCCTATGCCCGGAGGCTCAGCGTGGACACTTAGCCTGTCCCAGACCCCTCAGGAGGTGGGTGGCAGATCGAGGGCTAACGGCTCTTCTAATCAGCGTCTGATGTTGGACGTGGGTCCTGGAAATGCACTCCTGCGTCTATGGTCTGCTTGCTTCGAGCCTAATTGGTCCAACGGCGCCTCCTTTGCTCTGCTGCGCCCCCAGGCAAGTCACGAGGTCTCTCCCCTTCCCGCTCACGGTGGCCCCTGCCATCTGACCTGCTCCACAGCAGCAGGGGGACCTGCCCTCTGGGGCGTCCAGCGGGGCCCGAGGCCTGTCTGGCAGCCAGCTCGGTCACTCTGTGTCCTGTGTCCTGCAAACCAACTGCCCCCCAGATCTAGTCCGCACGCCTGAAAACGGGACAGAGCGTGAACTCCCTCACCAGGCTGGGGAGATCGTCCGCTTTGTGATGTGAACGATTGAGCGGCTCCCCCTCAGGCATCGTGGTTGCCATTTACCTGTGAGACACGAGTCTGATGGGCAAGACAGTGTTCATCTTCCTCATTTTTTTTTTTTTTAATTATGGCATAGAAGGTACCAGAATAGATAAACGCAATCACGAAGTGCAGCGGTATCCAAATCAAAAGGCTCGATTTAGGGTCACTGGAGCTAGTCTGGCTCAGGCACAAAAATGTTTTTTTATACGCTTCCCTTCTTCACACGGGATTTCTAACATCCCGGGACCTACTGGGTCGGTTGTTTCCAAGATTCTTTTTTCCTTCCAAAATTAGTCAGTTATTGGGGTACCTGGGTGGCTCAGTCGGTTAAGCATTCTATTCTTGGTCATGATCTCACAGTTCATGGGTTCGAGCCCCATATCAGGGCTCTGAGCTGTCAGCTCAGAGCCTGCTGGGGATTCTCCCTCTCCCTCTCTCTCTGCCCCTCCCTTGCTCTCTCTCTCTCTCAAAAAACTTAAAAAAAAAGAAATCTACTAAAACCCCAAAATTAGTCCATTATTAAGAATTAATTGCATTCACTATATTAATTTATAATTAATAGTCATTAATAATTAACCAAAGTATTGATTTTAATTATTACTATGATGATAAACCAAGAAATAACTAAATGATGGGGCACCTGGGTGGCTCAGTCAACTAAGTGTGCCACTGGCTCAGGCCATGATCTTGCAGTTTGTGAGTTCGAGCTCCTTGTCAGGCTCTGTGCTGACGGCTCAGAGCCTGGCGCCTGCTCTGGATTCTGTGTCTCCCTCCCTCTCTGCCCCTCCCCTGCTCATGCTCTGCCTCTCTGTCTTGCAAAAATACATAAACATTAACAAAAAAAGAGAAAGAAATGACAGTAAACTCATAAATGACGAGTCACTTAGAAAGGGCACTTCTGTGGTGACAAGTTCTTTACCTTGAGCAGGAAGGCACCTGGGTGGCCCCAAAGTTACACCTCAAGTGGAACGCACATACAGGTAGGTATCCCTCGCTTTTCCAAACTTTGCGTGACGCTCCTACGGAAGCTCCTACGACGCTTTTACGAAAGACCTACATTAGTACCCGTTTTCACTAGCTGGAAGAAGTCCAAAGAGGATTTGCACTTTTGTGAAAAATGGCGAAAAGCAAAAGGAGCGGTCGGAGTTGGTTTTGCAGCGAGGGGAGCCGGTGCAGAGGCAGCGCCCCCCCGCGCCTTCCCCGGGAACCACACTCAGCCCTTGATTGTCAAGCCGCCAGCTTGGCACCTTGTCTGTGAGCCTCTGGGCGCATCTCGACTTGTGTGCGTCTGTGAGCAAGGTGTGCCCGAAAGTATCGGAAAAGACTTAGAGAAGTTTCATTTGGGGGTCTGGGGATGCTAAAAAAGTTTTCTGTAGAAATAAATGGTAACTACTTCTTTGCTTTTGGCCATTTTGGCTCAGAAAGTTTCACAGGCAAACTGTACTTTGATTAGCCGGGCCACCCTGTATTGTTGTCAGTACTCAATTCCCTCATCCTCTAAGGAGATTCTCTATGCCCCGTGGCCCTCAGAATCCTGGCTTACAGTAAGCCTATGAAAACAACCTCCCCTTCCCTCAGTTTCTGTTCCCTAGTAGTTGCTAATGACTGATTTTAGACAGGATTATGATAGCCAGGAGTAAATCCGAAAACAGCAGACTCCCAGAAATCTAGGACTTAATGCAAGAACATGGGAAAAAAAAATCGAGGTTTTTGTATTAAATGCGAGGTTTATAATTGTTTATCTCCGTAAAAGGGATAAATGAATAAATCCAAGCAAGAACACCGGATGATATTAAACCCTGTCTTGGGTATTTTTCAGGAAAGTCACGGCCGGATTTCCTGTTTAGCTTTCTGAAAGCCTCTTCCCAGCCTCGAGAGACCACCTGCTCTAGGAAGCCTGCCCTGATTCCTTCCTCAGAGTTCCCCCTGGACTTCACGTGGGCTCCTCCTGGGGCACAGGTCACTATTTGTTGTATGTTATCACTAGGTGGGTACTCATTTGGTGCCCCGCATTCACAGTGCTAACTACCGTATGTGTTACTTACAAGTCAATTTCCTAATTCCTTCTATATCTACAATGTCTCACATTTATGGCGTTAACTGTGGGCCAGACACTGATGTAGGCTTTACCTGGGGTATCTCACATAATCCCTGCACAACCGTGAGGTGTGTACCATTATTACCCCCAATTTACAGATGTAGAAACTGATGCAGGCTATAGACACCAACAGCCCCGATACGCAGGTCTTTCTTTGTTTCTGTGTTAAGTCAGCTTGGGCTAGGCTCTGCTGTGGTAACCATGAAATCAGTGGATTGATGGAATAAGGGTTTATTTGCTGCTTGCACCGCAGTCAGGGTGGGAGCAGAGACGAACACACAGCCCTTACCCACCTCTGCCTGAAAGCGCCCCCCGCTAGCCCTTACAGGGTGCAGTATGAAGGCGTCCCTCCTCGAAAGGAGTAGGGATCTTGGGTCAACTCAAGCTCTGCTTTAGAAAGCCTCTAGTGAGGGGTGCCTGGGTGGCTCAGTCAGTCAAGCGTCTGACTTCAGCCCTGATCATGATCTCAGTCTGTGGGTTCGAGCCCTACATCGGGCTCTGTGCTGACAGCTCAGAGTCTGGACCCCACTTTGGATTCTGTGTCTCCCTCTCTCTCTGCCCCTCCCCCGCTCATGCTCTGGCTCTCAAAAATAAACATTAAAAAAAATTTTTTTTAAACACAAAGCCTCCAGTGAGGAATTGAGGCGGGTGACTCCCTGTGCTGTCTGGTGTACGGCCCTCCTGCCTCCCAGCTTTGTCTTCTCGACCAGAAAGCCTTGGTTTCAAGATCCAAGCCTGTGGTCTTTTTCCATAAATGTAGTCACTTTATATGCATTATTCTATCAGTTTTCTATCAAAAAATTTTAAAACGGTCTCATGTATGCACATATAATTTCCATTAAAAAAAAAAAAATCCTGTGTGCTCAAGGAAAATTATACCGAGCATAAAAATGTACCCATCCTTGGGCCTAGTGCATAAAGCGTGGCGTTTGCTGTATTTTTAAATGTTTACTGTGTTTTTTCTGCTTCAGTGCACTTTAAAAAATTACAGCCAAATGTATCATTCTTTTATCCTTTATGGTTTTTCTCATTCTTAGCAATACTCATGTCTGTGTGGACGCAAAGTCCCTGGATTTCTTCTAGTATTATTGAAACTCCGTTGTTTAAAATAAAAAACTTGCATCTGCTTTTGATTTAGCCTGGTGTAAGAACAAGGTACACAATCTTATTTTTTTCAGATTGTTACCAAACTTAATCTTCATTGTTTAGTGAATAATTCGCCATTTCCCCATTGATGTGGAGTGAAAAGCAGCCCGTCCCCAGTCCACACAGGAATGAACCACACTCCTGGACTTTGTGATTTGTGGTGGCCCCAGCTTTAGATATTACAGACTTAACATTTAATTCTCTCTTCCTCTCACAGGTCCTTGTTATACATGAACTATGGAAGCAGTATGATGAAACCAGAAGAACAACTACAAATTTAGACATCTTTACGATGTTGTCTTTCTAGCCAAGAAGATAACCTTTCACAATTAAAAGGAGTGTTTGGGAATTTCGGTTTTTTCCCACATCTAAACGCACGCTATTCCTTACTTTTGAAAGCAACCCCAGAAAGGTCACAGACTGCCCCAGCACTTGAGAATCAGTGGGATCTGGGGATCATCTGGTCCGCTGTTTTCAGTTTACGGATAATCCATTTAGGCCCAGAGAAGGGAGAGGAGGTGGCCCAAGTCACACAGCAATTTGGCAGCTGGGATGAGGATCCAGAAGGCCCCTTCCCTGGGGCTTCTCTCCCACCACTGGGTAGATCCAACGATCCGGGTTCCGGAACTGTCTCCCTCTGAGGGTGCAGGCCAGGGAGAAACCAGAAGGTCCTGCACAGCTCTCCCCGTCCCCACCCCCACGGGCCCCCCACCACACAGAGTCAGCAATCCACAGTGAAGAGAAAGACATTTAATCACTTCTTGGTCTTATCTCTTAAAGCGCTCAAAGTGTTTTCACAAGTGCAAAGGGAGCGATTGCTCTCGGCCGACATTTACCAGCAATTTCCGACACACGCAAAAGAACTACAGATCACCGTGCTTTATACTTACTTTTAATTTCTGCACTGAAAAAAAAAAAAGGTGAAAACCATAACAGGTTAGTTTACAGTGACTTCACCTCTGCCTTTAAATTAACCTTTGCTCTTGAGGGCAGAAGGGGGAAAGAAAGACAGGAACACATCAGAGCGGGAGGGCAAACGGGGGCCGAGACACCTGGGTCCGGCTAACAAGGGCTCTGAAACCCGGAGGCGGCGCCCTCAGCGCGCTAGCCCGTAAACACGGACAGGCAACAGTTAAGATACACTTAAAAAAAAAAAAAAAAAAATCCCGCAATTCCGTTCTTAAAATCAAGCACAAAAACGGACAGTGAACACAAGGTCCGCTGCGGAGGCCACCACACAGCGCGCGCCCCGGCTCCGAGCGGCACCTGCTCTACACACGAGGCCGGCTTCGCCGAGCTGCCCGGGGCGCGCCCTCTCCTCGCCGGCAGGGGGCCCTCTGCAGGTGGCGGACAGAGAGCAAGAGCCGCGGGGGCGGGGCCGGAGGGGGGCGGTGGGCGAGCGGGTCTGTGTGCTTTCGAGGCTCTGCCTCTGGAATGTTCTGCACTCGGGCTGGGCTGGGCTGGGCTGGGTGGTGGGTTTTAGTTACGCTCCACACGCTGTTTAAGTGCTTGCTTTATTTTTCATGTGCAAACGGTCACTGTCTAAAGCTTTCAGAAGGACGTGTACAGACAGGAACACCCTGCAGAGACGAGACGCGGGTGCTCGTGAGCTAAGGCCCCTCCCTCTGGAGGGGGGCAGGGGCGGGGGGCGCACGACAGAGAGATTTAGAGAAATGATGTGTTCTGCTGCGGTTAGGCGCTAGTCCCTGATTCGGTCCGTCCACGGGAGGGGGCTCCTCAGTAGGTGATTGTCCACTCTTTGACAGAGGCGTCGTGGGAGGTGGTGACCAGCGTGCGCTCGTCCAGCCAGGCCAGGCTGCTGACGTGGTGGAGCCGGTGCGCATCTGGGAAGAAAGAAGGCGCTCTGAACAAGGGCCCCGCGTCCCCAGTCCCACAACCCCTTCGGCCTGGGGCAGGAGACCCGCTGCGCCGGCACCAACAACAGGCCCGAGAAACCCAGTTGGACGGCTATTCATCGGACCCTGCCCCTCTTCGCAGAAGCATGGGGCGGGGGGGGGGGGGGGGGAAGGAAGGTGGGCTCTCGACCCCCCCCCCCTCCCTCCCCGGCACCCAGCATGACTGACGCTTGGGCTCAGCAGCGTCCTTGCTGGACCTCCCAGACACGGGTACCGTCCTGACAACCGGATACCTCCCCTGGGAGACAAAACTGCTCCTCCCCCGAAAAATCTTTTTTTTGTGTGCATAAAACAAGACACAGACAGTACACAAACGGCTTCCTGGGCTGTCTGCGGTAATAAAATGCGGTGGCAATGAATAAAGGCTGAGAAGCACTGGGCGGGCGGGTCTCCTCACCTCACCCCTCTCTGTAACAGGTGCACCAAGCATGACCCGATTCCTCCCCAGTCTCCTGCCCTCGCCCAACGGACACCTGCACCGGGAACTTGCTGGGTCTTACTACACAGCCAGGAGGGCTCGTGGGAATCTGTCCTGTGTGGCCCGCAGCCTGCTGTGCCCTCCCTCTGCCTACAGCACCCGCAACAGGCCTCGAGGTGGACTCAGAGATACTATTAAATAGAAAAGCCTCCCATTTGTTTTAACACGAAAGGCTGCCCGCTGTGCAGAAAAGGGCGAGGGGGACCAGATGGCACAAGGAGGCCACTGAGGAGCAGTTCAGGAGGGAGAGGCGGGGGGGGGGGGGGGGGTGTCACCAGGCAGAATTTCAGATCCACCTCGGACAGGCGTGGTCCCTCCTAGGGCTCTGAGCCACATGTGACTACGGAGCCACAGGCAGAAAAAATGTGTTGCATTAAATAAAACTTATGGAGAATAGTTTCACCTGTTTTTAAAAAGGGGGGGGTGCTAGGAAAGCATGAAGGCCACATGAGGCTCCACTACACTGCCCGCCATGGGCGGAGAATCTACCCTGCTCAGCGTTTGGTGCAAGGGGGTGAGGAGGGGGAAGGGAAGTGCCGTGGTCTGAGTGTTGGCGTCTGCTCCCAAAAACCGCATGCTGAAAACCTAGCGCCCAAGGCGACGGTATTAGGAGGTAGGACCTTAGAAGAGCTGGGGTCACGAGCGGGAGCACTGCTCCTTCCCCCCGCGTGAGGCCCGACGAGAAGTGTCTGACCTCGAAGAGCCCCCCCACCCCTCCAGCCACACCGACCTCGTCTCCGGAGCTGTGAGCAGTCGCTCTGTGGTTTGAGCCGCCCAGCCTGTGATGCTTTGGCACGGAGGCCCAACGACTAAGACAGGAGGAGAGGTCAAGAGTGACCCCCGTGCCCTGTGGACGGAGACCACCTGCTCTCACGCTGGGAACACGAGCGTGCTTGGTCGCTCGTGTCCGGCAGGGGCCGGCAGAACGCAGCAGACGGAACCGTGCCTCCCGGCCAACTCCCCGGAAACAGACGGGACACTCAGGCCTGGGAGCCGAGGCGGGAGCGAGAGTCACCTTGGATCTTGACCCTGGTCTCGGGGTCACTCAGGGTCCAGACGTACACCATCATGTCCATGCCGCCGGACGCAAAGTGTTCGTTGTCTGGGGACCAGGCCAGGCAGACGATCTTTGCATGGTGTCCATAAAAGACGTTGTTCTCCTAGTCGCGGGGTGAGAACAGAAAGGTGGTAGTCAGGGTTCAGGCCAGAGTGGCGTGTGTCACCTCGCCCGGCCCTCGCGGTGACAATGAGGGTCGATTTCAGAGGCGCTTTCTCTGCCAGGCACTGTGCACGTCTCACGGACGCCTCAGAAGAACCCACGGTGCCCGCTGCTCTGTGAGAGGAGGAAACTGAGGCCCAGGAAGGAGCGCCCCAACATCAAGCAGCAGCCACTGCGTCCCCTGGGCCCCCTGCATCACAGCACTTATCCTGAAGCGCTAGATGTGTGTGCGGTCCACACTGAGCCCTTGGCCCAGCGAGGGGACAGGAACACCTGCCGAGAAACAGCCACCCAGGCTCAAAGGGGTCCTGCTCCGTGCAGGCAGCGCTCAGTGAAGTGAATGCTCGGGGCAGAGGGAGGCCGGCCTGCCTCTCCCCTCACACACCTGCCCTCTACCCTGGAGCCCAGGCTGGGGGCAGGGGCCCGGACAGAGGCTGTGAGCTGGACGAGGCCTAATGCTTCCCTTGATGCTTTAGGAATGCTTTTCCTTCAGAGCACTCCGTTTTCTTATTCCCTAGAAAGGGTCCACCTGATGGTGATTTTCTTTCCCAAGTGTGCCTGGTCTGTGCACTGCTGGTCCCGCTCCCGAGGACCGCTCACTTAGCAGGCCGTGAACCAGACCTGGGCGGCATAGAGACGAAGTCATTTACATAGAGTCTGAGGAACGTGGTCAGGGGGCCGAAGGAAATCTGGGAGGCGGGGTGTTCTGTCCGTGGAGGTCCGGGTTCCAGGCGTGTGCCCGACTCCAGCGTATACCTGCATTCGCTCACACCTGCCGTCAGAAGTGACGTTACGGGAAAGACATCAACTAAAAGGAGACTCCCCTCTAGTTAACGACACATAAGCCTAAGTATTTACGGGGAAACATACGGACGTCTGTAGTTTACTTTAAAAGCACCCAAAATGAAGATGAAAACGACTGGATGGATGAGGGGACACAGCGAGACATTAATGGCAGAATCTAGATGGTAAATTCTTCAGCCTCTGCCATGTTCCAACCCATCCTAAGTGCGGGGGCTGGCACACTGAAGGGCCCAGGGACCCGGAACCCCCCAGCCAGTGCCCCCCGCTGTGGCCACAGACAGCAAGCGACAGAACCCCTAGCTGAGCTCAGTCCCCTGTCTGTGAACCGGGGCGAACAGCTCTGGGCCCGAGTTCTCCCCACGATGAACGCTCCCGCCCCTTGGCTGTGAAGTTCCTTGGCTGTCCTCCCAGGCCCAGGCACGTCTACCCTCGCTGAGCCGCTGCCCAGCTTCCTACCCAACCCCACCCCACCCCCGCCCTGCCCCCACACGAACAGTGCTGGGATGATCAGTGTCCACCTTCCCAAGACTTTAAATGGCAGTGAGACTCCAGAGGAAAATCTAGTCTCAGCCCTTCGACCTTGGCGAAAAAGAAGGTCCCTGAGACCAGGAGTCACTTAGCCAGGCAATCCGGGTGACCGATCGGTCTGTCTTCCCAGCACACCTCGCCGGTGCCCGGGGCCCTTCCTGGCAACCGTTCTGCCTCATTAACCAGCCACAAGCTCCTGGACGACAGGGTGTATCTCCCTGCCCTATGTCACTCAGCTCTGAGAGCATGGGTGCCACGTGGTCTTGGGCATCCGTGGCTCCCCACTCGCCATCTGCACCGCCCGGCACGGGGACAGAGCCTCGCGGCCCGCCCACTCACCGAGTAACCATCAGCGACGCTGAAGACCGTGACCACTTTGCTGGCATCACACACGGCGAGGAAGGCGCCATCGTGGGAGTATGCCACATCGGTCACAGGGCCCTTGGCCTCCAGGAGCTTGCCCTCGTCCTTCAGCGTGGTGCCCAGGATGGAGTACAAGCGGACATTCCCATCCTGCAGGACAGAAGAGCGGCAGGTCACTTCCCGTTGTGTGCACACGAGTGCACACAGGCGTGTACACACACACACACACACACACACGCACGCACGCTCCTGACACCCTCCTAAAACCTCTCAGCAGTTCCCAGGGCTCGCTCAGCACAGTGGGAAGAATTACTCGGGAGGGTAATTGAAATGCAGAATGCTAGGCACCCCCAATTCTGACTCTGTGTTTGGGTGCTCAGGATTCTGCCTTTTTTCATAAATGTTCCAGTAAGTTCTAACACAGGTGACCACAGGCCAAGCTCTGAGAATGACCTATACATGACAGCACTCCAGTGAGGGCCCTTGGTCTGGCTCTGTCCCTTCTGGCCACACTGCCTGTCCCCTGTGCTCTGTCCCTGCCCTGCTTCCTTCAGGTACCAACTCACTCCGACCAGGCCCCTGCTCTGTCCAGCCTGCTGTTGCCTAGGATGCCCTGTGGCTGCCCTGGGAGGCAGATGGAGGGCCAGCCCGCCCCCTTGGGGCAGTCGAGCTGTCAGTGTGGCACAGACAATCTCAGGTCTCCTAGCTATGTCCACGACGCACTCCTCTCTGCCTCTAACATGGGAGGAACAGCCACGTCCAGCCCCCGCAGGGTTCCTGAGCACGGGAGTCCCGGAGCTCACGCGACAAGCCCATCCAATGCCTAATGCAGCAGGGGTCGGGGCTCCACGTCTCGTGAGCACACTGCCCACAAGGAACACATTCCAGCGAAGGAAAAGCCTGTGTTCACAGATGGCACATGAAGCACATCCTGGGAGGCCCACACCGATGTCCACTACTGGGCCAAGTACGTGATGGGACAGCCACCTGCTGCAAGGTCATCAAAATAAACCAAGACGGCTAGTGTGTGTGAGACGTGGGGAAACTCGGTATAGACATACGTATGTCCTGTGCCATCATGGCGATTCATAGGCCGGGAGTGGTAGACAACCAGGAAAGATGGAAGCTGCCGAGGCCTCGGGGTACCAGCTGAGGGGACGACAAACTAGCCATCTTTCTTTTCAAGAGAAACAGTAAAGGTCTGATAAGCAGGGCACAGTGGTACGGCCTTGCAGGGGGAACACCAGGTTCAAACCCCACATCTGACCTTGACCTCCTACCCCGGGACCATGGCTGTGAGCTCCTCCCTAAGAAGGTGAAACCTGTTTCTCAGAACCTGCCAGAGGACAGCATCTGGAAAGGAATGGGGGACGGGCCCAGGAAAGACCACTGGGACTGCAGGTGCGCCGGCCGACGGAGACGGTGTCTGGGCCGGGTGGGAGCCCTGTGGGAACCGCCGGGGCTGTGGCCCAGTCCCGGCCTTGGGCTGCCTGGTGGGAGGAGGTGCGGTGCGCCCTGTGGAGGCGCAGCCACACTCACAGGGACACGTCTGCTGCCGCACGGACAGGCAGCAAGGACAAGTGGAGTGGCCAGCGTGGAGCTGATGCACCCCACGTGCCAGGTGCAAGCCACGCCCCCAGGCCAGCCTTTCGACCCTCACGCCGGATCCATGAGGACGGCCGAGCGCCTCTCGGTGGGCAGCTGATCCCCGGGTCCTCAAGCGGCTGGGGAGCAGGCGGCCCCTGGCCGGTCTCTGACACGGCAGGTGCTGCCTGACGCCCGCTTCCTTCCCTGGAGGCACGAAGGTCTGCCGGACCTCCTCCGCCAGGGGCCCCCCAGGACCAGACGGGAAGAAGGGAACCGGTTTGCCTCGGCCTGGCGGGCAAAGACCGGGCCCGCGGCTCTAGGTTTAGAGAGCGGGAGCGCCACACGGTGCAAGACAGGGCCGGCACTGAAGGAAAACCCTGAACCTATCGGGTCAGCGCTGCTTCCGAGGCGCTGAGCATCTTCTCGTCACGCTCCCTTCTACAACCTGCAAGCCCAGCTCATCCATGCTGGTCCTCTCAACATGCCAAGTCACGCGTGCCCCAAGTACTCACGTGGCCGATGGCTCCTGCCGCAGGCCCTCCGGCCCAGTACCACCCCGCCTGAGCTCACTGCCTGGGGCCCCCACCACTCCCCTCCCGTCCTGCCTCGGGTCAGCCCCGCGCTCATATGGCTCATGTCACCCCCAAACCACCCAGACGAGCCAGGGCAGAGGACGTGAGGGACGGGAGCCTTACCGCGCCCCCGACAGCCACCGTCTCACCGCTGGGGTGCACCGCCACGACTTCGGGCTCGTAGCCAGGGTCGTCGATGCTGAAGCACTTCTTCTGATCTTTGAGCAGGACGATCTGAAAAGCACAGTCCACCAGTCAAGGTGCAGTGGCCAGGGTCAGATTGCTCGGCCCTGCTCTGAGCTCTGTCCCGAAGCTCGCTGGGGGCGGAGGCCCTGGGACCCTGGTTCCGTGCGCCCTCCCTTGCTAGCCGTTGGGGACAGGGACAGTTCCTAGTCACGGTATCACAATACCAGCTGCTGTCACCATCGCCACGTTACTGCCATTGCCACTACGAGCACCCACTCCTCGGGAAGCCATCTGCCATCTGAACTCCCTTCCTCGTTACACAGTAAACGAGCCTTGCCGAACAGCGTTCTCACGAGGTTCAAGAGACACAAACGTTTGGCTCTAAGGCAACACTGGGAACGAACGGGACACACGACGATTCTCAGTTCTGGTTTCCCAGGTCCAAAGAAACCCCCTTCGCAGCTCCGATCTGCAGCGTGTGAAACCTCCAACGTGTCAGACGGGCGTCCCCCACGGCTGGGGAGACGGTGTTGGTACCCGTCTTCCAGACAGAAAACCGGGCCCCAGGGGTGGGCGCCAGCGGGCAGAGAGCAGAGCCAGGCCCACGTCCACGGAGGCTCTTTCCCCCCAACAGGCCTCCTCCAGAGCGCGCCTGGTCCCAGGGAGCGGGAAGGACAGCGCGCGCGGGTGGCACACAGAGAGGCGGCTGGAGGCGCCCCACCGCGCCCCCTGGCAGCACGTCCCTGCTTTCCTCGGACTCCGTCGGGGGCAGGACGGAGTCCTCAGGCAGGGCTGAGCGCCTGGGAGTCCCAGCCCCACCGAGGGGCTCCGCACACAGACCTACTCAGCCTCCCAGGCTAAAAGACGCTGGAGGTGCCTCAACATTATCAAATATAGTCCCCACCAGAAGCAAAATAGCCGCTGAAGTTCACGCAGCGTGTGCCACAGCCTTGCCAATGGTGCTGCACGCGCTGTGGGCCCCTCCCCCACCCCGGAGAGGGCACCGTCACCCCACCCACCGTGCGAGGAGAAACTGGGGTACACCCAGAGCCACAGGTCCGAGGCCTCACAACTCGCAAAACCAAGCTGTGGGGCGCCTGGGTGGCTCAGTCAGTTAAGCCACCATGATTTCGGCTCAGGTCATGATCTCGCAGTTCGTGAGTTTGAGCACCGTGTCGGGCTCTGTGCTGACAGCTCAGAGCCTGGAGGCTGCTTCGGATTCTGGGTCTCCCTCTTTCTGCCCCTCCCCCACTCATGTGCTCTTTCTCAAAAATAAACATTAAAAAAAAATTTTTAATAAAAGACAGGAAAAAAACCAAAATAAACCCAGAAAACAAACCACCAAGCTGGGACGCACATCCGGGCCCACAAGACCTCAGCGTCCCCGGCTAGCACAGCGTACCTCCTGCCATCTGGTGGGGACCCTCTGCCGCCCTGCACCCCCACTTGCTCCTTGCCTCCCCTCTTGCCACCAGCTCACTGGCCTGTTCCCAGACAGCATGGCCCTGATCTGGGACAGCTTTGTCTTCACCCCACCGCACCCCGGCCCGAGCTGCCAGCTGTCCCCCCCGCCCCCCTCTCCAGTGGCTTCTGCTTCTGGTGTCCTATGGGGTGAGGGCCAGGGGAAGAGGAGCAGGTGGGTGGGTGCCGGTACCCTCACTGAGACATGAAAATGCACCTGAACAACCTGCCCCTGTCACCCGCCCAGCAGGTGCGGGCACTGGGTTTACCCGACAGGGGAGGCCTTAGGAGCGTGAGCATCTGAGACGAGGCTGGACCCTGGCTGTTTCCTGACCTAGAATCACAGCCCCCTTCTGGCATGTTCCGCTGACCCTACGGCCTGCACTGGGGAGTTCAAGAGAAGCTTCCTACCCGGAGCGGGGGAGGGGCAGGGCCAGGGCAGCAGCGGCACGGCACGGAACGACGCTGTGCTCCGTGGCCCCCCTGACCCGCTTGCACACGCCTCGCCGCCGTGAGCCTTGGAGGAGGGCCTGTCAGGACGGCCCTCCGCAGGCAGGAAACTGCCGCCTGAGGCCCTGCCACAGAGCCCAGCCCCGCCCATCCTTCTGGAAGGCTGCCTCTCCGTGCCCCCTCCCCCGCCCCCTCCCCCGCCCCACAGCGCTCCACGCGGTTCACTCCAGCAGTTCTCCCACTGACCACCCAGGCTGCCTGGTAATCGCCCGGCCGAAGTTCCTCTTATCCGGGACGCGGAAGTCCGTTGGCGCGGCACAGGGTGGGGCGGCTACTCGGAGCGGCCAGCCTTCTCTAGCAGGGCTGTCGCTCCTGCCATCGGGGGCTCGGTCACTCCTGCCCTCCCTGATCTACATGGCGGGACGCCCGGGTCTGCGGACACGCGCCGCCTGTTTCGGAGCAGGACGTGGTATGGAGCGGGTCAGGCTGGGGTCTCAGTCGAGAGACCAGAGATGCTGACATGCTGAAAGATCAGGTGTGTAGGTGGCCCGTCTTGAACAGGAACCCAGGCTGCACAGCTGGAATGGCCCAGGTGCCCCGGCCATCACGCAGCCTTGGGGAAGAGAGCAGACTACTGTCTGCCTCGGCCTCGTTTACGAACGAACTTACACGGGCACGAGGGGCCGGACCCACACGTCCTCGAAATCCTCCCCGTGAGCTGTCAGGGAGGGAGGAGAAAAGCAGAACCCAGAGAGGGCAAGGAACGTGCATGGAATCACACGGTTCCAGGGCTCGGGGCTGGGATGTGAACTCCTGTCGTGAGGAGGACGCCGCCCCTGCTGTGCCTCCAGCAGGCCTTGTGGGCCGATGGACACGGGGGGTGCCGTGGGAGGCCGGACCCCGGTGCCAGGCCGAGACCGGGTCGAGCAACGGCTCCCTGTTGACTCAGCCAACCCGGTGGTTCCCCCTCCCATCCCCCCACTTGCAAAGGCATACGAAAGCCTTGTCAAGGCTGAGAAATCTAATTCCTGAAGCCTGTGGTCTGTGGGTGTTGGCAGTAATGTTACCCCCCTTTCTACCCCAGGTCAAAGAGAAACAAACATGGGAACTGTGTTTTGCTAGCAATCTATCAACAAGGTCTTGTTGTGACCCGTTTAGAAGGTACACAGAACTAAATGTTTTGGCTGGCAGCGATCATGTGAAACCTGTTTATTCTTAGAATGACCTGATCCATAAGAGTCTTGACATAAAAGACTGTGTACAGCAACAATAAAGCCGTCACTTGGGCCATCAGCCCAGGGGACCCTCCTGTTCCCAAACTGGCTTCTGTTCTTTTTTTTTTCTTACGTTCCCCTACCCTCAGGACCCTGATCTCGGTGTTTGTTGCGCCGGTCGCAACAGGATGCCTGATGCGCGACAGCTGCCCAGGTACGAATCGCAGCTCTGCCCTCTGTCTGCCGCAGACCGTGGGCAAGCAGCTTACCCTCCTTGTGCCTCTGTTTCCTCATCTATAAAATGGGGATGATGCTGTCCTAGAGGACAGGACTGCTGAGGACCGACTGAGCGAACACACGTGCAGTGCTCGGTACAGACAGGTGTCAGAGCTCCTGTCAAACGGGAGAGCAGCACAGCTCGGACCTCAGACCTGGCGCTCCGCTGCTCCCTCTGGCCAGACCGACGCGGACCTACCTGCCCGATGCACACGACCACGGTGTAGCCTCCAGGGCCCACAGCCACGCACTTGGGTTGGACGTCCAGCTTCACAACCCCCTGCCCGCTGTTGGAGACAAGGGAAAACGCATTACACCCGCCTCACGGGGGCTCAGTGTGAGTGTTAAGCACACCACACACTCATTGCACACCCGAGCAACTCGGGGTAGGAAGTGAAAGCTCTACTCCGTCCGTGCCACAGGAGCCACGAGCGGAGACCTGGGACCACAGAGGAAGGACCCTTTCTGGGACAGAGACCAGAGATCACACAGGGGCTGGTGGCAGGCAAGAGGAAGTAAGGAAGGGGGCCCCTGACGAGCTGTTGGCCCCCATCCCTGGCGTTCCCAGGGCACAGATCGAACTGAGCCCATCCCTCACGCCAGCAGCCACATAGCCACTCTGCTCAGCACGGTGACCCTTCCGAAGAAGCTGGCACGTTCATGGGTGAAAATCCTGTGTTCGCTTTTGGCGGACGCCCTGAAACCATGCCCTAGGGGAACTTGCACACACACACACCCCTGTGACCAGGCCAAATGCGGGGTCCACGTGGCTCGGGGTTTCCCTCCGGTGAGGCTCAGGGCGCCGCACCGTGTGCAGCTCCCAGGAAGGCTTTCACGGGGGCCGTGCTGATGCGGGGTCACTACGGGGCAGCACGGAGGGCGGCTGGGGCCTGGACGCCGGGCTCTGGGCCAGCTTCTGCCCTTTACCGTGAGGCTCGGCTGACTCCAGGCCCGGTCCTGCCAGGTGCGGGGGGGACACACCGCATCCAAGTGAGGGTCACCAGCATGTCTCCAGGAGCCTGGAGGGACGGGGGTCCGCACACGGAGCACAGTGGGGAGGCAGGGGGTGGGGGGAGACAGGTGCCCCATCCGTGCTTCTACGAGCCAGACCTTGCTCTCCTTCCTCCCCACTGTGCACGGGAAGCTACAGGCTATTTGCTAACAGCCGCTATCCCAGCTCCGGGGCCGGCCAGTTCAAGACCCCAGAGCCAGACGAAACACCACCGCCTCTCACTCAGATCACCTGGGTGCCTGTCTGTCCTCTGGAGCCACCTGCCACGTGCCAGGGGCCTTCGAGGGCCTTGCTGGGCCTTCCCAACAGCCCGCAAGGCAGCCTCGTCTCCTCTGTTGCCTTCCTTCGCTGTTGAGGAACAGAATGAGGAAGGCACTCGGGCTGAGATGTTCTGCCTACTTCCCAGGCAGAGTCTACACCCGTCATGGTCTACGTGGGCCACCTGGACTCTAACCTGGCCCGTGGCCGAAGGCCTGGCCCCGGGAGCCTTTGGGGACAGTGCTGAGAAGAGCCACGTGTCATCGGCAGCACTAAGCTGTGCAGGCAAAGGGCCTCCTGTTCCAGGGCGCGCGCTCCGGCCCCGGCCCGCTCACCTGTAGTCCCTCAGCGTGAGGTCGGTGTACCGCACCGTATCGTCCATGCTGCAGCTCACCAGCTGCCCAGACTCGTCCACGGTCATCCTGGACACCTGGTTCGTGTGGCCCTTGCCGGCGAAGGAGTCGTTCTCCCCGGTCTCTGAATCCCAGTAATGTGGGGCGGGGGGTTAAGGAAAGGCCACCTCCAGGAGACGGTGCAGGCCCCACTGGGGAGGCCTGGCCATCCCTCGCTTGGGGCAGCGTATTCGGGACAGGACCGTGGGCACGGGGCCCGAGGGGAAGCCCAGGGCAAGTTTACGTCTCAATTCCAGGACAGGCGTTCTGGTGTCGCAGCGAGCAGGCCACTGAGGACACGCTGAGTTACAAACAGTGCAACCTGAGGCCACGGGAGCCGATCATGGGACCGCACCAGTCCCCACCAGCTGACGGTGTGCGCGGGTCACAGCCCCCCCGTGACGGGCTCCTGCAGCGAGGGGACGGGGCCCTGCCAGAGTGGAGGCTGGCCAGTAACTTGTCACCAGGACGGGACGCCGTGCGGCTGAGCCCATGCTGCAGCCTGCTTTCTGCGGCGGGCCATGCAGCCCGGGACCGTCGGCAGGAGACTGGTCCCTCCCCACGCAAGCTGATGGCCAGCTAGGACCACCACATAACAGTCCGGGGCTGACCCACCTGGCAGGGCAGGTTTATAGACCGTGGGTTTGGGGTGTTCCGGTAGAAGGTGTGTTTTAAGCTATGGGACTTCTCTTTCATATGAACAATCGCAAATCTCACTTTAAATGAAGATCATCACCCCCATCAGAAAGCTACAGTTGTGCTCCACTGTTGACATGCTCTTGTGATGGAGACCCTAGCCCTCCATACCCGAGGGAACATTAGTACCTGGGAGCCTTGGGGGTTCATGTCGGTGTGCTCCGGTGCCGGGGCAGACCTGGAAGGGGAGGGGGGCCACACCAGGGCAGCTGAAGATGGCACGCTGCTCCAGGAGAGACAGATTCTAGAGCCTTCTCTGCCTCTGATTCTAATGCAGCTCCCACCGTATGCCACCCTCCTTACATTTGACGGGGTAGAGAGTGACCTATGTGCCCCCTCCCCCGGGGTGTGGGGAGACCTCCCTAGCCGGATCTCTCCCCTGAAAACCGCAGAGCCTTGGAGAGATGAGCCGGCTTTGCAGGGGTGAGGAAGGAGCACGCAGTTCCAGGACAGCCCCTTCCAGGAGCTAAGAAGCACGCAGACTAGGAAAGTCCACACAGGGGCAGGCCTTTCACACGGCGCCAGCAGCTGGATGACCTGCCCGGGCCCCACCCAGCACCCTATGGACCGCAATCCTGAGGGGGAGGGGCTACCGGCCCCAGGCCACAAACAGCGCGGCTGTGAGGGCGGCTTCACGTGCTTCCAGAGAAAGTCTCCAGGGACCGTCAGGAACCTCACCAGAGGGAGAAACAGGCTCCAGTCCCTTGCTGCCCACAAGCAGTGTGAGTCTGCGGAAGGCCCTGGAGCGTTCCGAGCTTCGGTCTTCCACTTTTAAAACAAGGGGACCGTCCTGAAAGGTTCTAGCTTCTGCTGAATTCTAAGACTCCTGACTCACTGCTTATGAGAGGGATCGGGCCGCCCGAGGGGCCCACGCAGAAGAGAGGCAGCTTGGTCCAGAGTTCCATCCAGAGCCACTCCCAGCCGCCCAGGAGAAAGTGACACCCGCCAGGTCTGGGCTGCAGCCTTGTCCCCGGTGTGGACACGGCCCGTCTGAGCAGCCAGGGCTGGCTGCGCCCTGCTGCTGCCACCTGGCTGTCCTTGCCTCTGGCTCCGCGAGGACAGAAACCTCCCACGTCTCCTGCCAGCGGCCCCACAGCCAGCTCTGTGAGTCAAAGGATATTAATGTGTCCATCGTGGCTCCCGGAGTAGATGTAGGACTTGCCTCCGTTTTTGTGCACCGTCAGACACTGGATTGACTTGCTGTGACCCTGTGGGGGACACGGACGGGGCAGGGTGAGCGCGGAGAGCACAGCACCTGCCGCTGCAACTTGCCAGCCACCCTCTACTGACTGACACGCGTCCCTGGGTGACAAAGAGGCGGAAGACCCTCGACACTGCCGCTGACGTCAGTGGCAACACCCGGCGGCCCCCCGCGTGCCTGCAAACGCCTCCCCGGAGTCCCGGTCGGCTTTATCCCCAGCTGACTGAGCAGGTGACAAAATCGTATCGTGCAGCCTCTTCCCTCCTAGTACCTCAGCTCAACCCGGGCCAAGGACAGGATCTAAGGGAGCCCAGGAGCCAAGAGCCTCGTCTCAGTAGCGCCCCCACAAGGGGGAAATGCTGCTCACACCTGTGGAGCTGCAGCAGCTAACAGACGGGTCTCGGGAGGGTCTGGCGCTCAGAGGCGGGTGGAGCGGCGTCCGGGCCACCCAAAGAGACCCAGGCAGTCCTGGGGTGCTGCTGACAGCCTATTCTCTTCCCAGACCTGTAACTCACAAGCTGTTCGAGGGCTCTGACCCCCACCCCCCCCCCAACCTCCCTGCCTGGCAATGTGGCAGGCACAGAGGACTCTACAGCCGGACCTCTGCTGCAAAGGGGACACGTAACCCCTCTTAACTGTTAAGGGGGTGGGGGGCCTGATCACTGATCCCCCTTCACCAGGGGCGGGAGGAGGGCCTTTCCCAGTAATGCTCTGCTGACAGTTGGCACAATTTTGCACAGGCCCCGACTCAGGAACTTCCAAGCTTTCTGTGGGGTTCCACTTGTTGCCATGATGCGGCAAGTGTCTTCAGAGGAACGGTGCACAGTTCTCAGGGGACATACTGGGCTACTCCCACCTCCTGTCTCCTTCTAGGACAGGGCCCTGCCAGCCCTGACACTTTAAGTGTGGTCCTCAGACCAGAGTCTGCCCCACTGGGCGTCCACCTGTGTCCTGGGGACTCGGGACCTGCACTCGGTAAGATGCCCTGGGGCTCTGTGCACAATCCCTGCCTGGGGCCGCCGCCTCACCTGGGAACTTGTGAGAACCCCGGGCTCTCGCGTGCCCCACAGATGTCCACGGACGAACCCAGCTGCCGTGTTTTAACAAGCTGGCCCTATCGGATGAGCCTGATGGACCTTCTCCCTTGAGAATCGGTGCTCCGGCTACACAGGAGAATCCCCTGGGTGTGTTTACAAGTACCAGCACCTAGGCCCATCCCTACAGGGATGACCCAGTCCCTCTGGGGCAAGCCAGGCACCAGGCCTTTTTAAATCTGAACATGCAACCAAGTCTGAGAACTGCTCTTCTGACTCCAGTCTTTTCCTGAGCTCCCACATGTGGCTTAGAAACCCCTGCAGCCCAGGATCGGCACCAGATACATTGGGATTCACACACCTACACGCTGGCAGGCACGGGGCCAGAAGTCTCTTCTGAGAACTGTGAAAGCCCACAAGATTCCCTGAGCTGGCCTGGGAGAACGGAAGCCTAACTTGTGGTCCCTGTGCTTCTGGTGGCCTATGGCAAACCGCCCTCCTGGGCACAGGTGGGCTGATGGCGATGCCTGAATGTCTCAAGCAATTTCTCCCCATCACATGTGGAGGCCCAGCAAAGTGACTGTGTCCTGGGGTGGGGCCCACCCCCAGCGCCCCAACGCTCAGTGTCAGGCCGGATACACCTTCACGGCACGTCCATCACACCAGGCTGGGGCCTAACTCAAGGAGGGGTCCCCATGCCCCGTCCTCAGGGCCAAGGTGGGTGAAGCTTCATGACAGCAGATGGCACGAGGCCAGCAGTGAGGACAGATGCAGCCGTTGCAGTGGGTCAGTCCTCCCTCCACGCAGCATCCGCACCTGAATGGGACACAGTGGTTCCCACCCTGGACGATGCCTCCCTTGACTCCTGGGCAGAAGCAAGGCCTGCAGGGATAGCAGCAGAGCCCGCCCTGTCCTCAGGGAGCTCCTGGCTCTTGCCTGGCTGCTGATTTCCAGAGATAATGAGATCACAAGGGCTAAGGCGGGAGAAGACGCACTCATCCCTGTCAAAGGAGGGGCACTGGGGGCAGACCCTGGGCATCACCCGGCCCAAGGAAGCCTGCAGGTGACAGGACGGGAGCCGGGGACAGGGTCCTACCACCTCCCGTGGCTTGCTGCTGCACAAACTCCCAGCTGGGCATTCAAGGCCTCTGTACCCTAAGGTCCACCTGCTTCTCCAAGCTCATTCCCTGCCACGGGCCTTCCCTGCTTGAACCACCCAAAACCCAAAGTCTCTCCTTCCCACGTTCAAATGCCACCTAAACGCCAAGGTCCAGCGCCAAGGCCTCCTGATCCTCCTTGAGGCTCTCTGCGGGCCCTCCGTGTCTGTAGCGATGCCCTTGGGCTCCGTGTGTTACACCTGGAAGCTCCGAAGTGAGGGAGGCTGCCCCAGGGAGGTCAGAGGGGCTCCTGACCGCAGGGTGAGGGCCACCGTCCAACAACCCAGGCCCTGAATCCTGGCGCTTCTAGAAACTCAAGGAGAGCTCGACATCTGGACTCTCACTTCTGCTGAACGCACGTCCCACTTGCCAAGCCCCCAGGGCCGGCCCCTAACTCAGCCTCACCTTGATGACCCGCAGGGGCTTGCTGGGGTTGTTTCTGTCCAGGTAATTGATGTACCCGGACAGGGAGACGCTGAGCAGGTGGTCCTTCTGCCACAAGCAGCCCAGCTGCTGGTCCAGGACGGTGGAGCCCATCGTAAACGTGCTGACGACAGAGTTCACGTTGACGTCCCAAATCTTAGAGGTTTTGTCTCCGGAGGCAGAAAGCAAGTGGGTGCCGTCAGGACTCCAACTGATCTGTCAAATGGAACAGTGGACCACGTGTCAGAGAACAGAGTGGGAAGGGGCCTCAGGAAGCAGCCTGTCCACAGCCCTCAGCCCGGGAGGGACCCGCTGGGACCACGACACCCTTTCCACGGGACCCTGAAGCCCACTACCGCCGCCCCTGCTTCCAACTCTTCACTGATGATGGCAAACACAGATGCCGCCCGACCACAGCCGCAGACAAATCTGTACTCACGGCATAAATGCCTCCGTCGTGAGCCTTGTTTCCTCCCAGGGCACACACTTTCTCTCCCGTCTTTCCATCATAGATGTAGATCTTTTGAGGAATAAACACACACACACACACACACGGGTCACAGGTGTGAGGATGCTCTTGCCAGCTGTGCGTGAAACCAGCCCTTCCTGCCACGGCTCTACTGTCAAGAGTCTGCTACTGTGACTCCTAAAAAAAAGCAACCTAAAACGAGTGCTAACGGGATTTCCAGCTCTATTAAAAAGGAAAAAGGTAGGGCGCCTGTGTGGCTCAGTCAGTTGTGTACCTGACTCTTGATTTTGGCTCACGTCGTGATCTCAGGGTTGGGGGATCGACCCCCCACATCAGGCTCTGTACTGAGCGCAGAATCTGCCTGGGATTCTCTCTCTCTCCCCCTCTGCCCTCACCCCGCTCACACTCTCTCCAAAAATAGAAAACAAAAGGAGAGGTGAAAAGGGGTCCACCAACCCAGTAACCCGAGCGCCTTCCAGGAGCGGGAGGGAGGGGGAGTTCTAGTTCCTCATGGGAAGACGGGCTTTGGAGGGTCTGCCTGCCCTGAACCACTGGGAGGCCATCGATGAGCCCCCGCCCCCGCCCTCAGCCCTCACCTGGCCATCCGCGCTGGCTGTGGCAAACCTGTTCCCGTCAGGAGAGAATCGCACACAGTTGACAAAGCGGCTGTGGTCCTGTGGGAAAGTGTACAGTTATCCACCTGACGACGGGAGGTTCTGGAAAGTTCTTTATGAAATATGCAGTCTGCTTCACACATCCACTCTGGCTGCCGATGTGAACTGCCAGGTCACAGGACGACCTCAGGGCTTAAATAAACAAGTCTGAAGCAGCCCCTGACTCACTGGGAGGGCCAGGCCTCCCCATTCCCACACTCAGGGTGCATTCCTTCCCCTCTGGCAGACACAACCCGCCCTCTTCCCTCAGGGGCCCAGTGAGAACTCCAGTCCAGAACCTGGAGGCCTCTTGGCTGAGTCTCCAGGGTGCAGCACCTTGGGTTGGAGCTAACAACCAGAAATTCAACGATGGTCATGTACTTCCTGGGAGTAAGACTCCAAGTGACCCTCCAGGGGTGAGTCCCTTTCCTAGAGGAACAACTCACTCTTTCCCAAATCGAGGGTTCGTATAAGAAAACATCCTCTAAACACCCCCTGCCCCTCCCCACCCTGGCAAGCACTATTAGCTCTCCCAAGGGTAAGAAGGGTTAACTGCTTCTGTGGGTATAAACAGCTAACCTTCAGGAAAACCCCCCACTCATCACCTGCCCCACAGTGCCCTCCAAAGCCAAGCACTGACTCAACTTAATCAGGAGCTGCGTGCGAGGGGTCCGCATGTGTGTCTGTCATGTTATGGGTTGAATTATGCCCCAAAGACACAAGCTGAATTGGTGCTATCTGAATGGAAACCTCACTTGGAAAGAGGGTCTTTCCAGAAGCAATCAAGATGAGGTCATTAGCATGGTCCTAATGCAATGACCCAGACGGGTGGGGGGGGGGGGGGTGGGGGGGCAGAACAAGCCCAGATAGAGGCGGACTGGGGTTAGGCTCCCTTGAGCCAAAGAACCCCAGAGGTAACAGAATTGGGAAGGAGTCGGGGGGTGGAGGAACAAGCTGGGGACACCTGGATCTCAGGCTCTGGCTTCCAGAAACGAGAACAAATGCCTGGCGATCACGCCGCGTGTTGCCGAACTTCGTTAGGGCACGTGGAACGCGTCATCCGAAACGCTCCTGCGGTCACAACCCTTCACGGACACCGTGACCACTGTCCTCATGAAGAAACCCAGGCCAGGAAGGAGAAGTCGGGGCTGGGTTCCCGGGCAGTGGAGCCCCAGAGCCGGGATCAAAGGAATCCATGTGTCTGCAAAGTCCAGCTGGGAGGGGGAGGACGGGTTTCCCTGGTGGAGGCAGCCCTCGCTCCACAGCACCACATGACTGCGATCTGGCTCCAGGCCAGGCACTCAGGCCCCACGAGATGCGGTCCCCGTCCTGAGCTGGAGCCCAAAGCAGGCCCGGCACCTCCTATTCAGCACTTCCTCCCCTTCCCTCAGCTGTAGGCCAGAAGCAGCCAAAGCCGCATCTCACCGGGAGGGACCCCCTGCAGGGGTGGGGAGGCCAGGTCACCCTCGAGGGACCAGCTGGGACAAGAAAGGAGAGACCAGCTGGGACAAGAAAGCCTGAGCACCGAGGGGGGCGATGCTGGTGGCTGGTTTACACAGCCTGCTTTCCTTCCTGCCTCCTTCTGGTGAGCACCGTCATGGGGCTGGGACTTGGCTCTGACCGAAGAACTTGTCCTCTGGGGCACCATCACCGGTGCCCCTGACGGAGGCACGACGGGCTCACGGCTTCAGCCCGCACTTGGCTTTGGTTGTGCGACCGCTAGGAGGCGGTCCCTATTACGAACAGGCCACCCACCCGCCTCCCGGGGCCCAGCTTCCACCGGGGTGACAGGGACCTGAGTTTGCTGTGTGTGCCTATCTGTGTTAAGGCTGGCCTTCCCTGCTCCCGGGTCTGTGCTCCGAGACCAGCAGCAGGAGCAGTCCAGCAACGTGAGCCACAGTGGAACCAAACTGCTCTCCAAACCAGGATCCTACGAGCCCTCCTGGCTGCTTCTGCCTCCACCACCATCACCGGTCACCCGCCACCTAACCACCGCGAGGGCTTCAGGGAGCCTCCAGGCACTTCCCAGGAGACAAGAGGGCTGGGAGAGAACCCGGGGCTCCTATTTCTCCTCCAGAGCTCTGGACTTGACTGCACTGGCTCTGGGGCCTTCCGGCGGGGAGCCACCCAGGTGCTGTCCATCCAGCCGCGGCCGGCCCAGGGAAGCAGGGCCCCCCCAAACTGGGACACCAAAAGCATGCACGACAAATGGAGCAGACCCTGGGCTAAATAGGGGGCTACGGTGGGGTGCTGATTCCCCTTTACTGGGCGTAAGGAATATACTATGAATTAGCTGGCCAGCCATCATTCAATTCCGCCTCGTAGCAAACTTCAGTTTTGCCGGTTCCCTTAGAGAACAGGAATGTCCCCGTATCCAAACCCCAGCTGGCCTTAGTCAGGACACCCTCCTGAAGGGCACCGGACACCCAAGCCCCACACCTGCCCAGGTCCAGCCAACAGCTGGAGCGATCCCACTGTGCTGCCACAGCCTCTCCCCAGACCCTCCGCCCCATCTCTCTGAATCGGGTCTCTGAGAGCACTCAGTACCCCTGATGTTACAGGGGACACCACACGGTGGGTCTGTGGCCCTTCTCCCTGCTGGAACGCAGCATGCCCCTCCCTCCCCAGGCCCGGGAACAAGGCAGGCTGTGGGACAGCCCCGGCCGGTCTGGCGCGGGCCAGGCACGGCAGACAAGCCGAGGCCCAGGCGCTGTGTGAACCCAAGGCCTCGGGCTTTAGAAACTCCTCCCCGTCAGCTTTTCCTGCAGCTTGAGCCAAGAGCCCAAATGAGCCGGAGACTGATGTCTGCTCCCGAAATAGCCCACTTAAAGGGAGACGGCAGTGAACAGCCCGTTAACCAAAAAAGTGAGGGCTAAAAATAGCCCGCTCCACGGGGAGGTGAGGCCTGAGTGCAAGAAGGACCGGGTCTGGGGAAACTTCACAGGGAGGGTTCAGACATCCGAAGGCTTCCTGCGGCTGCCTAACCCAGCCACCACCTACTGAGCGGGGGCTCCCGGCCCCTCCCCAACCCCCCAGAGGAGTCACGGCACAGGCCATCCCCCATCCCCTGATGTGGAAGGCCCTCGGGGTCCGGTCTAATCCTGTCCGCCCATCAGTCACGGCGAACACTCACTGGAGCTCTGGCGGGGACCCGGTCAGTGGATCCTCCCCAGAACGCCCCACTGTCATTATCTCCCCATCATCACCTGACCCCCCCCATCACCCCCTCTCGACACCGAGAACACGGAGTCATTGAAGCCATTAGGTAATAAGTAATGTACCTGAGCCCACGTCACTGATAGGGTCAGAGCACCACGGGGCTCCCTGGCCTGACTCCAGCTGGTCAGCTCAGATGTCCCCTCTGGGAGCCCTCCCTGGCTCCGCTGGCCTCAGCCGTCCCCTGAACATTCGACTGCTACTGACACTCACAGCGACGTGCCCCAGGCCCACCTGCCTTGTTCCCTGTCATGAGCTCGTGGAGGGAGGAACAGGCTCCAACGTTGGTGCCCTCCCCGAGCCCAGCCTCCACAGCCAGTGCTCTGAGAAGGGGTTTCTGAAACATGGCCTCGCCTTGCTTCGGTCTGTGTCACCTCCACACCCGGCTCCCCACCCCCCCCCCCCCCGCTCTGAAGTCTTCCCTGTAAGGTGGTGCGAGGGGCCGCACTGCATCCTTCGCCAAGTTCCTCGCCAGCCTCAGCCTGGCTGAGAAGCACCAAAGTGACCCCTACCCTCTGCCTCTCCCGCCACCCTGGACAGACTGGTTCAGCTACCGCGGACTCCGGGGAAAGAGGACCAGAGAAGGCGACAGCAAGCTTCTCCGTCTGAGCCTGGCTGGGCCAGTCACCCTGCCGTCGGCCACGGCTTGTGCGGGAGGCCAGGAAGGAAGCGGGGGAGGGGACGTGCCCTGCTGCCCGCCAGCACACCCGTCGCGAACGCACCCACAGCTCTCTGAAAAGCAAGACCAGTGCACACGAGGGCGGAAAGGCTAGGCCTGACCAGGCAGGGCATTCTGTGGGCCCAGCCCAGGCCCCCGATACACTTCGAAGGAGCCATATGGCTGCTTCGTGCCCTGTTGTGAGTCAGGAAACGGGAGAAACACCACCAGAAAATCCTGCATATCAGAGCTCCAATTTTACTTCACGGTCTGGAAAGGCAGCAGTTCTAATAATAGCGAAGACAGATTTGTAGCTCACGTCCCCTCCCGCTGTGTAGAGGGACGTGGGACGCCCCCCGCCTGGAGCCGCCTGTGGAGGGGGAGACGCCACGGGCGGCAGGGGAGAGCCGCTCCCAGAGCAGCCGACCGCACCGCACCGCACCCGCACCTGGGAGGAGAGGAGACCAGGTGTCCCCCCGCCGCAGGGGCTCCCTCCGCTCTCACACACTCGGGCGGGAAGTTTCCACCTCCAGGTCAGCCGGCCGCAGCCTGCGGAAGCAGGCCCGGGGCACAGGAGTGCCGGTTCGGCAATCGTTGAATTAGACAAACTGCCCTAGCGACCACAACACCTGGAAGCGGGTCGGGATGTGGACGCAGTCTTCCGAAGGGCCTGCTCCAGAAGGGGCGTCCACGGTCGGCCCGGGGCGGCCAACCTGCTCACCGGACGGAGGAGGAAGCGCGGGGGCAGAGACTCGCGGAGCACCCCAGCGGGCAGGTGCATCGGCGCGGCAGGCCAGCGGACGATGCTCAGCTGGGCCGGTTCTCACCCGTCCAGACGCATCCATTGCAGGGACGCGCTTGGCGGGGAAGACATGCCTGCGGCAGAGGAGTGGGCAAGGGCCCACCCGCCCCTTCTTTCTTAGCTCCTCAAAGGGAACCTCTACCTTTACCCACAGAACGCCAGGGCCAGGGGCGGAGACGGCGATGCCCAAAGCCTCTGTCCTACACCCGGCCTCCTATGGTCCCGGGGGGCCGGGGGGGCCCACGGCCTCTGAAATATGGGTGGGCCCGGGCCTATTCAGGTGAAGGTTCCCCCACCCTGTGTTTCTACAGCCTCCTGGGCTCGCTGCGGTTTTAGGTGAAGGAACACTAACGCTGAACCCAGAGTCTGAGGGCTCAGCAGAGGGTGGCTGACGCTGATCCAGGACTCAGGCCTGGAGGAACCAGGAGTCTATACTCCCTCTGTACGACATGAGCGGCTGGTTTAAACCAATAAACTCGAGAACAAAAAAGGAAAGCAATTTGATTCCCCTCCTCAGGCCAGCAGGACGGGCAGGTGGTCTGACGTGAGTGAGTATGGTCGCTCTGGTTTGTCTCGAAACCCCCGCGCTTCCCCTCGGGTATGAGCGCCGTCGGCTTATTTCAGTGCGTGCTGACACTGAGAGCACAACCTCTTTGGTTGCTCTTTCTCAGGGCAACTGGAACTCAGCTCCTCTGTGCTCCCGACGTGCCCACCCTTATCCCATGGCCTTAAACGTGCTCGAGAGGAAGAAGGCAAGAAGCTGGAGCCTGGACGGGTGGACAGCCAGCCATCCACTCCAGCTTTACTCCGGGGTTTTGAGGCTCCAGGGCAGACACACGTGCACAAGTCAGACTCATCTACAAAGCTGTCAACACTTTACAAGGCATTTTGGGTGGGTGCCCGGGGGGGGCGGGGGGCAAGTGCTCTCCCCATCCTTTACCCTCTAGGCCAACTGAGCCTGTTAGAATCTTCTCCAACGGAAGCCCAAGGAACTCCTCGTGGACACGGAGACGTTCACCAGCAGCTCACGTGCGCCCACAGCTCGGCGGGGCCGGCGGAGGAGGGCCGTCACCATCCGTCTCCTGAAGAGACCCGGAATGCCAATCGCCCACCCGAGGGTCGCAGAGCCAGCCAGCTGCCGCGCTGGGCGGCCACCCAGTGCCCCCCATTCCCGGCCCACAGCCCTTCTGACCTCTCCCAGGTCCTTACGCAGAACCCGCGGGTGACAGGTTCCACAGGCAGACTGTGGGGACGAGCTGTGTGCCCTTTCTGGGCAAACGTCCGCACCTGACCCCCCACCCCCCCCCCCCCCCCGGGCCAGGGTGTTGGGGCGAGGGCTGTGTTCTACAGATTAGAAAGGAAAACGGAACGGAAGGGCCTTCTGGCCAAGGCCCCAAGTGAGCACGTGGAGAAGGCTGGCAGTGGGGTGAAGTCACAGGCTCGAGCTGACTGGACTCAAAACCTGGCTCCGCTTACTTGCCACTGAGCGGCTCCCTGCCGGGTTTTCTCTCCATCTGCGAAGAGGAAACCATCCCTCCCGGGGCGGGGAAGGGAGCCCCACCAGCTCAGAGCCCAGATCACAGCCAAGTGAAATCAAACAGCGGGGGAGGCGGAGGGGGGGACCTGGGGGCAGGGACAGCTTCACCGAGACGAGCTAGGACGACCTCCTGTTGCCACAGAAACCTCCTGTCTCCGTCCTCCTTCCCCTCCTGGGTGCGAGGCAGGACGCTCAGTTATCTGACCCCATCTGACTCAGCACTCACCGCTCACCCTGTATCCCACGGTACGTCCGCCTGCACGTAGGAAGCACGGACCTCGAGCCACAGCCTTCAACAAAGCCGCCACCACCTACAAGCCAGGCAGCAGTCACAGGAGACAGCCACACGGACTGCTGCAAAGGGACCTCCGAGCTGCACGCTCTGCAGGGCACAGAAAGCCTTGCTGTGCTTCCCATGCAGCCGGCCAGGCCCTGCTCAAGGGCCCCGGGGACGGATGGAAGCCTGTTTCACTACCAGCAGGAACCCCTGCAGAGCCCTTCAGTGTCCGACAGCAAATTCCGCCCACTGCCCCAGTGCTGCCCTGTGGGGGACCTGCTGAGGAAGTGTCATCATCCTTTCTAGCCACACCCTGCCCGCTATCCATGAATCACTGTGGTTAGTCACCGGAGTTAAGAGCAGGCCCCAGTGAGTCTCTTTAAGGGCATTCTCTCATTTAATCCTCCATGAGGTAGGGCAAGGAACCGCTCTGGACCCGCGGGCAGCTGTGCAGTAAAGTTCATGGTTAAAATGCTCTGGTATCGATGCCTCCATACCCACCTTGCAGACGGGAAAAGGGAGGCTTAGGTTCAGACCCTCGTCGCAGTCAGGGAGCACGTGCAGGGCTAGGACATGCTCCGCTAAGGCATTTAGAGCACGAGTCTTTGAGAGTCGAAGCATCTAACTCTCTTCATCACATGTCACGTTCCAGCCGCGACCCTGCCCTCATCACCTCACCAGACGAGACAAATCCAGGTATCCCCGGAAGCTCGCCACCTCGACCGCTCGGGAGGCTCAGCAGGTCACAAGCTGGCACCACCAGAGCCAGGCCTGGGCCACCCCTTTCTGACAAGGCTCCTCCAGCCAGAACGCTCACCTGGCCACACGGCATCAGAGACGCACCCTCCCTGCAACCCCAGAAACATACACCTCTCCGGGGGCGAGCGCCTCCCTGCTGGAAGCATCCAGGCGGGCCTGAGCGCAGGACTAGGCGGGCCGGGGGCTCGAGTGCTGCCCCACGCGCTTCGTGTGTGAAGTTCCCCTGTAAACTCCACTTCCGTCCACGCGTCAACACGTCATGACGTTAATGGCACGTGCCTGCGACCCAGCTGCCATAGCTGCAGGTCTAGACTGCTGGTTTCGCGTGCAAGCCACCCCCAGGGGGAAGTCCACTTACGCCGATTGTGAACTTGAACTTGAACGGTGGCCCCTCAAAGAACGCGGCACAGTTATCGTCACTGCCCGTTGCCAGCCGGTACGGCCTGCTCTGCTTGATGTCCACGCTGTTGATGACTTTGTTGTGTCCCGTGATCTCGCCCACAGAAGAGCCACTGTCCCACAGGAAGACGGCTCCAAACCTTGACCCAATGAGAGGAGTCACAGGAAAAAGTCAACCCTGGGGACAGTCAATGAGATGTGGGCAGCTGAGTGGCCAGTGCTCGGGGTGGGGGTGGGCAGTGCTCGTGGCCACACTTCACGCACGCTCGTTAAAGGAGTCAACGCTGAAGGCCTCCCATGGTTTTAGCCCTGCACAGTATTTGCTGGAGAATCCGAGAGCAAGTGCCTTTGGGAAGGGACTGGAATCCCTATTCGGTCTATATGGTCGAGGCCGACAGGCCTCCCATGTGGAATGTGCCTTAGAAACACCTGCCAGGGGAGTAGCCCTATGGCTTACCAGTTTCCTAACAGTTTTACTGGGCGGGACCAAGATATTTAGCAGCCGCCACCCCTGCTGGAAAGGCGAGGATGTCCTGCGCTCAGCTGGCATCTGATAAAAACGTACCGTGGGGGTTACTACGTGTGACTGAATGAAAACGGAATTGCTGAGACCAACAGGATGACTGGAAAAGTTATGGCAGAATTAATACCTGTCAGAACACGCAGTAAAAATAGCCTCTGAGTAGGGAGATGTGTGCCCGCCAAATTCCAAGTGCTTGACGGTGGCCGTGGTGCCCTGGGGGGAACCCTGACCTCGCTCGGCGTCAGAAACCTGAGTCGCGGTACCGACCCCGCTGGTCACTAGAGCCGTGAGCGCGGTGGCCACTGCGGGCCACCTGCCCCCTCTTCCTTCGTTAAGTGACCATCTCAGGTGGGGTGCACAGCTCCCTGCAGCCAGGTGTGGCCATGGCATGCTGGGAGGGACCCCAGTAACGCTCCTGAGAGCTGTAACTCTTTCACCTTCTCGTTTCCTGCAGCCTGGACTGTGGGCATGACGGCTGGAGCTCCAGGAGGTGAGGGGCCACGGATGTCAGAGACAGAGAGAAGGTACCAGGGCCGCGGGGGGACTCCACACGAGTCCAAGCTGGCCCAGGTGTCACTGCTCCCCTCCCACCGGGGGCACCCGGAAAGAAAGCAAAGCCAAGGGACACGGGCAGGGAGGGCCGAAGCCAGAGACTCACTTCTCCCTTCCTTCCCCGACCACTGCGATCCTCTTACTGTCTTCCGTCCAAGCAATGTCCTTGATCTTTCCAGCGAAAGGCTGATACTCATACTTTAAGAGGTGCTCCTTCTGCGTGGTATCCCAGATCCTCAGCTTCCCAGATACATCTGTGGACACAAGGGGGTTGCGAGAGCCATGTTTACCCCTGGGGCAGGGCCGTGTGGGCACAGGGCACGCCCGGACAGCACCGCCCAGGGTTCCCAGGCTTGCTGGCGTTGCCCGAGGCTGCTGCTGGGAGGAGGGACGTGTCTCAGGTAAGCAAAACCCGCCACCGGTCAATCAGAGCCCGTGGCCTCTGTGAGGGCCACTACCGGGTCTCTGGGGGGCGCCAGCAGTCACCTGGATGACGCACCCTGGGTGTGGATCAGAACGCCCAGAGACACGCGGAGGCACACTTCCAAGGCATCAGGAAGCGGTCTGGTTCTGGGACTGTGGTTTCCTCGTAGGGGGATCCAAGCGGCGCACGGGTCTCAGGCAGCTTTCTTAACGCTTGGGACCGAAGTTCTTCATTTCCAAAGTGTGACAGTACTAGTGACGGCCACCTCTCCCGTGCAGTGGCCGTGCTCACACAGACAAGGAGTGCAGCTGTGTGGAGCTAATGCATGCCGTGACGCGCACGGTGGCCCCCACCGGGGCTCCCCTCCACTCCACCCGTGCCGCCCTCTGGCATCTAAGGCACAGCCCACAGCCCAGACGACTTGGGTACTGCCGGATCCCCGTGTGAGGCCCACGAGGGTCCTGGAAGGGGAAGCGGCACATCCTTCCCTTCCCCGCCAGGGTCCCGTCACCAAGTTAGTCATCACTTCACAGCGAACTAAGGCTCCGCAGGAGGCTGCCGGAGAGCCTGACCCATGAGCAAACCCCAGGGGCCCACAGTCCCGTGCGGCAGACAGGGAGAAGCTGACTTCCACATGGGGAGCACCACGCGGGGGTCCTGGGGACCTGGTGCTCTCTGGGCGAGGCCTGGGAAGGCTGCCTGGCCGAGGTGAGCTGCAAAGGGGACCTGCAGCCAGGGGCGTCCCTAACAAGGCAGCCAGCAGGAAAGGAAAGGAAAAAGCAGAGGCTAGGTGTGCACGACGGACACTCACGCTCACACGTGCGCACACACTCATGCACACACCAGGCTGTGGTCGGCTGTGCCCAGGCCGGTCCAGGGGGCTCTACGGAGTCGTGTAGAATCGGCATCTACACTTGAGTGCAGCAGAGGCTGACAGTGTCCCACCCGCTCGACCAGGACAGACCCAGCCTTCCCGCCTCCCTGGGCTCTGCTTCCTGGGCGGCTCAGGCTCCTTCCCAGGCCCGGCACCAGCTGCTTGCCCCATGCCTCCCTCACCAGACCGCCAGCCGCCTCCCACGGGCCCTGCTCGTCCGGTATAACTGACGACGTGACGTTACTTTCAGGGGTACAACTCAGGGATGCGACAAGTTTGCACATTACGCCGTGCTCACAAGTAGCTACCTTCTGTCCCCACACGTCGTTATCGCAGCGTCACCGACTATATTCCCCGAGCTGTGCCTTTCGTTCCCGTGACTTCCTTACTCCACACCTGGAAGCCTGTATGACCGACCCTCTCCCCTCCACCCATTTTCCCACCCCCACCCCCTCCCCTCTAGCCACCACCAGCATGTTCTCCGTATTTATAGGTCTGATTCTGCTTTTTGTTAATTCATCCTTTTTTTAAGATTCCACTCCTAAGAGGAATCACACGGTATTTCTCCTTCTCAGTCTGCTTTGCTTAGCAGAATACCTTCTAGGTCCTCCCGTGGTATCTCAAGTGGCGCGGTCTCATCCTTTTTATGACCGTGTCATGTTCCACTGTGTGTATGTATATATATACATATGTGCATATACATATGTGTATACACATATATATATATATACACACATACACATACATATACACGCCACATTGTCTGTATCCGTTCATCTACTGAGAGACCCTTAGCTTGCTTCCATACATTTAATCCTTTCTGGAAGCAGCTGGGACTAGAAAAGAGACAGTGGGACTTGAAGGCCAGGTGCTCAGGCCCAACTGGGGCAGGCAGCACCCTGTGCAGTCATGAGATACTGTTCAAGGGCCCACGAGCCCCAAGCCCATGCTAAGTGCTGAGGGCACAGCAAAGACACCTTCCCTGGGATACAGGACACCTGCAGGAGGCCACAGACGATGGGGAAAGAGTGCCTGCTGTCTGCCACTTGGAAGGCGTCTCCCGCTCCAGGCAGTAAGAGGGGGGCACTGAGGGGGGCAGTCTGGGTGAGCCTGCCCCCTCTCTCCAGCAGCTTAGTAACATGGCGGGGGGGGGGCGGTGACAGGGAGCAGGGAGTGTGAGGGCCCTTCAGTGCCTTTCATCAAGGCCTCTCCTCTATGTTCCTCACTTGAGCAACTCTCCTCTCCTCTCCTCTCCTCTAGGCATGGGGCCCTCTCCTGGATGCCCGCCACTCTGCAGCCTGGGATTCACAGCCCGGGGGGTGCCCCAGGGACTGAGCATGGGGCACAGACCGCCAGCATCAAAATTACACAAGGAAGACACTGCTGGAGGGGACTGGGCCTGCCCTGGAAATGGCTCTGCACTGAGAACATGGGACCGTGGGCTACATCAACCCCAGGGCAGAGACTGACTGTGTTTTTTGGGGCTGGGGGTTCAGCCTCTGCCATGGGCTCCTTACTCAGGCCTTCCGGAAGGCTTGATCATTGAGCAGACACAGACCATTCAGACTTACAGGAATCTAAAGGTCCCGCAGAAAGCTAGAACCCCATCTGGGAGCGAGCTGCAGGCCTCCCGGGGTACTAGGCCCCTCCCCTGCAGAACCTGGGCACCCCAGGTTCCAGGTAACCCAGTTAACCAGAGCACGCACTTTCCCAGCCTCCCTCCTGCACACTCCAAACCCTACTACACGACCACACTATTTTTAGCCCAGGACCTAATCTCTGCAGTGGAGGCTTCCTTGTGTGCACTCGATTAAAGGGAGCAGCAGGCTAGAAACGAAAACGTGATCTCCACCCAGGAACACCTGATCTGCACACGGCCCAAACCTCCCTCAGTTCCTCTGCCAAGTCAGGGCACTTTTCCGAGAAAGTCAAGATCAAACCGATCCTTTACTTCTGTGGACTGTCCTTTGCCACGGTCTCTGGGCCAGCCTCCCTCACCAATTCAGCGCTGGGGTCTGAAGCGCCCAGATTTCCAGCCGGTGCAGCACCCCGCCCGGGGCTCCCAAGTGATTCAGCGGCTGGACCTGTGGCTCTCGGCACCAGGGCCACATCCTGGGGCTTTCAAGGAAAAGGTATTTTGCTGGCAAGCAGGAACAGGGGGCGGAACTGCAGGGCGAAAATAAATCAAGGAATATAAATCAAAGGTTTACGAGGGGTGCCTGGATGGCTCAGGTCACGGTCTCTCGGTCCATGAGTTTGAGCCCCGTGTCGGGCTCTGTGCTGACAGCTCAGAGCCTGGAGCCTGCTTCAGATTCTGTGTCTCCCTCTCTCTCTGCCCCTCCCCCACTCACGCTCTGTCTCTCGCTCTCTCAAAAATAGATAAACGTTAAAAAAAAATAAGAAAAAATAAAAACAAATAAATGAAAGGTTTACGGATAGCCTTGGAGTAGATCTAAACACAAGCGTCATTAAGTGCCCACTATGGGATAGACTCCTGGCCGAGCCCTTCACACACATCCCTGACCGCCGGCATTTGCCATCAGCCAGCACACCTGTTGCCCTGGCATGTCCTACTTTTAGTGGCAGACACTTGGGTCACCCGCTGTCAGGTGGCCACCAGTGCAAGACCATCGTAGGCCTCTCACACCCATTGCTACTCTGGATCCTCTGTCCAGTTTCTGGGAGAGAACGTCAAGGCCCAGGAAGGTAAGTTACTCAAGGAAGCCTGCGCAGTCAGTTAAGGGGCACACCCTCCAGGGACAGGGAGCGACCCAGTGCAGACCAAACGGCTCCCGGAGTGTATGAACTCCAGCCTCCTCTCCTGGCTGGTTAGTTCTTCCAGCCATTCCTTCATCTGTTGTTCTCTGGGGACGCTGACAAGGCCCAGGCCCGCATCAGCCCACTCGCCTGGCTCTCCCTGGGGCTGGAGACAGGGCTGGGCACAGGCAAGGCAGCCATAAGCATCTTGTAGAGCATAGGAACGAATGAGTGAGTGAATGAATGCGAGACACGGGTAAGCCACGCTAACTTCTGTGCCTCCCTTTCTCATCAAAGATCTACCCCAAAGACCCGGGGTAAACAAAGCATCCTACGTGGCAAAGATCTTTCTGTCCCTCCGCTTAGCCAGCCTCCCACAGAGCCACACAAAAGCCTGGCTAGAGAGAGCAAAGGCACAGACCAGAGCGCTTGCCTGAGGCCAGCATTGAGAGGGACTGGGAAAGGAGCAGCTCATGAATAAAGGTGACACGAGACAAAGCTGCAATTCAGAAAGCACACACACACACAAAATGAGCTCCAAAACATCATGATACAGCTGCCCACAAAGGCCTCTGGCCAGCCTCAAGTGAGCATTTCTGCTGACCTCGGAGCCGGAACCAGCTGGAACAAAGTCTGCCATGGGGCTTTTTGGAGGCTTCTACATCCCTTGTCAGCCCCAAGTGGAACTAATCACACTGGTTCCACCTGCTGCCCCCCCTTTCCCACCCCCCCCCCACCTCCCACCACCCTACCCTCCGAAGCCCGAAGCCCAGTTTGGCCTGGGGGCCTCCCGGACCCCACCACATGCATCCATGAGCCACCCACGCACACAGGTACCTCCAGAGGCGATGTAGAACCCGCTGGGCGCGTACTTGGCCACCACCACCTGATGGGCATGCTCCGTGTAGATGTCAGCAACGGCTGGGTTCTGCAAGGAGGAGACAGAAGGAACACAAGGAATGCTTCCCACTCTCCCGGCTAGTGGATGTTGGGGCGTGAGGAGTGGGATAACACACACACAAGCACCGAAGTCAAAACCTCCATAAAGAGAAATCGCAGCAGCGCCTCCACCTGCCCGCACAGCTTCGGGCGACAGAAATCCAGGTAGTTTCGTCTCTTTCTCTTTAGCCTAGAGCTGTAGAACTTGAGAGGATAGTGTGTCTTTTGCTTTTCCGCACTTGCCATAGTACCAGTAGGTACTTGTGAAACACACACACACAAGACAGAAGTTGCACTGAAAGTCGACTGTCCTACTTCCCTTGGCGGGAGGCTGCCATCGGCAGCTGCGTTCTTGAGGCACCTGTGGTCCCCCTGTTCACAAGCATCTCTACCCCGGCTGCCACTGGACGGCCTGTCACGGGGCCCTGCTTCGAGCCCCAGGAGCACAGTGGGGCGTGCGGGTGGGAGCCTCTCTTTGTTACAACCTTCGCCGGGAAACGTGGGCTTCCCGCTCGCTTCGCAGCACAGATGGAGGGTTGGCTGGACTGGCACCAAGAACGGGGCCGGCATCTGGGAGCAGGAGTACCTCTACTACTCAGCACCAAGGTTTTAACGTAGAATTTACTAAAAGTAGAGCACGGCGTCCCCCACTCGCACACACAGCCGAGAGGCCTCAGTGAACCCGACACACACACACTGAGATGCTCTCAATTCGTCTCGGCAGCCGGGCTTTCTTTCAGGGGGGAATAAAGACGCGGTCATCTACTCCTGATTCCCACTGTCCACTTTCTCTCAACCGAGGGCTCTTGAAAGAGGCAGCTTCCCACAGGCTGGAGACTGAGGCCATGGCAGGTCCCAGTGTGGGATGCCCAGCGTTCCGGAGGCGGCTGCTGCAGGTACGTCTAACCTGATCCCCAACCGCCCCCACCTCTCGCCGACCTGACCACAAGATCAGAGGCCTGCACTCTTCTCCGCCCTCTGGCTATGGGATCCCCCTCCCTCGAGACTGAGTCCAGAGGGTACACCCTGAATTCTAGCCCCGCCCACCGCCAGCCGCCTTCTGGCTTTCCTCTTAGTCCCGCGTCCTGCAAACATCGTTCCCCTGGCCAGGAGCAGCCTTCCTGCCTGCTGACACCTACGTACGAGGCCCAACCAAAGACCTGTCTCCTGCATGAAACCTCCCGGGACGGCCTCTTCTCTCTTCGGTGCCTCCAACGCTTGCGCTGTGCCACTCTGCTTTTCCAAAAGACGTACATTAAGTGCCTGTTTCCACTGACTGAAAGAAATCTGAACAGCATTGTTCACTTTCATGACGAAAGGTAAAAGGCCAAGATAGCATTCGGCATCAGTGCCACAGCGAGATGAGCCGGTCTGGGGCGGATGTGCCCCCCGGAGCAGCGAGCGGCGCCCCCCAGCTCCTTCCCTGGGAACCACACTCATCACCTCAGCGTCAAGCTGCCAGAGCTCCGAGCTATGCCTGAGAGCATCTGTGCTTTATCTCAGTTTATTTCGTGCATCTGTTAGCAAGATGTGTCCTGAGGTCTCAGAAAAGCCTGAGAAAGGTGATTTGGGGGTGGGCCCAGGACCACTCAAAATTTTTTTCATTATAAAGAAACGATAACTATTTCTTTGCTTTAGGCCATTTTGGCTCACAAAACGTTTCCTAGAACACTGTGTTTTTGGACTGCGGGGAGAGCTGTAGTCCTGAACCTTCTTGTCATCTCTTATCTGTTTTTCTGCAACCTGCTTCCAGGGCATTTATCTTTTCAGCCATCACGGCAGTTAACGAGTAGCAGGTGCTCAATAAACGGTTTTTTGGAGAAAGAAAAGTGGACGGAGCCCCTTTTACCCCCGAGACTTAACGCTTAGCATTAAGTGACGTAGCAGGCACTTGATACACGTTCTTCGCAGATTAATCCATCTGAGAATAACCATTTGCTAGTGAAATTAGAAAGGTATGAGGTATTCAAATGGGATGTCATGAATGGCAAACAGGCACAGGAAAAGGTGCTCGATGTCATCAGCCTTTTGGGAAAAGCAAATCGAAACTACAATAAGATACCGCTACATGCCCGCTGGAATCAGCAAGACCAAAAGAACGGTATCACCAAATGCTGGCAAGGACAGGGGTGCGGGGCGCTGGGATGTTCACGTATTGCTGGCAGGAACGCAAGGCGACGCGGATGGAAAATAGTCTGGCTGGTTTTGCACGAAGTTAGGCAGACGCTTCCCACACAAAACCCTGCAATCCCACTCCTAGGTACGTACCCAAGAAATAAAAGCACACGTCCACAAAAAGACACATGCGTGAGGGTTCATAGCTGCTTTATGCATTAATAGCCCCAAACTGGGAACAACCCAAAGGTCCACCAACAGGCGAATGAAGAAACACCGCGCTGGATCCATACAGTGGATACAACCCTGCGATAAGGGGGAACAAACGACCGACTATCAACTCAGCAACCACACTCAGCAACTCCAGTGAACCTTACAGGCATTATGCTAAGTGAAAAGGACACAGAAGACCACCCTGGGTTGCGTGGCTCCTTCTCCAGGTTGTTCCAGAGAAGGCAAACGTAAAGGGACAGAAAGCAGATTGGTCCTTGCTGGGTGCTGGGGTGAAGGGAGCCCACTGGCCGCAACGGGTTAGGAGAGCGCTTCTGGAAATGACGGGAGGTTCTGTGTCCAGATTACAGTGGTGGTTACAGGCCGTGCACATTTGTCAGGCTGTGCAGCAGAGGAATCTTCCTGATCTTCCTATTTCTAAATTATGCCTCAATAAAATTAAGATGTCTGGTATCCAACCCACTCCTGGCCCAAATTAGCGCTTCATATTCTATAACCCAACCATGGGACGCCTGGGTGGTTCAGTCGTTAAGCGTCCGACTTTGGCTCAGGCCGCGATCTCACGGTTCGTGAGTCTGAGCCCCACGTCGGGCTCTGTGCTGACAGCTCAGAGCCTGGAGCCTGCTTTGGACTCTGTGTCTCCCCCTCTCTCTGCCCCTCCCATGCTCATGCCTGTCTCTCTGACTCTTGATAATAAATAAACGTTAAAAAGAAAATTTCAAAACCTGACTACGGACAAGACCCCTTGCCCAGAAACTGGCCAAAAGAGGTCCTCAGACAGGCCACCACTACCAAGATCCTTCTCCAGATGTCTGTTTCAAGGCTGACTGAGGGGCACCACCAGCCCACTTTACAGATGAGAAATCCATCCCAAGGACAACTTGCCAATATGTTGGCACTCAGCCCCACTGGGGGTTCCGAGGACCCAGGGCAGGGATACCAGATGAGTAGGTAGAGGTTCTGGGCAGAAGTTCTGCCCCTAAACGGTCAGGGTTGCCAGTTGCAGGGGCTGCGAAATGCCCAAGGTCATCCCCAGCAGGCTCGGCACCAGAATCCCAGGCTGCATGAGACATGGCTCTTGTCTGCCTTGCAAATGCAACTGAGCCGGCGAGCGAGGGGCCAGATTCTCCAACTGAACACGACGATTTCAGCCGAGTGTGTGCCAACCTCCCCAGCTCTGCTCGGCACACACAGGGAGGCTGGCTACTAGAGGCAGAAATAACGGGTCCCCTGTCCCCACTGTGTCCTGCCAGCTCAGGCTCATTCCGGATCAGCGGAATCTGGAGTCTGTAAGGCCCCAGGACTGGGACCCAACACCCACTCCCCTGCCTCACTTGTCCCTCTCCTGCTGCCTCGGTGAAGAATACACTTGGGTGAGTAGTTTATTTGGAGCAGGGCTAGGGAAGAGAGGAAATGAGGCACAGAAGGGAAAGAAGCCAATTCTGGGTGCACCAAGGAATAACCCTGTGGTGGCAGGAGCTCCGCCTCCCTTGGGGCCTTGGGAGATGCTTCAGGGCAGGTCTTGGGGTCATCCCCCAAAGGGTGCTGAGGCTGGGACGCCCCTCCCCCAGGCCTTCCTGCACTTCTACTGGCAGTGCGGGTGCTTGCCACCAGGGTACAGGAGACCTGAGACACAGACCAGGGTGAGACCCGGGTGCCGAGGGGATGTGGGCTGGCTGGCTGATGGCTGGCTCGCCGCAACTTTCCATCTACTCGCCCCCGACCCCAGGCCTGCTCCTGGCCCTCCACACCCCCACAAGTCTTCTTCAACAATTCCCAAACCCACCTCCTCTTTCCGCCCCTGCCAGATTCCATCCAGGTCCCTCCTGGGGACCACGACAGTACCTTCTGGACTGCTCTCTACCTTCCGTGGACCGCTACACCCCTCATCCCCCGTCTCTAAGTCCCATGTCTCATCACCTGGTTCCCCTGCTTGATATCCTTCCCTCGGGAGCGGCAGAACCCGACCCCACTAACTGCACTCTTCCCGGAACCCCCCAGCACACACAGGACCCCCCACTCCAGCCCCACTCAGGCCCTCCCGGGCTGAAGAGCTGCTCCCTGGGCCTTACCTGGCCAGGGCCCCTTCCCTCCCCAGGCCCACGTGGGGACTAGAACGGGAGCCACCCACCCCCAGCTCAGGGTCTGGCAGTGGGCACTCAGCAACATCACTGAGTGACACACAGAGCTCGGGGCTGGTGAGACCCCGGGGTCAGTCCCGGAATGCGGCCTCCGCGCCCGGGAGGTCAGGGAGCCTCACAGAAGACACGGGCCATGGCCGGCCGTCACGCACCTGCAGACCCAAAGGCCTGCGGGGGCAGCAAGATGACGGGGGCTGCTGACAGAGTGCCAGATTGGGGCCCAGCAGGGCCAGATGAAAGCAGACCTCTCAACCGAACCTCAGGAGACCCATTCTCCGTGCGGACCAGACACCCCCTGGCCTCCCACCTGCGCCAAGACCCCTCCCTAGGGCCAGACCTTCTGCCAGGAGACTAACGCCCATACCTTCCCAGGCCCCGCCCCATCCGGGAGATTCGCTACACCAATGAAAGGTGGGGGGGGTTCCCGAAAGTCACTTTGTTTGGGCAGCATCTGGGCCGCCGGCTTCCCCAAAGCTCCTTCACGTCCCCATGTCTGCTCAGGCTCTATCTAGTGCCAAGGAGGGGTCAGAGGCCATCACACCATGTATAGTGGGGCTGGTGACTGGCCCAGGTCACAGGGAGTGGCAGCTTTCACCTCAGCTCCTGAGCCACAGTGAGCGCGGCGGACGCATCAGGAGGTTGGAAAGGCCTCCCCGGCCCACCAGGGCTGAAGCCGTCGGACAGGGCTCTGCGAGAGGGGCCTCCGGGCTGTCCTGCAGCAGCCGATGTCCCCTGGAGCCTCCAGAGAAAGCCCTAGGCTCCTCCAAACTTGGACCAGGCGAAGTGAGCATGACCTTCCAGGAGGATTGCATTTCAGAGCTTTCTAAATTCTTCTAGTTCCTAAAAGCAGTAACCGGTAGCTGGACCCGTGTATCAGACACGATCTGCAAGAGCCTCTGTTCACTGATGACCAAGGACAAACTCAAATTACTGCACGGTAACCCGGCTCCGAAGCAGCTACAAGACATCTGTATTTCCCGACCGGCAAGGCTGAACCCAGCAGCTGAGCCCCTCCACACAGCCTCGAAAGACACACAGAACACGGACGGATGGCTCATTTACTCCTTCCAAGAATCTGGGCTGGCCCTGGGGATCCAGTGGTGAGCGAATGCTTTGCAGAAATAAAACCTGCCACCCAAGCTGCACCCAACGAGCACCGCCCTGCTCGACCTTGGAGGCTCCCTCTTGCCTGCAGGAAACGCACCCTCCCCCAGCAATCCAAGGTCCACTTTCCATGATGCCCTGCTCCTTCCTCCATGAAATCACTATGTGACTTTCTTCACTTTACCTGCCTCGGCCTGGAACGCCTTCGCTCCTTCCTGATCCTTGATGATGTCTCCTGTTACCTTCTAACACCCAGGTGAAAGCCACCTCCGAGAATCCTTCCCCGATGCTCCCAACTGGAGACGGTCTCCCCCAACCCCCAATGCCTATTCCCATCCGACCTCCCACCCCACCACCCTTACTACTCTCTGCCATGTACCGCGGGCCATTCTGACATCCGCAAGGCTTCACGCTAAGCGAACTCCACAGAGGGCAGGGCCTGTATCTGATCCAACAAGGCAGCCTCCAAATGCCCCAGGAGACCAGGGCTCGCTGGACCCCGAGGGCCGTTTGCGAAATCGCTGTGTATGGAGGGTTCACTCTTGGCCAGGGGACCCTTCTGCCAAGTCCTCTGAAACCTCACAGGAAGGTAACCTCACAACCCACTTCACAGGCCAAGCGACGTGGGCACAGAACTAATGACGTGCCCAAGGCTAACCGCTGGTAAGCGGTGGAGGTGGGGACCTGAAGTCAGGTAAGAGCCTTCATTCCCGAGTTTTGGTCTCTCACTTATGGTTGGAACCATTGTTAGCCTGATTCTTTTAACTCAGAGTAGCACTTCTGTCTAGCCCACAGGTTTCTGAACGGTGTGGGGCCAGGTCATTCAGTGGTCCTACAGGGCCCACCCCTCCCGGAGTGACTTTCCCTCCTGCCTCCTAGCTCAACGCCTTCCCCACGGAGCAAACCAAGCCTTAGAGCAGGGACCCCAGCACAGACAAGGCCACCGCCACCTCCCTTCCTGTCCCTCCTCTCCCTCTGCCTGCGCAGGGCCTCACTGAGCAGTCATGAAGGGACCCCTGGGGCTTCAGTCTGGCACCTCTAGAAAGAGACAGCACTGAGCCACCAGGGCGGATGTGAAGAAGGCACCGTGTACCGTCACAGCCCAGGCAACCCTCCAGGAATACTTGTGAAAGGACTCTGCGACATCCCACGGTGACCCTGTTACCGGTTCTCCCTGTTCTTACAGATAAGAAAACCAAACCGGATGAAGTACGTATGTGAAGTGCTCAGCCACTGCCCAGCATACCAAGTGCTCAACAAAGATGAGCTCCTTTACCAGAGGCGGTGCTCAGGGCAGCGCGCTGGACCAGCAGAAGCCTGTGGTCCCTGTAGAGAAGGGCTGAACACGGGCGGGGCTGGGGCTGGGGCTGGGGCTGCCCAGGCTGCGATGGCCTGTGGTGGAGAAACTGCCATTTTCTGGGTAAGGTTCCAGGGAGCAGAGATAAAACTGGTGGGTAGAAGCTACTAGCAAGCTGAGCGGAGCCTGGGATCCAGGTCTTTCTAGGGGGTCCACCACCACCAAAGCCGGGCAGGTTCTACCGAGACTCTGGAAGAGAAGCAAAGAAGCAAAACAGGGCCCTTTCCAGTGCACAGCCTACACGTCATCTGCAACAAGGCCCCGTGGGGGATGACGGCTGGGTGCGGCACAGGGATCCAAATGGGCACCTCCAACTGTTCCGGGGCATGGCCAACTTCCACAACCCAACAGGAACCAGGACCACCTCTCCGCTGGCCTCAGACATGAGGCGGCAACCTTGACTTCTTTAAGCTCCAAGGCTCTGAGAGCCCGATCTACGCCCCCACAGACAGGGTTAAGGAATGTGCTGAAGCCACCGCCCGGAGCCCGTGTCAAACTTCCTCCAACTTCCGTGCACATTTGGTTCCCGGTCTAGATTCTCCCCCATCTCTGCTATGTCTGTCTTGCTCCTCTTCCCGGAGAACTCTTACTCATCCTCCAAAACCCAACTCAGAGGTGTCCCTTCTCCAGGAAACTTCCTTGTTGCTCTGTGGTGCAACTGGTTCTTCCCTCTTGTTTCCAAATCATTCAGGACATTCTTTTTCTTTTTTTCAGTTTATTTATTTTTGAGAGAAAGAGAGAGCACGAGCGAGGGAGGGGCAGAAGAAAGGGAGAGAATCCCAAGCACACAGCACGGAGCCCGAGGCAGGGCTCGAACTCGCAAACCATGAGGTCATGACCTGAGCCGAAATCAGGGTCAGCGCTTAACCGACTGAGCCACCCAGGTGCCCCCAAATCACTCAGAAGATTCTTTTAAAGTGCTTAACCAGAGCATTAGAATGTTACTCACCAAGGTTCTCAACGCTAACGAGATTTTGGGCCACATAACTTATAGGACAGTCCTGAGCATTGTGGGATCCTGGCAACATCCCTGGCTTCTGCCCACTAGATAGATACCAGTAGCACAAAAAAATGTCTCCAGACATTGCCATATAGCTCTTAGGGGGTGGGGCTGGGGGCAAAACCTCCTCCCAGCCACTGATTTAAATCTTGAACACGGTGGCCATGGGCAGGGCTCTGCAAGACAAGCTTGGTGAACGTGTGGGGGAAAACAGGAAGCAAGGGCTGGTTCTAGCAGCTAATCAGCACTTGCGGAGTGCGTTTGTCTTGAACCTCCAACCTGAGGCACAGAACAAGCTGTACTACAGATCTGATCACGTTACTGGTCCACACAGCTCCGTGGCCTTGTCGGGGCCTGACTCCTCTTAAAGATCAGACCCTCCCCCAGGTCTCTCCCGGGTTAAGCTCACGCATGTGCTAACCTGCTCATTTTCTGCACAGGTGCTAACCCAGCACACTGCTCCCTTCGGTCACCTGCTGGCTTGTTTCACTCCCAGCGAGGCCACGAGCTCCGTGCAGGAGGGGGCCTCCCCTGGATCTGTGCTCCCAGCACACACAGCAGGGACTCAGGAGGCATGTGCAGACAGACAGAAGGGACAACGTCAGCCCTTCTCAAGCCATCTGTCTCTTTACATACCCCCTCCCCCATGGGGGGGGGGATGCACAGGTGGTCCTTCTACACATGACTGGCTGCAGACCGCACCACGAGAAGCTCAGCACTCAGGTTCAACAACCCTGAACTTCATACTGCGCTTGGAAGCAGAGAGTGTTGAACTGCAACAAACATTTCACTTCCTAGAATTTGATTTCATGCACCTAATTTTTCAAATATACACATTTCAGTTCTGGAATCTAGGGACCGGGTCGTTTAAAAGCCAGCCCCAAACTCGCTTGTAGCAAATCTGCTGACTGCTTGTGGCAGCTTTCAAGGGGCTTCTGACACTGGGCAGTTCAGAATCACGGAGAAGCTTCTTCACTGCCACTGGGAGAAAGCTCTTCCCTGTCTCTGCAGAATAGGCAGGGGCAATGGTGACGCTGGCCTCGACGTAAGAATATACCAGGCTCTCCCCTTCTGGAGTTTTCTTTTTTCTGATTTTTATTTTAGAGAGAGCACAGGGGGGCACGGGGAGAATCTTAAGCAGGCTCTACTCTTAGCATGGAGCTCAACACGGGGCTCCATCCCGCGACCCTGCGATCGTGACCTGAGTCAAAAGGGTATGGATACCCGGAGATGAGTGAGAAGGGTGGGGTGGGATTTTGGGGGTGAGACTGAGGTACCAGGCTCGATGGTGAGGCCGCATCAGCCATAGTAAGGGAGGGCAAAGAGGACAATGAATGCCACCTCCTATTTTACCAAAGCTGGTCCAGCCGTGCTCTGAGAACAGACTGGAGGAGAGCCAGCACGGTATCAGGGAGACCAGTTCGGGTTTTCTGTCTTGCAACCCAGAGAGGATGGTAGCTTGGAGGAGGTGGAAACAGCAGGTAGAAAGAATGCCGGATCCTGAAGGTAGTTTGAGAGGAGTTGCTAGGATTCACTGGAGAATTAAACATGGCGTGGAAGAAAAAGAGGGAAACCGAGCAGAAGTTCAAGGTTTGGGGCCTGAACAGCTGGAGCCACAGCGTTGCTGTCTGGGGGCCAGGACACACAGGAAACCCTACTGTGCTTAGGACACGTCAAGTAGAAGGCAATCAGACATCTGTTGGACATTCCACAACCGGGTCTCCACCTTTCCTTCGGATCTCTTCTCCTTCTTGAGCCTGTAATTTAACCAGACCATCTTCCTTCCTGTTCCCTGAATGTTCACGAGGGCTCACGTCTTTTTTTCCAGGAATGTTGTACCCTAATAAAAACGGTGCCCATCCTTAATCGAGTACCAATGGTCCCTGAATCCAACAAGAGCCTGGGGTGCCTGATGTACATCCAGATCAGGAAGGGACGCGTTAGCAGCACCGTGCTGTCCTGGGCCCTGCAGAAACTTACAAATAGGTGGGAAAGAAGAGCAGAGGCACCCTCAACAGAGAACGGTGAAGTCTGGGGTACCGGTAAAAAGAAAGACTTCTGAAGAACGAGCAGAATGAGTTGCACGAGGCGGGGAATGTTGGCAAAGGGGGTGCTCGTGTGCGACTGTGAACAATTCCGGTGGAAACAACTCTGATCACTGGCCTCCTTGAACTTCGCTGACCTGACCTCTCTTCGGAGCAATGGGCCCAGCGGCGGGGGGTGGGGGTGGTGCTGAGAGAGATGCTGCCGTTGAAGAACCCTCCCTGGTACCAGACACACAGTGGGCACCTCACGGGAGGCCTCCCGTCTGGAAGTACACGCAGACTGCCGGGACATGAGCATGACTGCTAGGGGCAGGCCTGGTGTTCCAATGCGCCGGATCCCTGAGAACGCTTTAGTCCACTTTGTTTGCCAAACTGCCAGCGAGTATCTACTCTGGGTCGTCTAAACTTTTATTTACTCGACATCTCGGGACCTCACCCTGGAGACCTCCGGATCATTACCATCTAAGTCCTTGGCAAGGTTTCCCCCAGTTCTGAGCGAGGCCAGATCAGCTTTCTAGGAATCCGTGTGACTAGCACAAGAGCTGTTAGCACTTTCAGAGAACGTTCACACCCACCCACCTTCGTGTGAGGTGCCCAGCAAGCCCGGGCAGGGCTGAAACTGTCACACGGGACTCAGTCCTTGAGCAGAGGGGCAACGGTGACAGGCTGGCTTACCCAAAGATGAGGGCAGAGCCAGAAGCACCTCAGACCAGGTAGAGGCCTCTCCTTTTACAGGCAAGAAAGCGGAGGCCCACACAGCTCCTTTGCTCCCTCAGCCAGTTGTGAGGTTCCTGAGGGCAAGCGCACCCAATCAGCAACAATCCCAACCCACTAGGGGTAATCACTCACAACAGATGTGAATCTAAGCTGACGTCCCTTGGGAGCACGGCCAATCAAAACCATCTACCTACATACTGTGCACGAGGCCCGACCCCAAGCACAGTTCAGGAGAAAACATCACCCCCCCTCCCCCCGGCAATGGTTGTGCTGGCACTTTCCCCTTCCATCCTGTCACTCAGGCTGGGGAAGGGCGAAGAAAGATTTCAGTGTGCAATCTCGGCGGTGGGGAGACCAACAAGCAGACTGGGTCATTTGGGTAATTACAGAGGAGTAACAGGATTCCCCACGACATTGGCTCGACAAGCATTCTTGGCCTGAGTACAGAATGTCTGTCTCAATGCTTCATGGGAATAAACCATTCCTGATTTTGCGCCGGGGCTCAGATCCGGATGGTGTGCAGAGAGGCCTGAGTGTGAGTCCTGGCCGCTCACACCGAGAGCCCCTGGGTGTTGGTAATGATTATACACAAGGGCCATTTACCAAGCACTGGGTGTGTGCCAGGCGAGCCGGTGGGAGGGAGGCATCATCTCATTCAGCCGGCACAGGCGGTCAGGGGAAGTGGGGGGGGGGGGGGAGCCTGGTGTCATCACCTCCATTTTACAGATGAGGGCACTGGGATTCCCAGGCCCAAGTCACCAGCTACCCCAAGGTCAAGCAGCAGCTGGCCGGGTGTGTCCGATCCCCCTAATCCAGAGCGCTTATACTTATGATCTGAACTAATCTGAGCCTCAGTTTCCCCATGAAAAGAGTGAGAAGTGGGCCTGGCCACCTTGAAACCATCTCCTAGTCTGCTAGGCTTCCGAGGTGTGGTCCCAAGGCTGAGGGGGCGTGGCGTCCTCACCCTCCTCAGGCTGCGGAGAGAGAGCGGGAGAAGAAGCCGTAGAGGGGAAGAGGAATTAACCTGAGAGTCGCGCCCAAGATAGGAACCCCCGCCTGGGCGGGGGGATACGGGGAGGAGGTACTCACGTCGATGTTTCTTAGAATGACGCACTTCCCATTGGTGTAAAGAAAATTGTTGCCCTTGGGGTCGCCGCCGATGATTTTAGAGACGCCCCTCTCCACCTGGGGGAGGCTGGCGAACACCTTCTCTGCGGAGACACAAATCAAGCAGCGCACGTTAGGGGCAGCCCCCGCCTCATCCCCCAGGCCGGGCTGAGGACGGAGGGGTGGGAGCGGACTAGAGAGGGGCCCTGGACCGGTCTCAGCCGGTCACCTGTTGCCACCGCCAGGAGGGGCGGCAGCCACTTTGAAGGAGCGCAAGGGACCGCGCGACTTCCTGGTCTGCGCTCCCGACCAGGCCCTTCATGGACGCGGGGGCTCCCACGGGCCCAGCCCGCAGCGCCAACTTTGGGGCACCCCCTCCCGGGCCGGGGATCGCCGCCGGGCGCCCCGAGGGCGGCGGGGCGCTCGCCGGCCTGCGCCCTCACCCCTCCCCCGCGGCCCGGGACCCCGCCGGGCCGCCCGCGCCCCACCGATGGCCGAGGGGACGGGGGACATAGGCGCCCACCCCGGGGGCACGGGGCCGCGGTACTTACTGATCTCGTACGGCATCCTGCCCACTTGTTACCGCGCTCGCCGAGAGCCTCCGAGGCCGCCCGCGCCGCGAAGCAGACTGGCGGAGGCCGGGCCGGGGACGGGGGCCGAAAGGCGGCGCCGGGCGTGCCGGGCGCGGAGGGGGCGGTCCGAGGCCGGGGCTCCGAGGCCGGCTCGCGCCCTGCCCTGCGCGCTGCCGCTGCGGACGCGCCGAACCCGGAAGCGCGGCCCCGCGCGCGGCTCGCCCCCAGCTTTGACCATATATAGTCAAGCGCTCGGCTCGGCGGCTGCAGCCCGCGTGAGCCTGCGCGGACGGGGCCGCCCTTCCCCCCGCCCCGCGCGGGGCCCGCCCCGGCCGCCCCGCCCCCGGAAGTGACGTTACACACGGTCCTGTAAAAGGGCGGCGCGGGAGCGCCTGCTTGATCAGAGTGGTCCTGGCCGCGGTTGGAGGAGGGTTGCGGAGTGTTTCGGGGGGAAGGGAGGGCGGGCTTTTCGGGCGGCTCCTCGCTGGAGTTCTGCGGGGGCCGAGCGTGCTGTAGCGGGGGGCCGCGGAAGCCCTCTCCGTGCTTGTGTTTGCGTAGCGGGCGTTCCCGAGCCGCTAGCCTTCCTGCTGAGGCTGAGTCGGCGCCCGTTCGGGTTTTGCAAACATAGTGGGTTTCTGTTTTTTTTTTTTTTTCTTGGAAGCTAGATGAGTGGGAGTCCCCCTTCCTCAAAAACTGTCTCGCAGCAGAAACCTTAGGGATGTGTCTTTCTGGGCCCAAACTCTCACTCTCTTTCTCTCTCTCTCTCTCTCTCTCTCTCTCTCTCTCTCTCTCTCTCAAAACTTTAGAAAGCTAAGAAGCCAAGGAGAGCAAAAGGGAACGTAGGTTCTAAGAAAACCAGAGTGGGCCAATGACGGAGGGGGAAGGCAAAGGGGAACTTGGAAGATCGAGGCAGCGGCTCGGAGGTGTTGCTGCGAGCCTCACTTTTCAGCAGGGGTTGTTTTCCTGAGATGGGGGCGGGCGGGGGGGGGCGGCTAAAGGAGAATCTGTGAAGCACCTGTGGGTACGTAAGCGTCTGAAGCCTGCGCTAGAAAACCTCACACTGATGCTTGAATTCCTATTTTTCTAATCTGGGAAGCCTAGTAGGCTCTGCTTTCGAACTGGATCCGGGTTCTCTCTTCCTTGGCTGTTAGTCAAGAACCGAGCCTTGAACGCTCACCTGGGTAATTGCAGGTGCTTGTTATCTAGTCTGTTAGGCTCCTATCCTCCCTCCCCTTCAACTCAGTCTGTCTTCCAGATTGCAGCCTGAGCGTTTTTTCTAGAAGCTGAAACCTATTTTTTGCTCTACAAAACTCAAAGCTCGTGGGCTCAAAAGCTGAGGCCTTCAAAGTGGCCGACTGGGCCCTAAGTAAAAAGTCTCAGGGTTACAAAAGACTCCATCTACTGCCCCTAGCTCTATCTTTCTTCACACCGGCTGTCTTGTTGCTCCTGGAATGTCCCAGGCATATTCCTACTCCAGGGCCTGGGTGATTTGTTTTCTACTTTGAATTATTCTCTCCAGAAGTACTTAACTGCTTCAGGGTCTCCTCAATAAACGTCACCTTCCCTGACGACCTTACTTTAAATCACAAGCTTCCAGCCCTTAGGAATACATTCCTGAACCCTCCCTTTCCTGTTGTTTGTCTAGAGTAGATCCATCTGGCCCACATTGGATGTCCAAATGGATGCCCGTGCACCCCACGTGCAATCTTGGATCAAGAAACAAGGGATGTTAAGGTAGTTCTGTGAACAGGACTATAGAAACGTTAATTAAATCTTTGTACCAAATGAGGATTCCTAAAACAAGTGGTCAAGCAAGTGTTGGCTATTAACTAGAGAAACCAGGATTTAATGATCAGACTTTAATGGGACTTAAGATTCAGAACAGGTGAATTTAAGTTCACCCCTAGGGTATTTACATCGTGGAAGGACCCCGGTGGAAATAAAACTAAGGTACCCAACCTCAAGCACTTGCAAGCCTTAACATGTATATAAAGCCTTCTGTTGGATTTTGATGCTACTTGGAAAGCAAACCTAAGTAAAACATTCCCCAAACCCTGGCTCGAGGTCTTGCTGCTAGCTTGTGACGTTGATCTGCGGGCTTAAATTGGGGATGGGGATGGGGATGGGGATGGGGATGGGGATGGGGGTGCTGCCACTAGCTTAAAGTTTACAGACAACATGACTTGGCAGGCAGTTGGGATACCAGGGTGTTATTCCTCTGGTTCGTCTCTAGTGTGAGAAACCCGCTGACCCAATCCAGGGGGACGTGGAGACTGGGCGCACAGTGAAGGGGGGCTGTAATGAACGTTCTTGCAAGAGCAGGTAACTGGATAGACGCAACGGGGCAGTTACTACAGGCAATTGATCTCCTAGGGTGCAAACCCCTCCCCTGGTTTCTCATTGGCTGAATACTACAGAGGTTATAGCCTTACCCGGAGGTCAGCTATGCCCACGTAAGGCAAAAACTACAGTCCTTGAGGGGCGCAGAGACTTCGGTTTTTTGGTGCATGCTCATTGCAAAGCCCAAGAAAATAAGCCTGCAAAAGTGGGGAGGGGGAAGAACCAGGAAGTGAAGTATCTAAGGGTTTAGAACTCCCCGGGGGGCGGGGACGGAGAGGGGAGGTTAATATGTATTTCAAATAGGTTGTAAACCTATTAACAGCACTGCTTTTCCTTCTGAAAAGGAATCCTCTCACTTCTCACATCTGGAACGTTCTGTTTGGTTGTCTAAGCTGTAAGGACTCTGACCCCTGAGGGATATGTGCTGTGACTAACCGTAGTTCCAGTGCTTTTCCTCGGGTTCTCCTCCCTTATGTACACCTTGGTTAATTCAACCACCTAACAGCCTGCCCTTGGTCTCCAGTGAGGACCCTGAATGTCTGTATCCTGGTGACTCCTACTCTACATGTTGGTCCAGCCACTTCTGGCAACTCCTGTTCCCAGTTGCCTCCCTGGCATCTCAGGGAGGTCCCGAGGGCACTTCCTGGGACTAAACCAGTCTAAGACCAACTCCCCCACCCCCACCCCCCAACCTCTCCTACACAGGGCTGATTCTTTGAGGGCTCCCTTCCCACAGCGACCAGTAATTCCTGTCTCCGGCTGCACTGGTCAGAAACCTTAGCCTGATCTCACCCCTACACTCTACCCTTCACCAAATCTCGTTCCTTGAATGCCTGCGTCTCTTAAATCGAACCCTTTGTCTCCTGCATCTCTTTAACCCTTCATGTCCTAAACACGGCTGGGCTTCAAGCTTTCTCGCCTCCTCTGGGCTACTTTAACCACTTCCTAACTGCTGTATCCACTCAGAGCCAGAGTAACCTCAAACCTTGTCAGCAACCCCCACACCTGTCTCAACATGTAGGCCTGGGGAGGATGTTGGTCTCTAAGGCCCTGGGGGACCCAGGCTTTGGTTGGCTCTCCAGTAGCTCTGTCCCTGGGTCTTTTCCAGCCACAGGGGTCACCTCAGGGCTTCTCAGCTCTGCTGCTCTGCACGGCGGCTGCTTGGGAGCTGTGGCATCTGTGGTTTCTGAGCTTTCCCTGACACCCCAGGGTAACCTGGTTGCAGTTGCTTGAGTGGGGTAACTGACAAAACCCTTCCACGGGCTTCCAGGAGTAAGTACGAGGCCTCGCCGCTTCAAGTCTGTTCTGACAAACACTTTGGTGAAAATAAGGGTTCAGAATGCATGGCTGTGCAAGAATGGACCTCCTCCTGAGCACGCTTAGCCCAGGTGTCCTGCTTACCCCTTCCATAAATGAGGAACCTACAGGAGACCTTTGAGGCTCCTGCTTCCAGAAGCTTTGCAGAAAAACAAAGGAATCGCAGGAATCCTGGCCTTGTGTGCAAGGCCTGTAAACCTACTTGCACACTTCCGACCCTCCTGTTCTCACGTCTAAGGATCTGGAAAGGGATCTCCTTCCTGTTAAAGAACACTGGGCCTCTGCAAAGGGCACTGTGCCCAGATGCTGCAAGAGCCCAAGAATGGGTGCTGATCCTCTAGAAGAGCTTGTGGTTGGACTAGTCCATCTCCTGGAGGCAGGGTCCTGTACAGTAGGGGAACTTCCCCATCATGGGCTCAGATTTCTCTAGAAATCTTGGTCTCTTTCCTGGGTCCTACCCTACCATTTGCAAGACAGCTTGGGTAAACCACCCTCGATTATCTCTGAAATGTTGCTGCAATAGATAACCTCTCCATCTCTAAGCTGGCCATACCGCCATCCTCTCCAATCTGCCACGAGCAGACCCTCACTTGGAAATGGCCAGGGAAACGCCCAGGTTTGGCTCAAGGGTCAAACCCTAGTTTACCTATGAATGGGAGCGGAGTGACATGGGGCAGACTTAGCTATAGGCTACCCACCCCATGATCCTGGGAGCCTGGGGCAGCAGGGCTTTGGGCTGCCCTCCTAGAAGGGAGAACTATTGGGAGTGGGGCCATCACCCAACGAGCTCTCCTGCTTTTGTCCTGTCAAAGAGGGTTGATAATGCAAAACCCTGGCCTGTCTCTCTAAACCTATAGAAGAGTGTTAACCTCTGGTGTGTAAATTCTCCAGCCCTGAGTGTCACGCCTTGCTGTGGATGCTTCTTGTGAAGCTGCTCAGTCAAAAACCAATGGTATTTCATGGCCCCGTGGGGGAACCACGCTTTGCCAAATGACTGCCTAACACCTGTAACCAGTGCGACAAGAGTGTTCAAATTCCTGCAAGCTGTAGGAACTTGTGCATAAGTTGTTTTCCCATTTGAGCTTCTCTATAGCACCTCTATCTCTAGGAGAACTCTGTTCCTGCGTAGCTCCAGACTAAACACAGTTCAGGGAACACCTCTTACTTGATTACTGATCTTAGTTCTTCAAAGCCATGCTTCATGGACCGCTAAACCTCTGCTGCTATCTGTCCTAACCTGGTTCGAGACTTGGACTTGCACAACTTCACTCTTTGAGCACAGGACTGTGAAGGCTCTGGGCCAGACCCTTCGCTTCCCTGCCAGTCTTTGTACTGACCTCCTGTAAGTTGTAGGATGAATACAGCCGCTGCTCTTTTCTGTGCTGCCTGCTACATGGCACAGCAGGTGAAATGGTGCCCTGAAGGGAGGTAGAGTCCCTGTCCTCACCTCTGCCTCCCTTGAAGGAAGGGCTTTCTTGGACTTCGCTGATCTTTCCGTGAGCACTTGTGAGGACTTGCCCAAGTTTTCAACAGCCAGGATTCAAGCTTGGGTCTGCTGTCTCCAGAGCCCAACGGTTGCCCTTCGTGGGGAAAGGGCTGAACGAGACCAGCGCAGCGTTCGCGAATCTTGGTGTTGATGAATAGACCGCTTTATCTCCTTGCAGTGAGTGGTGGAATGCAGTAGCTCTTTGGGCAAGTGCAAGGATGTCCGTCATTCTCTAGTTGAAACGCTCTGTCCTTCTGGGACAGATACTTAGAATTACAATGTGGCCTTTTCTCGGACTTACACCAGAAAATGATCCGGCTGTCTCAGTCACCATCTGGCTCTGGGGACCTCTGTCCAGGTTGTACCCATAAAGCAGGCGCGTGGCTATGCGATCCCTTGACATTCTGCAGTGCTTGGGGTGTCTGGTCTTGTTGCATCCACACGACTCGTGAAACAATGCTACGGGCACCAGTGACAGTCACAACAAAGTTTATTGCAATGAGAGGCAAGGCAAACCGATAGATCGGGACCGACACTCTTGACCCGAGTGCGGTCTCGAACAGCCGGGGTATGGGAGGTTTTATAGCTGACCACATCGTCTTATCACCTGGGAACAGAACAAAAGAATAGTTCCCAGGTGGAAACCGTTCAAACAGGCCCTTGCCCCAATCCAATCAAACACTAATCCATCTCTTGATAGGATAAGGCTATTATCTTTTAACCTACAGTGTTAAAGCTGTTTCTTAAGGCTACAGGCTACCCCTACCCTACAATTTAACCCTTACATAAGGACACAAGCCATATGGGATTGAGGCCTACCTACTCTGGTATGACCTCATCGTAATAGATTGTCAGCAATGACCATATTTCCCATTCACCTTCTGAGGTATTGGGGTTTAGGACTTGAATGTATCATTGGGGGCATACATCTCCGTAATAGTAGGTAAGAAGCTTGCTGGTTTCACTTGACCGTCCTCCCACCCTGAGCCCTGATTGATGTCCTGAGGCCCCCTGGGAGAGAAAGACACAAGATGCTGGAGTGTGCAGACATATGCTTTGGCAATGACAGCATTGACACGAGAGATTCACCACCCATCTTTGGAGCACCTGCCCTTGGGGAAAACCAACTAGGGTTTACGAACAGATCCATGGGCAGGTGTCCTACCAAAGGGTCTCCAAAGTAATGATAAAACAGCTATTGTCTGTCCCACCCCCTGATCTGGCATTCCATTCTAAAATGCTCAAATATAGCATTTTAAACAGCTGCCTTTGGAACAGACCCCGGAGAACACTTTGGGCGTGTTTGGTAGTTACTTGCTGCCCTTGGGACTGTGAGCCCAATTCCTCGACCTGACCTAGCATAGCCATGGAGTTACTTCTGCGTCCAAGTGCAGCCGCAGGGTGGAGGCCGCTGTAGATGGCCGGGAGCTGTTTGGCCTCCATGCTTAAGTCTGGGCCTGCAGAAGGCCTTCATTAGGCCCTTTGTCCTGGCTGGGTGGGCTCTAGTCCCCACCAGGGGCCTTGAGTTAGGATAGTCGGCCTCTGTGTACGTGGACAACTTGATCTGTATCGTAATGTCCGTTTCCAAGGCAGTAGCTCTAAAGGGACACTGCAGAGTGAGGCTGGAGATGACGGTGTTCCAACTCTGACATCAACGTTAACGGATCGAGGAGCACCACTACATTTGGGGATGATTCGCGTCTGGTTTTGATTTTATTCCGACATCAAAGTTAATGGATCAAGGAGCACCACTACATATAATTGGAGATAACTTTGCATCTGGCTTTGATTTTTTAAATTCAATTGATGGTTACATTTGTTTCAGGTGTATAACTGATTACTTCCACACAACACCTGGTGTTCATCACAAGTGTTTAATCCCTACCCTGTTTCACCCATCCCCCCATCTCTTATAACTGCTTGTTCCGTAAGTGTTTGATTCTTTTTCCCCTTGGCTTGTTTTAAGTTTACCTGAGTGACATCATATGATCTTTGCCTTTCTGACTTGGCTTAGCATGGTACTCTAACTCCATCCATGTCTCTGCAAATGGCAACATTCCATTCTTTTTGATAGCTAAGTAATCCACTGGACATAAATCTTTATCCATCAGTTGGACACGTGGGCTACTTCCATCATTTGGCTATTGTGGATAGTGCTGCTGTAATATGGAGACACGTGTATCCCTTTGAATTAGTATTTTTGTGGTGGTGGGGCAAATACCTAGTAGTGCGATTGCCAGATGGTGGGGTAGTTCTATCTTGAGAAACCTCCACACGGTTTTCCACAATGGCTGCTTCAGTTCGCATTCCTACCAGCAGTGCCAGAAGATTCCCCTTTCTCCACATCCTTGCCAACAGCTGTCTTGTTTTTAGCCATTGTGACAGGTGTGAGGAGTATCCCCTTGTGGATTTGTATTTCCCTGATGAATGATGTTGAGCATCTTTCCACGTGTCAGCCGTCTGTAGGTCTTTGGAGAAATGTCTACTCAGGTCTTCTGCCCATTTTTTAATTGGATTTTTTTAATGTTTATTTTGAGAGCAAGCGTGAGCAGGGGAGCGGGGAGAACCCCAAGTGCAGGGCTCAAACTCCCAAAATTGAGATCCTGAGCTGAAATCCAGAGTGATGCTTCACCGACTGAGCCACCCCAGAGCTATTGAGCTTTAAAATCTATAAAAATAAACTTACAGCTACTCTTTACCATCAGGTCTGTCACTTGCAAGTATTGTCTCCCAGCCCATAGGTTTCCTTTTAGTTCTGTGTGCTTTGTGCAGAAGCCTTTTACTTTGAAGTCACTTTTTTTGTTTTGGCTTGTTTCCCCTGCTTCAGGAGACCTACCTAAAAAGTTGCTACAGCCAGTCTCAAAGAGGTATTGCCTGTGTTTCTTCTAGGATTTCTATGGTTTCAGGTCTCCTGTTCAGGTCGTGAGTGAATCCATCTTGAATTTTTGTGTATGGTGTACGAAGCTGGTCCAATTTCATTCTTTAGCATGTTGTGGTCTAGTTGTCCCAACGCCATTTGTTGAAAGGACTGTCCTTTTCCCGCAGGATATTCTTTCCTGCTTTGATGGACCGTATAGTTGTGGGTTCACTTCTGGTTTTTCTATTCTGTTCCATTAATCTAATGTGTTCATTTTTGTGCCAGTACCATACCGTGTGAGTACTACAGCTTTGTAAGATGATTGAAGTTTGGCTATAAGGGTGCCTGTCCGGTTCAGTTGCTAGAGCATGCGACTCTTCCTCCTTGGTGTTGAGTTAAAGCCCCATGTTGGTCTTGGAGCTTACTCAAATTCTCCGGTTTTGGTTTCTTCCCCCTCTTAAAATAAGGTCTGCAGTCTTCTCTTGATATGTCTGTTCCATTCAAGCCCTACGGGTCTCTGGGCTGCACCTATTCTCAGGATTGGGCAGGTACTTACATGTCTGAGAGAGCCCCAGACTGGACGATGGTGCAGCATTGGCTACTGTGGAGACTTGAACGTGGGAGAGGGAGTGTGGGTCCTTAAGATGCTTGCCCCTGTCGGTTAGAAATGATAAAGGTCAGGCAATGTGTTTGCGCGTTAGCCATGCACCTAGTGTCTGCCTGGTATGGTGTGGATATTGAGTAGAGGACTTCCCTCCTGGACCACTAGAAACCAAAGGGGAAGAAGATTTTAAATTCCAAGTGTTGGGATCCAGTGTTCCTAGTGGTGGTCCTTGCAACCTTTGCACCTTAGTTGCAAATGCCTTATTACAGAGCAGAGACAGAGCCATTATTCTAGCGAATGGCTGCTTGTGTAGCACAGTATATCAGTATTTGCTCACAAAGAGCTGATTTCAACCCTCTCTTGGTGCCCACCAACCACACCCCACTTTCTAGTCTCAAGATACTTGACCGTTGAGGAATCAAGCCAACGCTTCTGGATGTTTCCATCAGGCATTCCTCAGAACCAGCAATTGCAAACCAGCTCCCAGGACCCCTGCCATACTGTAAAGGAGTAAACCAGCTGGGGCTAATCTGGTTTTTTTTTTTTTTTTTTTTTTTTTTGGTAGTGCTTAAAATTGTCAGTCTCATTATAAACACTGCACATGCTAAACATGGGATATTCTTAACTGCAGTTAGACCATGACTCTTCTCCTGGGGCAAGTCATGGAGCCTAGGTCTCCTGACTCTCTCAAATAGAGGTTTCCTCTTCAGGTATACAGAGGAGTTACAGCTATCGGGGATGGTGGGGGTCAAGGTCCTAACCATACAGCTAAGACTTCGGGAAATGATAGTATCATTTGGGTACACTGCTCTGGGCTGTGGTCTGGGTCCTTTGGGTGTGTCCCAGTGGCTAGAAAACCCAGTTCTACCTGAATTTCTGGAGGTTGAGTCCTGGGACATGGCTCTGAGTGAATAGAGGTCAGTTCTTGTATTTCTACCTGATGCAAACATCTAGACTTAGGACACACTGCGGGCTTCCTACCTTCTCAATCTGGACAGAACTGGCCTTTAACCCTGATGTTGGAGAGGACCTAGAATCCCAAAATTACTTCCCATAAAGCTGTCTGATTTAGTAGCAGGTCAACTCCTTCTGTGGTTGACTTGTTGATGATGGCTAAATCCTACCTAATGTAAAGAGAATTGGCTGAGCTTTAATAGTGCTGATCGTACAAAAGAAACCTTACAATTAGCTCCAGACTTAAGAGGATAGCTCGGCTGTGTAACCTTATTCCCTTGGCAAACCCAGTCACTAACATGACCGAAACTACTCTGACATGATTGCAAGTAAGACCTTTAAATGAAATCGCAGTTCTTAAATCAGCTGCTGCTTTAAGTCACCTGTGCACACAGGACTCCTAAAACTTAAGTGACAAGACTGAATCTCCCTATCTGTATTGTTGGCCTAATTCCAGATTAACTCAATGTACCGAATCTTGCTCTGCAGACGGGAACAGGCTGCTTCAGATGCATCCTTCACCGGACAGAACGTACCAGTGAGTCTCTGCCACACTGATGTAATTGTTTTTTGAGGCGTGGACATAAAGGTGCTTTGTAAACTGTCAAAGTTTTCTCTCCAGATGTGACAAGTTAATGTGGACTATGCATCTAAAGTTCTTCCTGTGTTCAGATGATGTGCTGAGGGCCCAAGACCTCCCAGCTAAAAGCCTCGGTGGCGTTAGGGCCCAGGGCTGTCTGATGCTTGGGTCCTTGCTCATAACTATTGCCTTAGGATGTGTAAGGACTCCAAAGGCCTAGTGTTGGGAGACCGACTTTTGCTCTGGCCAGGATTTCATTGTGGGAACGAGGTTAATTACTTGTGGGGGAGGTAAAAGGATGATAGTCTATAACCAAAGGAAGTCTGGTGGATAAATTCAGATGGGGGAGGGGCTGTTCCTACCTCTTGTGATTGGGAGGGACTTTTGGTAAAAATGGCTTTGAAGCTAGATTGCTTAGTATACAGAGGTCTACAGAAGGTAAGCAGAATAAAGTCTGGCAGCAGGTGCCGGGTGAATTAGTGCTAAGGATTGCCCTAAGAGACTATCCAGAGGGCTGGCCTGCGTGAGGTGTTGTGCTTTTCCTGAGGGGATGGTGGGTAAGCCTTTTGAAGCTTCTCGGCAAGGAAACTTGATCAGACTACTGCTTGAAGACCTGTTTCTTCCTGTCCCTAGGGACTGGCAGTGGATGCTCATTCTAGAGACAGGGTGGATAGTGCTAATGAGCATGGGAACAGGGACTGCATTAGTGCATCTATGGGGACACCTTTATAGTTGGGCCTCTGAGTCTATGGGAGCATTCAGTTCTGTGGCCACAGCCAAGTTCAAGTCAGTGGGTAGGAACTGCTTTGGATAGACAGACACTGGTCCTTTCATGGCCTTCTCAGGTTAATCACCTTAATGTCAAGTACTTAAGGTAGTGTTTGCATGTTCTGGTGGCTGGCATTTGATCCCCTAAGCCAACAATGGTGCCCCAGTTTACAGTGAGAACTGGCCAGACCTAAATCAGTCTGGGTACAAGACTTGATCCTGTCACTGAGGGCTTGTCTTCTGTAACACTTATGACCCCATGTGAAAAGATCCTTGAATTCCTACTTTCAGAACCACAAATCAGCATGAAATTCTGAACTTTTGAACCCTTGTTGGCAGGAAATTTTGCTGCTCGACTGTCTCCTAGTTCCCATATAGCCAAGGCCTTTTTTTGCTGCTTTATGCAGTTGGAGTTAGGAGAGGAGCATCTCGCCATTTTTGGCAATTGCTGTGTCCATTTTTAGAAAGCCCAGCTGTATACAGCATTCTTTCAAATGCTGGTTGATGGCAGAATGTTGCTGGCTTTCGGGAACTTGTAGAGTTCTAAGTGCTGATTCCAGCTGAGCAAAAAGATTAGCTGTTTCTTGAGGTTTCTTGGAAACCTGGTGCTAGGGTCATGGGTGGTGTGCATTAAGTAAGCTCTAAGAGAAGCTTCCTTGGCTTCTGTGATGGAATCTATTCCGGGATGCTGAGGGTGAAGGGTCAAGAACTAGCTACCTCCCTATGGGGTGGCGGGGGGGGGGTGCACTCTTACCATCCTACAGGAGGGAGCTGTGCCCTTTTACCTTCTCACTCTTATTCACCATTGTCCTCACCACCAGGGAACAGATTCCTCTGGGCAGTAAGGTCACTGGTCTTGTGTACCCTGGCTTCTGGCTCTTGCTTTTTTTGGTGTTGGATCTACGTGGCTGCTCTTGAAGTCCTGCAGTATACTTCCTCATGGAAGCTCACCCAATCAGAACTTCCCATACTTGCAGTGTTGGTGCCTAAATCCAACCTTCATCTCCTTGCCCTTGGGGTCTCTAAAAGGCAGCACACTCCAGGAACTCTTAACAAATGGCAATAGATGAATCCCTTTTGTAATGGTAAAGTTCAGTGGAGAGAACTTCTATTCCAGTTTAATAGAGGACTTCTAACTTCTCATCAAGTGCATGGTCATCTTTGGGTTGAGACTGAGGGCCAATTTGGGAGAATGTGCTTCCTGGTATGGCCACAGAGGTCCTGGTGTTCTCCGCTTAAGTTCCTGGCAGTTGTGGGCCACCCTGGCTGTGTTGAGTGAAGTCAGCCTCTATTGCTACAACTGGCCTTAGGGTGCCTAGCCGTGTGGAGTCTTAGAACCGCTAGAGTATCAAACATGACGTTGACTGGAACCCTCAGGCACGAGGCTCTAGCTGGGCTGGGAAAACTTATCTTCGTTAAGGTACACCCGTCTGCACCCCCACTTTGAGCAGACTCTAGGATTTGAGTGGAGAATTTCTTTGCTGCGGTCTGGAGAGGCTTGAGGTGGGGATGCCAGACACAGCACCAGAGCTGGTCTCCCAGACAGAGGTTCAGCTGGCTCTTTGACCAGCCCAAGCCTCTGATGCCTTTGGGGCCATGCTCACTGGGAAAAGTCAGACTTGTTAGGCTAGAAGTGGAGCATGGAATGGAGCCAGGAGTGTTGTCTGGTATTTATGGAACCCTCCATAGGTTGAGCCTAGTGAGCTAGAGTATGACCTGAGCGTGGAACTTACCTAGAAACTTGCTTGGTGATGCAGTGCTGGCTAACTTGGGAGCCTTCTCTGGGAGCCAGAGTGGGAGGGGAGCTGCTCCAGGAGTGTGGTGGTGTGTTCCTGGGCTGGCATCTCTGGGTGTGCCGTCCTCAGTCCTGAGTAACTTGGAGAGCTGACTTGGGATGGCCTCAACACCCTGTTCAAACAAAGTTACTGTCTCAGTAGCAACCGTGTTCTGTCCCCCATCTGTGCCAAGTTTTTCAAGACTCAGCCTGTCCCATGGGGGCTGCTAAGCCAGTGCCACCTATGGGGCCATGGCTGTGGAATTCACCAGAGGGTAAAGCCTTGCTGGGCCTCTCTCACCCTATAGAGATGCTTGAGCTATGGGGATGGAGTCTCTGGATCAATGAGAGCAGGCACACTTGGCTCCTGTTGGATTAAGAGGACCCTGGGAATGCAACTGAGGTTTCAGTGCCTCCTTATCCTATGGGAGACCTGGGGTAATGGTCATGGAGAGAAACTCCCCAAATGTCATCAGCATGAGTAGCCTTCAGTGTGCCCTCAGCACTAGAGAGAACACCAGGAGTGTAGGGCGATGGCTCTCTGAGGAAGCTCAATGTGGTAACTGTGGAACACCTCTGAAGGGTCCTTATCCCTTTGACATGTGATACTCGACCATGGAGAAGAGTCTTTTCTGTGCTGGCCTCACATTTTCCTGTATCCCTTGGTGGAAAATCAGCTCTAACTGGAGAGAAACTCTTTGTGCATTAAGTGTGCTAAACAGGTAAGCAAGGTCTTCTCTGTGTGCATCTGTCTCACTGGAGGGCAGTATGGCATCAATGTGGAGATGGCCTCAATGTCTGTCAGTCTGAATTTTGAGTAAATCTGGATGGGGTTTAAACGTGTCTCCCTTGTTTGCTGTAAATGAGTTGGTCGGGTTCTCCAAGAAATATTTTTGCAAGACTACAATGAAGGTTCCATTAGTTGCCTGAAGCCATCCTGAATAGCCCCTTTAGGTGGGCTGTGGGATTCCTGGTGTTTTGGTCACAGCATCTACTCAACCGGTTATACAGAAGACCTTAAGATGGAAGACCGGGGCCTGTGTTTATTGCTTTGAGGACTTGGTGGTCAGGGGTGACTTCTGTGGGGACTGTACTGTTGTGCTGGTAGCCCCTAAATGGAGACTGCTTTGCCCTGGTCTTAAGTTCTAGTCCTGCAGCCTTTGCCATTCCTCTACAGGAAGTCCTACCATTCTGGGAGGGCCATGGATACAGGAGGTTGGCCTAGAAGGGGGCAGGGGGTATTTCAACTTTCCTTTGCACTCATGTTTGTTCACTCTTGGCGTCTTGTCTCCCAAATGTGATTTGATGTCCTAGAATATTGCAGGTGCACTAGAGGTGGGAGGGAGGGGAGACCATGAGGAACAACACGAATGGCCATGGGAATCCGGATACTACTAGGTTGTGTGATGGGCTCAAATGAAGTACTTGACAAAACTGAACGAAATGTTAAAAGAAGTCAAGTCAAATAGAAAAGAACTGCAGTAAGAACAAACAGCTCTTTAAAAGTGAAAAGACCATTATTGAGGGGGTGCAGAGAAGGTTGGCTTTACCTTCCTCCTGGCCCAACATCCTGGAATCTTAGCTTTTCCCCAAGTTGACCTTCCTTCTGTAGGGCTTTTTGACACACCTGCTCTTGAAGTCTGTATTGGTCTCCACAAGCTAGGGGCCCTAGTCCATGAACAGGGAGCCCCAAATGTGATAGGGCATCTGAAGGAGACACGAGTGGGAAAGTAGCTAGTTCTGCACGGGAGCATGGAGTTTAAGTGGGCTGCCAACCCTTCCCACAAGGAGGCCCTGGGATCTGGACAGCGGTGGGATGGGGAGAGATCAGGCATCCCATCCTGGGAGGGTTTTGCCAACTGGGCAAGGTGGGCAGAAGGGTGTCAGCTTCTCCCAGTTACTTTGGGAGAAGCAAAGTACCCAGTCCTGACGATCTGGAATCCAAGACCAAGTCCTCCCTATGGGAATCAGGACTCCCAATTGTAACCTAGTGCCAAGTGGTGTCCTTCTCAGGTCCCATCCAGCAAACATGTCCTGTAACTTTTGAGGAACAATCCTTGAAACCTGGGTGCCTGGCATAATTCAGGAGATAATGTCCGGACTTGCACGTGGGTATGGGAGCCCTTAGGGTAGGGTCACATAGGGATGTGGACAAGAAGCTGGAGTCCGTGAGCACAGGATGGGGTTGCATCCAGGTATATTTGGAGACTATAAACCTGTACTGAGTTTCTCATTTCTGGGCTCTAGTGGAGATTGCCACATAAATCCTTAGAGAATAAATGGGATGTTGTCAGTGATCACACTGGAGAGCCCACGCAGATTTCATGGTAACTGGCTGAAAATGGGAGAGAAAATTTAGGAATGGCCTCTTCAGCCCTTCACTTTCCTGTCTGTGTATGTGTGGAACCTTACCTAAACCAGGGTGTCCAATGTCAAAGACCTCTGTAGGATGACCAGCATCATTGGGTGCCCAGTGCCTCCTAAGGGCCTACAGGTGGGAGCCTCCAAATGGGCAAAGCAGAGAGAACTTTCTTGCTTCCTGTGAAGTTCCTAAAGCTGCACCACAAGGTCTGGGATGGGCCACAGTCCAAGGGGCTTCTTGGACTGCTTAGAAAAGATATTGGGGAATCTGTTCATGAGATTTATTGGTAATACCTGATGTCCTAGAGGGCCATGACCAATGATGCTGTGGCTTCCTCTGGGGGCTTTGGCCGGCTGATTGGGGCAGGGGTGCTGGGCAATATGGAAGCAGGTTTGGGGGCAGCATGCTTGGCTTGGTGGCTGCCCCAGTGGACATGGACTCCTTCCTACATACCCACACCTATGCCCTGCTTGTGAGTTTGCAGGACATGCTGATTCTCCTCTCACTTGATGGATGTCAAAGTTCTATCTTCTGAGATGGAGTCTCTGCCAGACCAGAAGCTCAATGAGGGCAAGGAAACACGCTGATGGATGTGTTTCTGCTCTTAGCAATGAAGCCAAACCTGCTTCCATTTTACCGCTTAGGATGTAGGCCTTTTAAACAGTAATTCCTGGTAAACTGTGTTCTCTGGATTCTCCAAGCATGCACACTACTGAAAAGAACAGTTAGGGACACTTGGAAGTTCTGTTCCCCTGTTCAAACTGAGATTTCACCCTTTAGGGTGGACAGTGTGCTCAACCACAGGCACTTGATAGTGGAGTTTGATCTGCCATGAGTGGGGTGAGGCTGGTAGTTGCTGGATGACCACCTAGTGTCTGGCGTGGAAGCTCCTCGGTTCTCAAACGTCTCCAACTCCTCCTGATCTGTGGTTTACACTTTGTCCTTGGTGAGGGTGCCATGAAAGTGGGGAGAAAGAATGGGGTCACAGATCTGGCCCTTAGGCCACTGGGCCCCCTTCTGCTGTATGCATTCTGATCACTTAATACCCTCCATCTGTAGACTCTTCCTATTCACCAGATAGTTCTGCACTTTGCTGAACTACCTGGACCAGATGATCTCAGCCTTAGGACCAGGAACCTCCTCTCTTCTGTGGCATCTGTACTTTATTAAAAAGGCTTAATCACTGAGGGGCCTTTCATTGACTTTTCCCATGTAGACTTTTGAGGGGGCTTGATCTTTGAGCCAACTAGTCTTTGCTAGACTTCAATTCCCTCTTTGCTTTTCCCCTGACCTATGCTGATCTTCCATTGGAAGTGATGTATAAGCCTTACCCACAGAAAGGAGGCCTAGTCCCTGTCTAGTTAGCTATCAGCTACAGAATTAGTATGTGAGGAAGCAGTGGTCTTTGATAGAAGTCAACAGTTTTCCCCACTCACATGCCAGACCTTGGGTCATTGGTAGCCTTGAGTCATCACACAGATTTCCCTGAGGTGTGGGGCTCCTCTTATATGGAGTGGTATCCCAGCATGGTGCTAGAGGAGGACTTTCTTATAAATAGGGTTACTGTAGGTTCAGTCATTAGATTTTTCTGTTCTCAGGATCAAACTGGGCCTTGCTTAGTGGCTCACTTGTACACCCATCATGATCGACTCGGAAAGGAAGGGAGGTTTTCCTTAGCTCCTTCCCCTCCAAATAGTGGTGGAGCCTAAGCCCATGCTGCACAAGTTGGGGAGGATGGGGTTTTCATTTCTGTCCTTGGCTGGACCTCACCAGGGTTGTCTTGTAACTCTGAGTGCTAGAAATGTCTACTTCTTGTCCGGGGGGGTCTTGTGAATTCAGGGCTGGGTACCAGGAATTTCTCCAGGGTTCTGGTCCCTCAGCTTTGACATGTGCATAGCTTTTTTGTGGACCAAGTTGCCACTTTGTTAAACGGAGACAGACTGTCTGAATCACTGAGAATAATGGCAAGTGCTTTCAAACATGTATTCAGGACTTAATGCATTGGTGGGGGATGACTTTGGTAATTCTATCACTGAGCTGTCACCAGATCGCTTTCTTGATGTCTTGCCCATGTTCTTCATGGGCTCTTGAGTTTATGTCCCCATTGTGGAATATGTGGCTTCAGGGCATATGAGCAGTGCAGCAGAGGAAACTCCTTGCTGGACTTTGGCAAAAGTGGAATTAGACGCTTGTCTTAGTGTCTGGTTTGTTTCACTTAAGGTTTCTCAAGGTTGATCCATGTTGTAGGTGTGGGCACTTGGTTCCTTTCTGTGGCTGAAAAACACATTACGTGCACATATCCTTGTTCTGTGGTAAGGACACTGGGTTCCTTTGGTTCCTTTGAATTCTTCAATGAATACTGATGCTCACTTACCTGCTTCAGTTCCTAGTTTAAGTTCCTGAGGCATGTAAAAGAATTGCTGCATCGTAAGCACTTTGAGGAACTGCCAAATCGTGGATAGTTTCTAGAACTGGTTCTATGTGGAAAATCTCTTCCTGAGGTCTTTTTGGAATATCCCCCCTCCCCTTAGGTGATAAAATCCACTGCTTGGTTTCATGCTTGGAATTCGCTGAAAAAGGCAATCTGGTTTTTCAGGATCTAGATCAGGAAGACTCTCCTGCCCCCTCCCCCCTCCAATTGTCAAGATCCTTCCTTACCTCAAGGACACTGCAGGGTCATTGCTGTTAAGATTCAACAGACCTCTCAGCACCCAGTCCTTTTGTATATTGTCAATCTTAAACATAGCCACATTACCAGCAAAAGGAGTTATTCAGGGATAGAATTACAATTTGGAACTATAGAAAACTATAGAAAAACAAAAGGCAAATCCAGAGAAGGGAAGAATTCTTCTTGTAGAAGGAAGTTGGGAGGGGCTGTCTGGAATGGAAATCCACTGGAGGAGAGCAAGAGTTCAGGGCTGTGGTGGCTTCCCATTGATGGGTTGTTGCTGGGGGAGGAGGTAAAGTGTTTCCTGCTGGGGTTTGCCAATGGCAGTGGTAGTGCATGAAACCTCTTCAGTACTTTCTGACTCCATTTAAAATGAAGTCTTTATTCATTTTCACAAAATCAGATAGGATACGCCCTATCAAGCACTCATCTTTGATTTGATGCCAATGAATCTTCGTCCATTGGCAATCTGTTGAATTGGGGGATTCCTTGTATGGTCAAGTTAGACACTGCCACTGAGTTGGCAAGATTCATTTAGATTGAAGTTTCATCCACTCGCTTGTAGCTTTTGTTTCTCTTGGTTCTTTGACCTGTCCTTGGATTCTTCAGGTACAGGTCTACAGCCTGCACCAAGTGGGGAATACTGCACATCAGTGGCCATGTGTCTAAGACAGTCTGAACAACCTCATGGGGTCTGTAATGGGCTCCTGGTTGCAGAGGGTGCTCCTTTTAGGAAGTGGCATCTCCTGTTGTGTTCCCTAGTCTCCACCATCCCTGAACCTGGCAGCTTCTGGGTTGGAGAATGGAATACTTCTGTCCACTTCATTCCTGTGAGTTTTCACCTTCTGTTCGAGAGTGAGAAGGCCTCTTCTGCGTTAGGTTCCTCACCCCTATAGTAAGGGTCATCCCTGGATTGTGGTGAAGAGGGAAGAAGGAGCTTAGGGAGCAGAGACTGGGCCAGGATTGACCTGGGCATTTGTGAACTCACCCAGGCTGACTCGGAAGAAAGTGAGGTTTTCTTCAATCTCTACCTCCCCTGCCAAACTTCAGAGACTCTTCTGAGCTCTGGGGCCAGGCTGAACTAGCATGGGCCCCTAGTCTGTCTGCTCAATGCGCAGCAAAGCCAATTCCTGAGACATGGAATATGTGGCAAGGGAAGGGTTTATTCGAGAGGCAGCCAAAGGAGGTGAGCAAGTAAGCCTCAAGTCCACCTCCCCAGAGGAGAGTCAGGGAAATTTAAGGGCTGAGAGGAAACTTCCTAACCTTCCTATAAGCTTCTAGACCAAAATACCATAGATGAGGTTGTTTAAACAATGGTACTCTCACAGTTCTGGTGGCTGAGCAGTCAAAGACAAAGGTACCAGCAAAGTCTGCTAAGGGCTCTTTTCCTGGCTTGTAAACAGTGGCCTTCTTGTTGTATCCTTGTGGTGGAGTGAGCTCTGGTCCATTCCTTTCCATCGAAGGATGCTAACGCTGTTATGGGAGTGCTACCTTTTATACCTAAACCTAATTACCATCCCCAGGTCCCACCTCCAAATACCCTCATGCTGTGTGAGGTCTTCAACATAGGAACTTGATGGGGAATATATATTTTTTAAAGCCCACCAAGTAGATGAATGGCTATTTCCCCCATCAACTTTTTTTGGTGGTAAAATCTACAGAACATAAACCTTGACAACTGAACCATCTTTATTAAGTGTGCAACCAGTGGCATTAGGCTGTCCAGACTAAGCAAGTTTTCAAGTCCGTGATGTTGGTGCATCACCTCACAAACTCTGCAACCCTTAAGTAATAGCTCCTATTCCCCCTGCTTCCTAGCTGTTGGCAATCTCTAGCTTGTCTATTGCCCATTTTTGAGATTTCCTATAACTTGAAATTTTTGTGACTTACTAGAATTTTCAAGGTCTGTTAGAACAATGTATCAATCTCATTGATTCTTCTGTATGAATGATCTTGTCAATATTCCATTTTATCTGGTTTCCAGATACTGGGGTTTCCACATAGTGGCTCTTGCAAATATGGTGATGAATGTTGGCATGAAAGTATCTGCTTGAGTCCCTGGCTTCAATTCTTTTGGATGTTTACCTCGCAGAGGAATTCCTGGATCAGATGGTAATTCTGGGTTTAGCATTTTGAGGAAATGGCAGACCACGAACTGTTTCTGGAGGTGGTTCTCTGCGGAAGACTTTTTCCTGAGGTCCTTCTGAATATTCTGCTACCCCCCACTTTAGATAAAATGAACTCCTTAGGAAGTCCTTATACTTAGGAAGGTCCTATCTGCTACATAAGTACATATAGATCAAGAAGACCACCCACCCACCCACCCAGATGGTCCAGATCCTTTTTACCTCAAGGACACTTAACTGTTAAGACTCCACAGATAATTGAAAGCTTAATTGGTCCTCTTCCCAAATTGAATATGACAGTTAAATATCTGCCCTATTAATCAGTAAGCTTATATTTTGAAGCTTATGACCCTTATCCTTTTCCAGAGAATGAGAACCATGTTGGATCTCTTCAATATGATTTGGTTACTTTCTCAGGATATTTTCCGTTCATGAAAACATTTCAGGAAGGTGCCCAACCTGTCCAGCATGCCCTGCCAAACTTCCATTAGGCAGCCAATCTTAAATCTTGAGTGGTTCACCATGATGCTTATCTGTGTGATTCTTGAATCTTTCTAGGCTTTGTCCTTGATCCCTGGGAGTAGATCTGGTGATTAAAGACAAAGGTTTTTTTGTTGTTGTTGTTGTTATTTCAACTTCTCATCCTATCTTTTAAAATCAAGACTTGAATGCTTTTATCACCTTATTAAAGTCCTTCTGAGAAGGACTGGCTGCAGAAAGTCTACATTGTTAGGGTAATCCTGACAGGGTCAGTTCTAAGGCATTGAAACTAGCCTTGATAGAAGGGTTGTGAGGAGCAGGACTCCCACCTGCCCTGGAGTGAGGAAGTCTGTTGGGTGTCCCAGGAGGATCCTGGATGATCACCTGTGGCTGGTGAGAAACCTCATCCCTGGTGAGAAATGTGCCAGAAGAGTTATGTGAGCCACTGACGCATCTTCTGATCAAGAGAGTTTAGTATAATCTTAGGCACCTAAAACCATAAAGTAGGATGTCCCAAGACCTCAATACTCTTGAAAAGTTAGGCTTGCCCATCTGTAGGTCATCTTCAAACATAAGCTATGCATGTACCTCTCATCTGAAGGCATAGTGTGCCTAAATGGATTGGCCATGCAGAACAGGGAAGGCTTGCACGACCTGATGGCTTACTCCCCAGGATGAAATATGGAGCATCCTTATCCTTGGGCATATGCACCTCAGAGCTCAGAATCTCCAGTTATTGTCCCTTAGAGTTCATGCTTCTAGAAAACTCCTGCCTCCTGAGTAGTCCTGGGTACTGCAGAGAAGGGGAGGCCAGTGCTTCTGTAGTGCTCTGGTCAGATGAAGCTGTTGGCCAAGAGACTAAAGAGGAGAATGAACCCCTTATGCTCCCGGAGGGAAGGAGACACTTGAGGAACCCGGGGGACTAGAACTAGTCTCAGGTGTCCGCTGCTGGTATCCATTCTGCAGTCAGGTGCCAGCATTGCCGGAGGCTGGGCTGGAATTCTGCTTTTGTGGGGTCCAGGTGGGTAGGGACTATGAGAGCAACCTGTGGGTCAGCCAGGTTTGTCTTCCTCAGGGTCACCTGTGAGAAGTCAGGCCTGCTGTTCTGGACTGGCAATCATGTGTGGTCAAAAGGAAAACTCTGTAAAAACCCTTTGACTTAAGTGTCTAACAAGGACTTGAAGCATCTAGACTTCTGCCTGTCCTCAACTCTGAAATTCATGTGTGCCACATAGAGTGGATTTGACAACATTGTCCCCTTAAGTGGCTTGTTTATTAGGCTATTCGGTTCTGTTCGTGTTACAGCGGGTGTATTCTGTAATAGGTTTTAAACACAAACTGAAGCCACTCCTGGAACACCTATCAGATTGTCAAGGTCTAAGCAGATGACCTGTATCCCTTGCTGGTCTAGCAACCAATGAGCATAGAAACCACCAGAGCCAGGTCACCAGGGCTATTGTATCTACATGTTGGATCTGGCAGAGGACTTCTCCCAAGTTCTGCTTAGCTGATAGCTGGGTTCTCTCAGGTCAAAGAGCACGCGTCCCCAACTGTTAGATGGAGAAGGGACAGTAAAGTACCCTCCAAATGGAGACTAGACTTTGAAGCCAAAGATGAAGCTAGCCACTCTGTACCTTTTGGCAGTTGTCTTCAGGGTAATGTACTGATGGGGGGGGGGGGGACTGAGTAGATGACAATCCGGGTGTCCTGCAGCTGTTGTCTGCAAAGCTTGGACCTGGATGTGCAGGCTTCATGGAACAAGAGGACCATGGTGAGGGTTTAACGTTTTAACAGACCTCCTGGTGCCATCTGTGCCTGAGTGGGGGGAAGGGGAAGAAACTAGGTGATCTCTACTGGTTCTCTGAACAATTCTAGGGAACACTGGAACGAGACTTCTTGCATTCTGGTCAGGGCATACATTAATCTCCACGGGGCCTGTAATGTGTAGGCCCCGTGTGTGTGTGTGTGTGGGGGGGGGGGTCATTGCATGGACACAAATAAGATAAAGGGCCAAAGTTGGAGTTGGTGCTGTTAGCATTCTTATACTAACAGGGCCATGTTAGTGTCCAGAGATGTGTCCAGAGACAGGGCCATGCTTGTGTCCAGAGATGAGAACCTCTCTGGGGCTGTGTCCTCTCAATGGGTCTTGGTGCCTCTGAACATCCTCCCTGGCTCTCCCAGCTGCTTTGGTGTGGATGTGGCTGGTGGCTCCTGGGTAGGCAGTGGGGCTGGGCTGGGCTGGGGGCTGGGGTCTCTGTTCTGGTGCTCTCTAGGCAGAAGATGATGTAGTGAGCAGGCTGTCTGCCTGTGCCAGGTGGGCCGGGGCCAGCCTCACCACGAGGCGGGTTCAGGGCCAGCCGAGAAGCTGTGGCTGGAGGAGACCTGCCCAGGTGTATCCCTGAGACACCTTGGGTGTTCCGAGATGGGGCTCGGAGGGGAAACGGCTCCTAGTCCAGGCCCATCCTGACCTTTTGGGTTGTCTGATGTGAAGGGGAGACTCCAGAGAGGTGGTTTTGAGTGGTCATCGGATCAAAGGACAACGTACAAATGTTCACTCCCACAGAACCAGCTGGGAGGCTGAAGTTACCAGAGCCAGAGCTCAAGGAGTGTTCTGGGGGGACAGTGGGGAGGTTTCCTTCCTAGCAGGAATGCACCCTTTCAGGTACACATTCCATGTTCAACTCCACCTCCTTTTCAAAATCGGCAATCGCCCTGACCTTCTGTGAAGCCGAGGGGGTTCCCTGGCAGGCTGTGGTCACTGATCATAAGACGCAGAGGCTGAGTTTGCTCCATGATTCTCCCCACTGGGGAGGGCCCTGGGGGCTTGAGAATGACCTGCTTTTTCCAGAAGTAGCAGCAGAGCCCTCCCTGTGTCTTCCAGAGCAAAGCAATTATACAGGAGCCTGTTGTGTAAGTAGGTGAGTTCTTGCATAAGACCTGAGAACTGAGGACTGGCTTGTGCATAGGCACATTCTTCAGGGAACTGGACATCAATGTGTTTCAATATTGTAGCTTCCTCCATGGGGTGGTCAGCCACCTGGGACTGGCTCCTCTGTCCATCCTCGGGGTGGGTGGGGGGTGAGAGTGAACTGGCTGGTGATCATGACAGCCGGGCTACCTGGGGCCTGGGTGTGAGCTCTGGGATCTGTGATAGAAGGGTAAGGGGGCACGATGGGAACATGTTACCTTGGACTCCAGGGGAAGGAGCCATCCTAGGAGGTGATTTTTTAATAGAAATCCTTCAATATACGTCGTTTGGTGCCCGTCCTTATAACCGACCTCTGTAAGCTATTTCCCCAACACCAGTGTAAATTTTCTCTTCTCACAATTCGGTAAGAGCTGTGTTGCATCAGAAAGTAGACCAGCATACACCGTGAGCCCAGAGCCCTGTGGGGAGGTACACGCTCTCTTTGGCCGACCCTTTGACCAGGGAGTGAGGGTCGTCCTAGGGGGGAGGGGGTCCCTGTGGAGGCTCTGCCTCTGTCTGCCTGGAGGCCAGGGAGCTGAGCTGGCTGCTGTGTGCTCTCACATCCTAAGGAGCCACGGCCTGATCCTGCTTCTTGCTGCTTAAATACAGCCACGCCATTTCGTCCTCTCAAAGGTCCAGTTTACTGCCTGACTTTCCCCTCTAATGGGGGTGATGTCTGTCTTCCTTTCCTAGAAGTAGGACGGCCATAGGGTGCACGGGATCTTCCAGGGTGATGTTGAGAAGCCCAATATTAAGCTTCACTGGCTTCTGTATTCGCGTCATTGTTGTGATGCCCTAAGGCCACCAGGTGGTGCTAAAGGACTCCCCTCTGCCAGTGGTGTTTGAAACCAGGAGAGTCCTGGGCACGCTGGGGACCAAGAATGGATTCAGAGGACATCAATGGGGAGCCTTTCCTCTGCCTCACTGCCTTTGCTCTTGCCCTGATTCCCTTCAGAGAACTCTTTCCTCTGTGAACCATCTCATCCTATCTCTTCATGCCAAGCTTGCTGTGAGTTCAAAACAATAGGTGATGCTGTACATGTGTGGGGAGCCCTCCTGATGAGCAGGGGAGCATGGGACCTTTCCAGGGAGCTGGGTGCCTTCCTCCAAGGCCTCCCCCTGTCTGCCAAGCTGGGTATGTGCACTAAGCAGGTAAGCTCTTCTCTCATCATGGGAACATCTTGCTCTTGTGACCTTACATGGCCTCACACACGAGGATTTGAGAAATTTTTATTTGAAGCATTAATATAAAAGTAAAAACTTAAGCACCAAACTTAGAAACTGGCAAAGGCAAATGGCCTACCGTGACGGATTGCAGTGATTCATGAGGTAGCAATTACATCTTAGATTCTAAACCTGACTTGTGAGTATTGGGGGTATAGGGATAAACCATAAAACTACCTTCAAGACTAATGAATACCTAACTAGCAGTTACATATGGTGAGCCTAAAACTCTAAAGCTTTTCTTGAAACAACATCTTACATAAAACCTTGGTAACATACCCGGTGACCCACAACTACATTTGAGTTGCTAGGTTCTCAGGATGACCTAGAAGTCTTTCTCTAGAGTTCTTCCATTTGGAGCTAAATTTCTTAAGCTCATGGTCTAACTTTCCAGTGGACTTGTAATCTTCCAACTGCTTGAGTCCATAGGCCAGGCCTCACGAGAAATCTGAGGGACAAGGTGTTAAGGACTATGAACTTATTCTAAGAACTTAGCAAAACAACCTTAGGCTGGTGTCTATCCTTAACAGACTGAGGGCACCCTAAATACCTTAGCAGAGGTTAAGGACAGAATAAGTGGTCTTAACCAAGTTAAAGGGACATAAAAAGGACAAGCAGAAAAAAAAACATTCAAATAGCATCTTTACAGAATGTCTAACCTACTCATCTGTAGTTAGTGACTTCCTGATCAAAGAATATTAGCGTTTTCCCCCATTCAAACTCTGCTTGGCTGCTTCTCTGATCTGGAGACAGAAGTTTCTTTTGAACATGGATTTTTGTCTTGTTTAATGCGCTAATAGGATACTAGATTCAGAGATTCACACTTTGACAGGGGAGTCAAACTCCCTGTCAAACTGGCTCAGACTCAAAGGAACAGAAAGGACTTGGAAACAGGCATGTGTCCAGGTACTACGCTCAGTTCCAGGAAGCACAAGGCCATGTTCTCCACCTGCTTTACCTCCATCCTTGTTCCTATGGTCACCTCTCACTGGGAGAGCCATACTTCATCCAGCAAAGCAGAGATGTGCGTGTGGAAACCACTGAGGAGTGGAGCTGAGACACGACAGCCTTCTGGGGGTGGAGTGGAGAGAGAAGAAAGTTGCCAAGCCAGACACCTGCTGGGTTGAAAAGGATGAGCAGGCTGGAAAGTCCAAGATCAAGGTACTGGCAGATTTGGTTCCTGGTGGGAGCTCCCCTACTGGCCTGCAGACAGCTGTCTTCTCCGGTGTCGTCAAATGGATGGAGAGCGAGGGATCTCTGGTCTCTTTGAAAGACCCTAATCCGGAGTCTCCCCTCTTAATAGTAGCACACTAGGGGCTAGAACTTCATAGGAAGTTTGGAGGAGAGGGGCACAAACATTGTGTGGAACAATGGGTCACTGGATTTTGGACTCCCGCCTACTGGAATTCCATAGTTCGACCCAGATTTCTTGGCTTGACTTTCCAGAGAGCAGATGGAGAGAAGGCTCTGTGAGCAGGACTTCGCTTGCTGGATGATTTCCGGAAGCATGAGTGAAGCAGTGACGAAAGGAGGACTAGGAAAGGATGAAGTTGAAGGTTATGTGGCTATAAGTGGGTTTAGCGCTAGGGATTCAGTCCTGCTGCGGGAGCCTCTAGTGTGTGGTCTATGCAGAGCACACCTAAGAACCCTCCTGCTTGGTGTGAGGTGGTCATTCAAGGACTGTCTTTCCCTCAGCAGTTGGAAGTGCCCGCAGGATCATTATCCCCCTTGAGGTTTCTGGTTTACATTTGTTTTTGCACAGGAGGCTCCGTCCCCAACACGGGGCTCAAACTGCCCACTGTGAGATGGAGTTGTATGTGTTTTTGACTGAGCTAGCTCATGTGGCACCAGAGACTGTCCTCAGCTGTCAGATGTAGGCACTTGAGGTAGGGAGGCTGTGGGTATGATGGAGGTACCTCCTGAAACAGCTGGTGGGCTGTGGAAGGGAGGGCATCCCACTCCTGGCACACGTTGAATCCACCCCCCTCCCCCTGCTTCTCAGTGGTGACACCGTGTACTGAGAAGACTAGGAATGTACAAGACTTACCTATGAAAAGACCAGGGAAGAGGCTGGATTCTGCAGAGGGAGAGGTCAGACCATAATGTGAACCTGATGGTTTCTGCCAGCCCAACAGCCCTGTGGCAGAGCATGCCCGGTTGTTGGCTTAGAGCCACCCTAAGAACGAGCTAACAGCTGGAGGCTGTCAAAGAACGATGATCCTCAAGCTGGACAGCACCTTTTGTGAAGTGTGGGGGGGCTGTATGGTACATCTTCAAAAGTATAATGGGTAGCTGCAATCCCTCCACCTTTTAACTGCTGCTGAAACTGGTCTTAAAGGACCATCAATATAAAATACATTGTTTCTCCTACCTTTAATCCTAGAGTCCTTCACTGTTGGCCAGAATTTCCATGTTTTGCTTTTTTGGTGGGTGATCACCACCTTCATTAAGAGGTTTGAACCCCTGGTGACCTTATCCTGCCATGTTTGCTACAACTGCCTACATCCTCCTAACATTGGGCATGGGAGCACCAAGCAGTGCCCTAATGAATAGCCTGGGTTCCATATTCCTTTTCCTTTTTTGTGCGGCAGAAGATCTTGTCTATTGGAATAAGGAGACCAAAATGGCCTGGCAGCACAGTCTGAGTCCCCTGCTGAAAGCTTCTAGATGGAGTTCCGCAGGTCAAGAGGTCCTCAATCTTGTGGGGATGGAAAACACAGGTTTCTCAACTTCAGTCACAAGATGTTAAAAGGGAGAAACTTAATTCCACTGCTTGGTTCCCAGACCTCTACTCTAGCTGTTGGGATGCAACTGTAGCCATTAGTTTGCTGGCAGAGAATCCCAACCTATGACTGAGTGCTTTCAAGTTGCAGTTCTTCTCAAGAGTGGTCTTGGAACTGCTAGTGACCTCAGGAGGACCGTGAACAGTGGATATCACAGATCTGAGTCCTTCCACCCCTTGGACCATGTTGTCTATCATCCTTTGTGGTATTTGTGCGGCTGAGTTTTCTGGGAAGGATATTCTGAGATGCTAACTTAAGAATGCAAGGGAGTTTGACTTATAAAATGTTAGAAGGGGAAGGAGGAACTAGGCAAAAGTCAAGCATGGAAGATTGGCCAAACCCTGGTGAGCCAGGTAGGGGGCTCCATAGTTGCTATCTTCTGTTAGAGTTGTCACACCTAGGCTAATGGGGTGGGATTTCTACAACTGACTTCTCCAGACCTGGATGTGGGCTGCCTTTGGAGGGACTGACAGCTAACTGGAAGCTATCCAAGCTTCCAAGTCCTTGATCCAAGGACCAAGTAACATGTCCTGCCTTGAAGGGTGATCTGGGTGGTACAACCCATCTCTGCAGTTCACCCTCAATCTGGTGCTTTAGCTGATCATTTAAGGTGATTCTAGTATGTCAGGCTGACAGCTTCTAAATAACAATGTTTTTATGATCTGTCCATTCTGTTTTCACTGTAAAAGGAGTCCCTTGTTCTCGGTGACTTAATGGGCTTTTATGCAGTAAGTTAGGTAGTCTGAAAACCCTTGGAGGTGTTAGGACAGGCACTATGTGTGAAAGTGTTGGAGAATGGAAGGTAAATTCGTATTCAATCACAATAGGATGGATGCATCCTTCTCTGGGGCAGAAGGGTCAGATGTAATCACCTTGCCAACAAGAGGCTGGATAGCACCACATGGAGGGCTTTACATCTGCTTCTGCTGGTGGGTGACAGGTCAGGTTTAAAGCATTGGCAAGGGCTAGACCGGCCGTGATGAGAGGGAGCCTAAGGTGTTGGACCCAGGGAGTGTGTAGGCTGTCTTTGTACACATTAGGTGGCTGAACACAGAAACTGGCTAACTTTTACCAGACTGGGGTCTCCTGTCCACTTGATGGACTACATCTTCCATGGCAAATGCTATGGTAGGCATGGTCTCATGATGTAAAAATCCTCAAGCTTTGTGCCTATTTCTATAGGCCCCTCCTGCATCTCTCTTCCCAGACCTTATCTCTAATCTTGTCTCTTCCAGCCAGCCAACCCATTTGTTAATGCATGGGATTCTGAATACTTGTCTTAGACCCTTATTTTAGATAAAAGATGACCAAGTGTACTGACTGGACTCCTGCCTGTTGGGAGGATTTTCTCTCAGAAAGGTTCTAGGGTACCTTCTAAGGAGTCCTAGTATTACAATAGTCCTTTTACAATTCCTGGTTACATACTGAACTAATCCACATATGAAACAGAGCTTTAATTTTCCATCCTTATCCTAGGAATCTAACCCATGAGACCATAAGTACGAACTGAGACACTGTAGAATCGAGGTAGGGGAAGAGTCTGAGCCATGCATTCTTGTGACTTAAAAGTGCCATCAGATTTGTGACTCACCATAAGTATACTATTTCCCACACTGAACTAATTGTGGCCACTTCCCGTAGGTCTATGAGCCTTAAAGCATCCAGTATCTAATCGGAAGAGCTAAACAGTTATTTGATATTTCATGGGTGGGGTACAGTCTCTACTAAAGCCTAGTAACCTGTTTGGGACCAACTTCCAGATTAAAGTTGTCTTCTGGCAGATGCATAGATCAATTTTGAAATCTTAAGGGTCCGTTGTACACTTTTCCTATTGAGTCCTACAGAAACCTACCTTTCTACCATGGGTATACCTAATGCTAAGAGATTGGGTAAGTTCTATTTTGAGTGGCGAGGCCATAGGTGCTACAACCTAGACCAGTTGCGGGGCCATGTTTTGCTCCAAGTCCTATGCAAGACTCGTCTTTGGAGCCCAATGGAAAATGTTCCTAAGTGTGACATGGTGCTATTGCTACAATCCAAAGAGGGCTACCAACTTGGAAGTCCAGGGGAGGAGATGCAGCATTGTTCTTGAATTTGTAACTGGGAGTGCTATCCCTGCATGCCCTAACATTTAAAAGCATCACTCACGTTAGGCCCCTGAGTCTTTGTAAGTTTACATCTCACACTCTGGCATGTAGGTGTTCTCCAGAGTACTTACTACTTCCTGATTTCTAAGTCCAGCAGAATGACAATGGCAAAGTATACCAGCAAGGTCTTTCGGGGAATGTCAATATAATCAAGATTCCTACAGATTATATGGCAAAGATGAGGAATGTTAAGGTAACCTTTAAGATAAGGCTGTAAATGCATATTGCTGACCTTCCCGTGGGAAAACAAATACACTTCCCTCAGAGGATTAAGAAATGTATTCTCTAGACCAGTAGCTACATACAAAATAGTGATTTTAATAGTCAAGATAACCTATCATAGCTGTTATGCAGAATATGGTAAATATGCAGCCCAAATGTTGAACTGAAACAAAGAATTTCGAAGACTTCAAGTCACATGTGAGGTGATTTCCATAATTAATAGCCAAGTGAAGAGTAGGCCTGTGAAAGAAGCTGATCTTAGCTGGTGAACTTGTACCTGCCTTGGTCAGTGTGAATTTTCTGTGCTGAGAAGTCTTCCTAGTTCATTCACTGAAATAGAACAGAGTTGTGCTTTGGGGAACATTCCAGAACCATTCCAATTTCCTATCAGATATGAGCCCTTGAGTATCTGTCATAAATCTCTTGAGCCAGGTCTTTTTAAAAATGGAGCTTCTTTACCTAGAAATCTAGGTTTCTTCGGGAAAACTAGAATTCAGCCCAAGATGCTGGATGGAGAGGGAGGAAAGAGACCTCCTTCCTTGGCCTTAACCATTGCCCCAGGTACGGGAGATCAATATAGCAAAAGGAAAAGGTCAATGCCCTAGGAGCAACCGCAAGGAGGGTCAGCAGTAGCTGCCAGTTTGCACGCTTCCACACCTAGACAATCTGTCAAGCCAGTGTGGGGTGGCAGGCGGAGATACTGTGGAAAGATAAAGGTCCTTGATTCAGTGAACCTAGGTCCTTTCACCGTGAATTGGGTATAATCACCTAGTTTCCCAAGCCAAGAAACAATTTGACTCCAGGTCTTTACTCTTTGCTTGAGGCTTACTGACCACAAGTCAAGTGGTGACCAATGAAACTGGTGACTGTAATTCTATTCACACATTTGTCCCTAGGACTGTCTGCAGCAGATAGAATAGGGGGTCAAGCTCACAAAGATCACCTGGAAGAAGTCTATGTGGGGAAATCTAGGATACAGGAAGTATGTTATCAGGACCCCAGCCTCCACCCTTCATAGACAACCAATCTTCTTTCTGGTGGTTACTTGAAGAGTGATCAGTTTGCCATGAAAAGGTACTTGGAGGTGACTTGATCCCTGGATGGCCTCAATGGCTCTAGACCATAGAATGCTTTTCTGAGCTTTCCTCTTGATTCTTATGCAGAATTGCTACATACAAAACCATAGAATCCTATTTTTATGTGAAAACATGGAAAGGTGGATGGTGTCCAAGTGGTTCAGGAGTCCCACATGGTGATGCTGTCTTCATAAGCTGTGGGTTGTCTCCTCCATTTACCTGAGCTCTAATGTTGCCTGACATGTGGATGAATACCAATAAAGACAAACTTAGAGAAAAGGAGAGAAGGGAGGGTAATTTTGATGAAAGGTTTGTAGGTGGATTCTTAGGAAAGATCTAGAGCTCTGCCTGTTTCATGATTTAACTCTGAAGTATGGGTCCTAGGTAGGCTAGGCTGGTGTTTGGGACAGCTGGCCATCAGATTTCTGTACTCAGACCTGCTATTACTTATGAGTAGAACATGTTCTGGAACTTCCTAGAACAAGTCCATGGCCAGTGTGAGGTGGGTGTAGCTACATGAGGAGTCACAAACCTGAGTGCTGAAAAGTCTGGGGTTATGGGAACTGGGCTAAAAAGTCCAAACTCATGATGTTGAAGCTTCACAGGCTCTTCCTGGAGCCACAAAGTAGGGAGGGCAAGGAGACCTGCCTGGCCTCTGGTTTACAGGCAATAGGACAGGCTGTGTATAAGTAGGTGTATCCTTGCATAAATGCCCCATGACCGAAATGAATGGTAACTTAGTGATAAAATTGTTCCAATGAGGTTGGAGTAGTAAGCATAGCCTAGTGACGGCTTTTTTCTAGGGGGTGGGTGGTGTCGTGGAATGGTTTAAGGGGAGCCACAATGATTTTTGTTCCGTTCTGCAAATCCCTTTTATTTGTAGGGAGCTGAAGATGCTGCCACCTTCTGTAACCTCTGGTTGCAGCTTAAGGGACTCCCCATGTCTGTGCCTTTCTCAGGGAGAAGGCCTACACCTATTTATTGGATGGCATCCATATAGTTACCCCAAGGAATAATCTAGATAAGGGGTCAAGATTAGGAAATCCATGGCTCTGTGAACCTTGCTGGAGGGATTGTGGTAACGAAGCAAGAGGCTTCCCTTGCTACAGCCACTTCCAGTCTGTTACTGAGGTGCAAGGGGTACTTAAGAGCCTGTGTAGTGTTTTCAGGGAATCTAGCATGCTTCAGACTTTGTTTTATTTCTTTATGTCCTGTCCTTTAATAAGATGTTGTACAAATTACTCCATAAAAATAATTGGTACCATAACATCTCCCCACTCTGGAAGTTCTTCAGAGACTAAGATTTTCACATCTGGTTTCTATTCCTTGATTGAAATGGATCTGAGACCCAACCTGTTTGAACCACAGGGCAGTGGATGTGCTGAGAACAGTGCACCTACAGATGACTCCAACACCAGGTAGCTGGGTACCAAAATCTGGTATCAAGGATGGATTGTCCATAGGCTGGGGCATTTTGGTACTATCAGGCTTTAGGTTTGATAACTAGCAGGTTCACCACATATTAGGCCCCAGCATGCCCAAGATGGCCTTAGTGGGAAAAGTTAAATTCTCCCTGCTAACAAGGACATGCTAGCATCCATGATGATGGGTGCAGGTACCCAGAACTATAAAACGGAGCAGGGAGGCTCTTCATGGAAAACAAGGGGACATACCCTTTACTAGGAAATCATCCACAAGTTATCAGCCCGTAAATTGGGATCATTCTGGAGCAACACATATTCTTTGCCCTGAAGTTCCATAAGCACTCTGAACTTGACTCTTGAAGGACCCAAGTACACATACTTGATGTATCACCCTCATGCTTGAACAGGCATCTTTTTCTGGGACAACCAGATAGCATTTGATCAAGATACTGTGCTCACGTTGTTTTTATTGTTCTTCCTGTCTTAGAGGTGTCCTTAGTCACCCTTGGAAGGTACAGCAGTTTAGTGAATGGATAGGGTCATTTGTGATTTGGTAGGTGTATTCTGTTGTTCCCCTGTTATCTTCAACTGCTTGGTCAGAAAGAGTGTTCTCCTTTAAAGGCTGAGCATGTTTCTTAGAGCCTCCCCTGACTTGCTTTATGGCTCTTTTCTATATTGTTAATCTCCTGAGGACCTCTGTTCTGATATATTGTACTGGATCTGTTTATCTTTTATAGGTTAAATCAAAAAATGAAGTCCCACGAGAAAAGAGCCAGGAAGTGTTTGGGAGCCTTGGCTCACTTTACCCTTGACCTCTTGAGTTTTCTAGAGGGAAGTCATCCAGTTATGTTGAACTTCTGCTTCTACTCTCTGCTTTTCTCCATGGCCAGGGCCATGGCTGCTGGCATCTGTGAGATTGTGGTCTTTAAACTTCAAAACAGTGAGAAGGATCTATGAACCTCATTAGATAGGGGACATCTTAGCCTGATCCTGTAGAAGTAGGCTGCTTTGTATCCAGGGTCTAGTGACCTCTATCCATGTTGACCAGTGAAGTTCCAGTAGAGGCACCTCCAGTTGTCGTACACAGCATTTCTGAGGCCCACTTGTATAGGCTGCAGAGGTTTCCCCCGCTGTTGAAGCCAGGACCCAGTATTTGAAGTTATTCTGTGCCAAGAAATTTAATGGTCACTGAAACTTAGTTTTATAGCCTGAGGCTCTTATCCCTGCTGGCCTGCTTATTTGTAGAAGGAATGCAGAAAGTGAACACAAAGCTTAGCCAAGAAAGGGGTGCCAGGGCAGGACCACAGAGACTGAAGTCCTGGCATCTGAGGCTTGTGCCCAACATGCCCAGTCTGTCCTCCAGTATAAAAAGTGGACATATTTGTCTCCAGTCATAACTTTCAAGATGTCACAACCTGACAACCATGTTGTCAGTGTCTCCAGAGAGAAACTGGGCAACACGAAACTCTTACTTTCAACATCTTTGTGAAAAGCCCTCTAGGTGACAGTGCCTGGCAGAGGGGAGGGGTCTTTGGGAAAAGTTTAAGGGGAATAGGTGGAAGGAAGTTAATCTCCACCCAAAAATAAGCTTCAACAAAGGTAGGACTCATTTATCTTTTTTCTTCAGTGCCAAGAATCCTAGATCTCGAAGATTTTTATTGTCCTATACAGCATCCAAGGATGCTATTTGGACTAGTCCCCAGACATAGCCCTGTCTTCCTGGGGAACAAAATGTCCTCTGTCTGAAAGCTGTTGAGCTATGTCTTTCAAGAACACCTGATGGCATCTTGCAGTTTCCTGTTGGGACTTTGTGGTTGGAGTGCTGGATGCTTGAATATTTTTCTTAGGGACTCCTTGGGAGGAGAGATTTTCAGGGAAGGGATGGGATGGTTTCCCCTGCTGAAGCCAACTCTCTCCCATCTTGAATAGATTCCCATAGGTCAGTTCCAACAGCCCAGCACTTGATTCATGAGGAATCCTTTCCATCACTGATTTTTGCCATCAGACTTGAGGCTAAACATCCTGTGTGTTGTACACACCCCATTATGGACTTCTTACTACTCAGGGGTCTGAACCTATGTGGTCATGTCCAGCATCCTCTGGTTCATATTTAGTTCATCTGAGTAGATACTAAGAGCTGGTGTGCCCTGTTGATGTCTGCAGTGGCCTCCACCTCTATAGGTGACCTAAAGGGCTGTACCTGGACCATGTCCTCCTGGAGCCAAAACCACCTTCAGAAGACTTCTGAATACCCTTTGGAGTTGAAGTAAAATTCAGGGCTTCACTAAAAAAAGACCTATTCAGGAGACTTATTGCAGGGAGCGGATCCCTGTGATTGTGGGGACTGGTGTGCCAAATCCTGAAATCCATAGGGCAATCCATTGGGAAATGTGGTCTGAAACTCTTATTCAGGAACTGCGAGGCTTCAGTCTTGAAGTGGCATTTCTTCTTCAGGGAAACGTCTGCTCGGCTCTTAAGGCCTTTCAACTGATTAAATTATGCCTTCCCCCATTATCTAGGATAGTTCCCCTTAAATGCAACTGGTTGTGAACTTAAACTGCACCTACAAAATACCTTCACTGAAACACCTAGATTAGTGTTTGGCGGAATAACAGGGCTATAGCCTACCAAGTTGACAAAACTGCTCATCACATGTTCTTGATATCTTATTTCTGAAGAAAGGAGTCCAGTGCTAAAAACTAGAAAACGGATCCTTTGTTCAACATGAAACTTCTATATACTAATCTCTCGAAATCCTCCAGTAGCTTTATCATGGGATGCTCTTTTTCCCAAAGCAGAAGTCAGAAATACCAATAGATATTCATACTCAGAGCTGATATAGCAGTATGCCCCGTTCATGCTGCAAATACGGTATGAGCTGCTGCAAAGGGTTCTGGGTTTCATAAATTCCCTGAATTATTCCATGTGCTGCTATGGCCCATGTAAGGTCTATAGGCCTCCCTGGATCTGGAGATGTGGATGGTACAGTGACGTTTGAGAGGCAGATATTTGCCCTCCATGTGTTTTACTAGATGTCTTCCTATTATCTGATAACAAAGTCCAACTTCTGGATCATTGGCATGGAATCTAGGTCACAACCACAGGTAACTATAGATATTTCAGAGCAATTGGGAGTAATTCAAGTGAGGGAAAGGAGGATGTTTCCTGTGGAAGGGATCACTTTTCTTTTTATATAGGGAATGTCTATACATCTATCATCAACCTTGTGTTTGGCCATTAACTACTGGCACCTGGCAGGTTGACTTGCTGGTGAAGGGACTGGTGATACTGGGATAGCTGGTCATTGGTGATTCTTGCCCTCAATACACAGTGCTATCTGGATTGAGCCAGTGACTAGATTATCCTAAAGCAGGCTCAGTTGGCTTTCCCTTGGGCTTCAAGGTATCAGAATAAACCACGTAAGCTCATATCTAATCAGGCATCCATCTTCTAGAGAGATGGCCTCAGGCTTGTTCCTCTTTGTATAATAGGACCTTTGTGTGCTTTGTGTCATGGAATGTTCTCCTCCGTCCTCCCTGATTTTGCTTATCGGCTGTATACATCCATCCTATGCTCTGTCCAGAAGGAGTAGGCTGCTGTAGAGTTGATGGGAGAGGTTATGGGGCTGCCTGTGTGTAGATGTCAGCTTGGAGTGGTGGTCATGGATATGCTGAAGCCTGGCCTTGTTTGATCAGGGTGCATCTTCTCTATGGTAATGCTCAGAGATGTCCTGTGAATAGGAGGTTCTGGTCAGGGTGAGGGAACCTTTTGATAAGGTGTGGTTCCCTTTCCAGTGTCTTCCTTATTTCCAGTAAAAAAAATCTGAGCATCTTCATATGCTAGGCTCTATTCTAGGTGACTGTGGCACATAATAAAGGCTGCTACTTATTCCCATGATGGGGATCCTGAAGGTCAACCAGGTGGTCTGTTCAGGTTTGCCATTAGCATGGCCTTAGGCTGCATTCCATTCTCAGGGTCCTCTGTATTGGTTGAACTCTCTTCTTCCCCATTACATCTGCTGTTTTGTGAATGCAGTCTCCTGTTTTCCAGTGGCCCCAAGCTGAACAGTCCAACTTCCTTGAGAGTCTGTTTCTTGAAAGTCCATGATCAAGCTTGTTTTCAGGAACCACCTACAACCAGGCAGAGTGCCTGGTCTAGTCCTGAGGTGGGAGATAACAGACCAAGACATTTCATTTGATACCTTAATTTTTCTCTTGGAATACAGATTTTGTGGAAGACACAGGATGGTGACAGTCCCCATCTTCACCCCAGCTCTCTAGAACTCATTTGGAACATGGAGTATTTTCATGGCCATATGTAGTACCGGACCCTCTGCCCCTGGCCACTGGATCTAGGGTACGTGCGTATGAATGTCACCACCTTGGCTGCTTCCCTCCAGCAGGACAGATTCCTCTCAATAGAGCTGGGTATGCCATGCCTGCAGCTCAATCATTGCTAAATGCATTCGTAGCTCAAGAACTGATACTGCAATGGGACTGAAAGCAAAGATGGGAAGGTGGCAAGGGGGCTTTTGGGCTGGAGGGCATCAGAGATGTTAGACACCATGGACAGGCTTGCCTTGAATTTTAGGTGCTCCAAGGCTCTGAGGTTCTCCATCATAAAGTCAAGGATTTGACAAGACTTGAAGTTACTGAGGACCATCTCTTGAGAGATTTAGAAGGTGGTCTCTAGGCTCTGCTGCAACACTGTTCCAAGGCCTTCATCAGTGATACCTGGTGGGTGGGCAGGAGCAAGATTGAATACAGCTCCTGGAGGTGGCCCAATTTGCTCATCTAGGTGAAAAAGCTCTTTGATTCAGACACTTACACCTGGAGTTTGTGTTCACAATGGTCATGTAATCTCAATCCATGTTGACCTGTTAAAGCTCCATCAGGGTCACTTTCTTCTGTAGAATGTAGCCTGACTACAGGATCTGTAGGACAACAGCAAAATGGAGGCTGTGGAGATATTTCCCATGGTTGAGGTGTCGGAACCCCACGTTATTTTTGAAATCACTCTGCATAAAGGAAAATAATTCCATGGAGACCAAAGCATACTTCATGAGCACCCTGATCTTGCCCAAGCTTAGTCTACATTCACATCTGTGAGACTCTTGTCCATGCTGCTTTGTTGCTAATTGGGAGAAGGGATACAGAGAGTGAACACAAATCTGAGCATGGAAAAGGAACCTGGGCAGGGCTACAGAGATTGCCGTTCTGGGGTCTGAGTCCTGTACCCAACACAGCAGACTTGGCCTCCAGTAGAATGATGACTAGGTTGGTTTCCTAGTCCTAGCTTTCTAGATGTTGTCAAATAGCCTCTGTATTGCTAATGGCCCCAGCGGGGGGAAAAGGAAAAGCCAACCTACCTTCAACATCTGTGTACACACTCTTGAAGGCAACAGTGCATTGCAGTAGTCTCTAGGGAAAGCTCAAAGAGCTAGATTGAATATGCTTTATCGCTTTTGGGTAATAAACTCTGGCGATTTGGGTTGGACTTGTTTGTGTGCTGCTTCAGGTCATGAATACTTCAAAATCCTGAAAGTCTTACCTATGCTCTTGAACAGACACCAAAGGCTGCAGACTGTTCATATTTTCTTGCACAAGCACCAGCTTATTCTGTGTTTCTCAATTCAGGACTGTTGACATTTTAGGCTGGATGATTCTTTGTTGGGGGGCACTGCACACTAGGATTTTTACCAGCACCCAGCCTCTTCTTAAAGCCATTAGTGCTCTTCCACAAATTGTGACCATGAACCCTCTCCCTGCATTGTAATAGGATCATTCCCAATTGGAGATCACTGACTAGGTCTTTCCTAGGAACACTAGAGGGTGCCTTGCAGTTCTTGCACTGGTTAGATGGCAGAATGTTGGCTGATGATGAATTGGCTTTCCACTGATTTTAGAACATGGGAGCTTTCAGACAGCCTTGGTCAGAGGCTGTGGGAACTCCCCAAGAGAAAACAGGCTGTCTACCTCTTAGGATGATTACCTTAAACTTGGCTCATCAGCATTCTGAGAACTGTCTCTACCCCTTTTCTCACTTTGGGAAATCCCTTTCTACCTCTTGTGTCCTGCAACTTGTAGCTCAAAGTCCTCATGTCTTCATATATATGACCGTATCTGCTTCTTAGTACTTAAGTATCTGACTCTGGCCTTTGTGTTCTTGTGTGGGATGCTGTGTGGGCATTTAGCTGGCATGGGAAGATGTGGAGAGAAACCACTTCCATTGATGGTACTGTACATGTATCCTTGGAGGTGGCATGAGTGATGGCCCCTGTTAATGATAGCCAACCTCAGATAACTTCTGACTACTCTCAGGAAATTGGAGACTTCAATTCTCAATCTCTGGTTGGGTCTTAGAAAAAAACAGTTGTACAAAAACATGTCTTTCCTGGTTTCCATCACTGGCTGCTATTTCTACAGCCTCCAGATAATGTCCATTGAGCAGATGTTTTTCTTATGGCATAAGTTATAAATCATGAATGCCTGAGTCATATCCCTGAAATCCTTGCTCTTGTTGTAAGGTCCACATGGAAAGAGACCCCAGTATTTGGGGAGTTGGCCATCAGTGTTCTGTTCTGAAAGACCTATTAGGTGTAGGCTGGTCACATGTCCTGCAGTGTATCCAAAACTATGGAGGCCAGTGTGAAGTCTAGGTGTGACTGGGCAAGGGGTGCCAGCAGTTGTGGGGTAGTGGGGTCTGACTGGGAGGCCCACTCGTGGTACTTGGAGCTTCCTAGGCTTCTTGCAGAGCCAGAGAAGATGGCCCATGGCCAACCTCTGGTTTGTCCATGATGGACCAGGCTGTGGTAATAGGGGAAAATCATGGGATAAATATCCCTTGATCCAGATGAATGCTGGAAACTTCACCATAAATGCTCCGATGAAATTTTGTTTGGGCAACACACAGAGCCCACTGAGACTCCGGGGACATGAGATGTGGGGTAGCAGTTTAGAATTTCTAAAGCACTTGACATGATTGGTTTTGTTCATTGGTCTGAATGCCTTGAAGCTTCAATCCTCAATTTGCGATGGTCACCTCTTGAATATTTTGGCTTTAAAGCTAAGGAAAAACTCCCATGTTAGTCTTCTTCCCTGAAAGAGGTACCCATGTTCTTCCTGGGCATTTGATTTTTTTTTTTTTTAAATACCTCCCTTAGCTGTATTCCTGCTGTCTTGTAAATAAGAGGCCTATCTGCCCAGATATGGGAGATAATTGTTTGATCTTGAGGACTGCCCACCCCCCACCCCTGCCTTCCTGTGAAGGATGGAGAACAAGACTGCTTTTGTAAATGACAAGAGGCTTACCAGGCATGTGGGGATTTTCCCTACATTGTAACACTTAGAATTATCATCCATCCTTTACTGGTCCTTGGCATCGGACGGATGTGCTGAGTCACTCTAGGCCTATGGAAGTTGTCCTCCATAGGACTTCTGTTGTGGGATGTTGCAGTGTGAAAAACTTCCTTGACATCAATCCAGTGACTGACCTGGAACCAGAACTTAGCTCCAGGTGGGAAAGCATGACTGGCCCTAGTGCCCCTGACCTAATAGCTAGACCCTGTTTTCTGTCAGCAGTTTCCAATATTAGACCTGTCTTCTGAATGAATGAATTCTCTGGGTTTTCCAGTATTTTCTTGCCTGGGTGTGCAATGGAGCGGCCATAAGGCATGAGTCTTGCCTTGAATGTTTACTACTGAGAGCTTTGTAGAAGCCTCTTAAAGTCTTGATCCTTCAGACAAAGGAGTCTTGGGGTAATAAAGAATTGCACCTAGCAGGGGCTGACATCAGAGGCTGTTCCTCCCCCTGGCAAACTTACCTGTCCTTACTCCAATGTCTACCTATCCTGAGTGTTCTTTTCTTCAGGAAAAGTGCATTATGGAGGTCCAGGCAGCAGTTTGGCAATTCACAGCTGTGAATGAAGGCTCTAGGGATGTGGGAGTGCATCCCTGAAATCCCAACATCTGAGGGGTGAAGGAGTGTCATGCCTTGAAAGCAAGGTGTGGAGGCATGCTGAGTGCCAGGTGGGGGTTTCAGGGCAAGGGGAGAAGCAAGGGACAGGAAGGTCTGTGCAGAGGCCTGGTGGTGGGGGCTGCTCAAAACTAGGCATATCTGGATTTCTATCAGCAGTAGCTAGTTCTGTCATGTGGACTTGGTGACTTTTAAGTGGGATTTCAAGAGTGTTGGTTCAGGATGAAAAATGCTATCCTGCTTGGGTTTCCGGTGGACTCAACTTGGGCTGTTGTACCCACATGGGTCTTCCTCTCTGAAGTGGCCTGGCCAGTGGTGTCTGAGAATCCTTCCAAATACTGCTTCAGTGCTGGAAATGGCTGCAGGATGATGCCATTGACAGGACTTTATATGGAAACCCATAGATGACAACATTCACAGAAGTTCTGTTTTGATAGTTGTAGTCTTTTAACACTAATCTGTCAGCCCTGATTCTCAGGGCTTTTTGGCTGAGTTACCCTCATTTTGCAATACTTAATTTCTAGTTCCAGATGAATTTCTCCAAAGCTTTAGTTCATCTTTGTGGGACTGGAGACTGGTGCAAGTTTCCTTAGCATAATTGTTACACTGAGAGATCCTCAGTATTCTAGCAATGTAGGTGGTGTGCACAACAAGAATGAAAGATAAATACTGTCTTTGAACTTCTGTAGCTAATAAATCCCAGTTCTGAAAGATCAGACATAACTGGGTTGTTAGTTGCTCAGTCTTTTATGCATCTTAGATAGCCTCCAAGTTGGGTGGGGGGATAGGGCAAGAGTTACTGAAGACAGTGTGCAACCCATGAATTTAATCTTTGATCACAGATATGATACTTGGGAGAAGGTTCTAAACCTTTAATGGCCTTTCTTGTCTAAGATTTCTGCACTTGAGCTAAAATCTCAATGTTAGTCTGAAGGCATCAAGAAGTAGCCCTTTTTTCCAATTCTCCTGGATTAAATCTGTAGTTGGACTGGGTCATGCTGCCTCTCATTGGCCTTTTGCTACAGCTTGCCCCCTCTAGAACTCTGAGGACCTATCCAGTTGAATTAGCTCCAGTGCTAGCCCTTGTTGTGCTTTGTTTTGATAAATGCATGACTTCTCCCCATCACTCCTTATGTCCAGTCCTGTTCATTGACCAAGTCTGTGCTGTTGGCTGACCAATAGTTGGTTGCTGGATCGGGTTTTCTCCCAGGATTCATGTTCCAGACCTCTGTGGCAGATGGAGTTGTAGCTCTTGAACATCTGAGGGTTTGGTGGGGACCACATGCCTAGGGGAAATCTTGTTCTGAAGGCATGCAGTGGGTGAGATTGGTACTGAGACTGGAGGAAAACTAGGACTACTACAGGGTGAGTTAGACCCTAGAATGGTAATCAATATTTCATAGAAGCAGGCAGAGGACAAAACTAAGTACGTATCTAGGGTCAGTAGAGTGGACTGCTCTTACTAATGTACAGCTTTTGTGCACGCACTTCTCAAAATGTGCTTTATTAGAGCAGCTTAAACTGCCATGACATTGCCTGGTCACCAGGCAAGTTTCATTGCATAGTCTCCTGTGGGGGAATGTCACCTTAATGTCAAGAATCTGACAACTTCTGGCTTCCCATGAGAGTCAAGCCTTTACTACTTGGGTCAGGTGCCAAATCTTGAGGATATGTCCATCCCTATGCTAACCGTGCCTTCTGTTACCACACTGGGAGTCTGATGTTTACGTGATTGGCATTGTTGCTATTCTGTGCTCTTGGAGGTGTGTAAAAAAAAAAAAAAATTCGTTTATATCCTAGTGGACTTGAGCCTGAATTTACAGCTTCTCCTGCAACACCAGAGTTCATTGCATATTTTCTTAGATCTCTCAGCTTCAATTGTAGATCCTCTGTCACTGGGATTTAATGGCGTAAGATGTTAACTAGCCTTGGTTGATACCCATTCCAAGCTGTCTCCAGGTAGTTCTAGGCACTAGAGACTTTGATAGCACCCTTTTCTGAAAGATTCATTGATGGAAGTACCTAGAAAGTGAACCTGATAATCCACTGCCTTCCCTACAGAACCTGGGGCCAGAAGGGAGACCTGTCCCCTCAACCTGGACATTCATCCTTCATCTCTGACCTCAGAAAGGTGGAGATAGAATTTTGTGCCTGGATGTAAGTTCCTGAGGGTTCAAGCCACATCCAGATTTCCATGTTTAACATAGAAGGGGATGAAGAGAGCTGTCATCACTCCCCTGGCACTGATAGGCAGTTTCTGATATGTTTCTCTAGTGTCCCAAGTCGTCTTGAGGAAATCTCTGCCCCCTCCCTTGATCCCTTAATTTCATACTGGTCACCTCAGTTTTCGAGGACTGGGAGTTTTGTGGACTGAAATGAGGGTTTGACTACCTTTACCAAAGCCTGAGCTTGCAGAAGGGAGATGTTTAATTCTTTACTCCAAGGAATGCCCAAGATCATGTTGTCCCTATGACACAACCCTTGTAGGATATTAGGTAACAGGCTGTGGGGAAGGAGTGTAGATAGTGTGCACAAGGGCATGAGAGCATTTTGGGGGGGAACTGTACAGTTTGAATCTTATGCAAGAAGAATAGGTATTAGATAAGAGACTATACTATCCACCTAGCTTTTTTTTTTTTCATCTTAAAAAGATAATCTTAAAAATATGCTGTTCTAACCTTTGACCAAGATCTGAAGAATACAGCACAACTTCTAGGTATCTTTCATTTGGTCACATGTACACTAGAGATAGCCAAGCTATAACAAGTGCATTAGCTAGCTTGTGCATACAACTAGCAGCTGTTACATTCAATGAGGACTCTTTAATCTGTGTCTTTAGAGGTTTTCCTATCTTTTGGAACATTGAGGGGCAATAAGGGTCAAAAGATATCACTATTCTTAGTCCTATTTTCTCCAGTTTCCAAGTTCTAGTAATCAGAGGAATCTGGTTCTGGTCACTTAGTGTGGCTGGGGATGGTGATAAGGTCTTAAGTGATTGGATCCCTTGTTTCTAAGTATGTTCTTTTGTCCCAAATGTGAAGGCCCCTCTCTGCAGAAAGGGAAGAAGGCATCTGGCTAATTCAAGAGTCTGATCTGCTGCCGTCCTCTGGGTGAAGTTACCCAAAGGTAACTTTGGAAGCCAGTTGTCCCTGGAAGCTCTCAAGGAAGAACACACAACTGTGGCTATAGCTCCTACTCCTCTGCCCCACTAATTCTCTAACAAGAGAGCACTGGAAGGAACCACCTGTGTGAACTTCCATTTGTAAGCACATGGTCTACAACTAGAATCAATGGAACAGGTAGATATCAGCCCAAACCCTTCAAAGGAGTGAGCAAGATGAATTCTCAGTGTACAAAGACTCCCTTTTTTTCTTCCCTTACCACTCTCCCCTCCTCTGCAATTATAGACTTGTAGGCCTGTGGCCACGTTCTTGGGAGAATCTAGATAGTTGAGCTACAAGTTTTGGAGGGAAGCTGCTGTATTTTCACCTGGTCTTTATGGGATGCATAGATTGAAGTCTAGAGGACTCTGAGATCATTTTATATCATAGTCACACTGAACCTGGACCCTAGAGAGTGAGAAATGAGCCTGAAAACCCTGTGTGCTTCTCTCTGCCAACCCACATGAAGGCCAAGGACTCTGGGAGCCGTCCAGGTACTGAGCCACCTCTGGAGATGAGCAGATACTCATAGGCCATGATGCCTCTAGCATTAAGTGCATATTTCTGCAGCTTCTAGCAGGGCTGGTGATTACTAACCACCCCCTTCAAATGTGTAGCCAACGAAGTCCCAGGTTATAAAGTTTAGGTCCATGCTGGAAGTCTATGAAGAGTTCTGTCAGGTGGTTGGGACTTAGAACTGGGACCATTTTTTAGCCAAGCATCTTTTTTTTAAAAAAAAAATTTTTTTAACGTTTTATTTATTTTTGAGACAGAGACAGAGCATGAACGGGGGAGGGGCAGAGAGATTGGGAGACACAGAATCGGAAGCAGGCTCCAGGCTTTGAGCCATCAGCCCAGAGCCTGACGCGGGGCTTGAACTCGCGGGCCGCGAGATCGTGACCTGAGCTGAAGTTGGACACTTAACCGACTGAGCCACCCAGGCGCCCCAAGCCAAGCATCTTAATGTAAGCTATGTGTGTATGTACTTGAGCATTTTCATTTAACTCGACTGTTTGCCATAAATACTGACATGTGTCCAAAAGGATGTGGGGGAGATGGCAGATTACCCATGTTGGGAGGGACCACAGAGTTGATGCTTGGTAGCATGCATTATAGCATGAAGCACACCAATCCTCCTTTTTGGTGGCTTCAAGGTTGGTTATTTCTAGTATTGGCCATAAGAATTCTCAAAAGCACCCTAAAAACCTGCATCCTCCTTCAGAGACCTACATAGTTCATATTTGTAGGAAGTCTGGCTGGGAAGGGATCTCTCCTACCTATTGGCCATACATCAAATTTTACCCATCCAAATGGGTCTGTTTTGCCTTTAGAAAGAAGAGACCCTTATCACCCCAGTAACATAAATCTTCCCCTGTTTTTCACCAACTTCAGGGAGGATGAGAAACACTTTTATAATCCTAATGGAGATTGTGTAATTTCTTTAAGAATTCTATATCCAGATTTCTTGAATATGAAGGCGAGTACAGCACTGCACAGTAAAGGGACTCTAAGTTCTTCTATTCTGTTGCTTTACTCTGGGTGGATTCTATTGCTAAGGTCACTTCATGATCCAAAATGACTGCTGACTTTCTAGCCAGGAAGGAAGATGGAATAAAGGGGCATACCTCTTGCTACCTCTACCCCTGGCCTTGATAGCCATACCACTCATCACACTAGGTGAAAGGACAGGTATCACTCAGAGATGGTGCCATTAGCCAAGCATTTTCTTTTAATGTCCCTAAACACTAGTTTCAATTGTTTCTAACCACCAATTCTGATCTTCCTCAGGAATTCCCATTCTTATACTTAAGTGAGAATTGGAGCAGGTGCTGACCAAGGGAGAACCTGTAGAGTGGGGCAACCATGCTACCTTGGAGGTGGCTGTAGCAAAGATATTTACCTGTACAGAGCTAAGAATGGGCAACAATTTTGAAACATAGCTGTATAACTTTGTCCTTCCTCAAATAATATTGACACATGGGACTCTGGAAAGAGCCAAAGTCTGTTTTCTGCCCCTCCCTTCCCTGGAAGGGGGCACAAATCAGTGTTTTCATGAGGAAAGGAAGCTAATGCCTGCAGTTTTCATGAGGAAAGGAAGCTAATGCCAGTAAACAGTCCTGAGTGCATACATGGTGCCCCTGGAAACAGTCATTACTTAATTGTATATTCCCTGGCCCCAGGTGGGAATTACATTAGTCAGAAAGTACAGTAGGACCATGGTCATCCACCAGGCCTCCCAGCAGCTGGCAAGCTCTAAGGTCCTGGTCTGGACATTAGAATCTAGTTCTTGTTCATCTACCCCATGACACGACTGAGAATGCAGGTGCAGATGGCATCTGGAAGGGTCTTTTTCATGGGGGGTTGAGTGGCAGGGACCATCCCTTGCTGTCTTGTGGTCAGAGCTTTCTGGCAGGGGATGGCAGACTTGGTAGTCCATTAAATTCCTGGTGCTCACAGATCTGGGTATATTTCTTGTGGAGGAAGTTTCCAGAAGCTGTCCTGAAAGTGAAGGTTATGGCTGCCACTCCCCCTGTACCTCCCAGGGTCTGAGGTGATCCCCTACAAGGTGCCTGGGTTTTATTTTTCTCTCCTTGTGCTATCACAGAATCAGTGTATCCTTCCTAGCAGCTCCAACTTGACATTCTTTGCCAGTCATCCCCTACTCTATCCACAGCTTTTTGTCTAGAACGGCCATTGCAAGAGGAACAAAACATTTTATAAGACTTAACCAGCATTAAGTCAACCCCATAGACCTGTTTTGGTAGGCTGACAACCAGAGGTGGTGCCAAGTATTCTCCCTTGAAGGTCTGAGCCCCTGGTCACCATATCTTTTTCGGGTTAAGATTGCTCACTGCCTTTTCTCACAGTTGGGAAAGGAGTACCAACTAGTGTCCAAGTGGGCCACTGATATGCCAAACCTATTCCTTCTATCCCCACCTGTGTCTCACTAGCCCTATGTTCTCAGGCTGATCAGTCAACTATCTGTGACAAGAGGACTCTCCTTTCCTGGTGGTATGGATATGAAGAACTCCATGACCCCTGGAGGAAGTATTCCTGGGGGCTCTGTAGAGTTAAAGCTCCTGGTCCCTAAAAGTGCATAGAAGGAAAGCACACATTCTTCAAGTGGGTCATTGGGAATGATGGCAAGTGGGGCTACTTCTGCTTTTGCCCCTTGGTTCTAAGTATTGTTATTGGTGACAAAGTGCCATAAAAAGTACTTGAATTAAAACGTGAGCTTCATCCTGGAGGATGTCATCCTGTCCTTAAAGCATTGTCAGAGGTGGCCTGCCAAGGGCACATATGAAGTATTCAAATTGGTCAGCTGCTGGCTCAAAATGTGTTTTTCCTGTTAAAACCAGTCAGCTGGCGAGTTGTTTTGCCATCATAAGGAATGTGCTATGTTGGGAGGTTAAGCACTGATCAATACTGCTAGCAAGTCAGATATTCAGAGGTGGTAGAAGCAGCTGAATCAACTTTGCCCAGTGGAATCCCTCACTGCTGTGCCCGTGAACAGCGACTATCTCTGCATCCATGGCTATTGTGTTCTTGGCCACCGTGGTACTTGCTAGTGTGATGAACATCAACTGGCAAAATCAGTTGAACATCTTCATCTGTGCCTACTCCCATATGTCTATCTACCTATCCTCCACCCAGACAGCCTTCTCCCCAGTCTTCCAACTTTTCCTTTCATGTTCTTGCTCAGCTGGCTAGGCCATTTGCTACTACCCATGAGTCATAAATACACCCAGACCCAGCTTTGGTCACATCTCTTTCCACATAAAATAGAATTTCTAGCAACGTACCTGCCTATTGGGATGACTTTTCCTTATCCTGGTCCTTCAAGACCACTCCTGAGTGAGGCTCTGGAACAGCAATCCTCCTTGACAGCTTATACCCACATACTGAGATGACCCATTGGTAAATCCAGCTTTTTCTTCTTCGTTAAGCTATTTGTAGTGGATCTCACATTTGGGCAAAGTGGTGAACTGTGGGAGGAGTGTCTAGTGCAATAGTAGAGACATGGGGGTCTGTGATACCTGCTCAGATATAACCAGGTATAAGATTGCTTGTGTCCTGGCCCTTCTTGTGTTCAGTTCCATATATACTACTTCCAAAACATGACAGACTGTGGCTGGGATCATCCAGCCTTAGGTCATAGGTCTGACAGAACCTGGCTAATGATAAACTGTGGCTGTGTGGTTGGACCTTTGCTCTCTATCAAGGCCCAGTAACACTAGGAGTTCTTTAACAAAAGAGTTCTCTGAAGATGGCAGGTTTCAGAACCCCATAAACCTGTTGTTTTCTCATTGGAGCATTTGATAGTGTCTATGTACCATTTTCCCCCCATCACTTCTAACCTTAGTACTATAGTTTGCTCAGTTGTATGACCTAAGTTTCAAATTATCCACAAGGGTACTGTAGCTAAAATTGCCTGAGTAAATGTTCCACGTTGGGCTGAAGTGACCTGGCTTTTATATACTCACTGATAGGTCACTGCATGTGGGACATCCCTAGAGGGACTGACTGTAGGCAAGATCATGCTCTGTAACAAAGGTAATTAAGACCTGAAAGGGCTGACAGCACTCTAAGCAGCAATGGGCATCACATTCTTCCTTGAGGAATCTAGGTGATGCCTTTCTGCACTACCATTGATCATCAGGACTTACTGTAGTATACCCTACATCCTTCAGGGGAACCCCTCTTACTGTTCTCCTGCCAGCCCTATTTCTGTTCCTACAATTGGCTTTTAAAACAATCTACCAACACAACTGCAAGTAATGATAGACACAGATGCTTGGCTGTGAATGTTTGCCAACTTTCTTCTGGCCAAATTGTTCTGAAGGGAAGACCTCTGATTTGGGGACTTTTCTGGGAGTATAAGGATAAGGATTTCCTTCTATGAACTTCAGGTTGAACAGACAACCATTTCTGAATCTTTTATATATTTTTTTTAACAAAGGCATATATACGATATCTGGAGCCTCAGTACAGAGAATGTGTTGAATCCTTGGATCATAGGTAACGTGATAAAATCCCTGCACTTGAGGCAGTATCTCCAAAAACAGTAGGGCTCAGTCTACCCTCAATAGTCCAAGAGGCCAGTGCTCAGAAAATGACCTGCTGTAGCTGCCAGATGATTATATCGATGGCTGGGAGATTTTGGAAGCTTTTTTTCCATTACATGTCCTTTTTTTCTCCATTATCACTCAATTGTCAAAGAGTGCCCATTACTATTACTCTTCCCATTACTATTTTTCTCTCCAGAAGCTAGTCTTCTTAAAGAGTGACCCTTGAAATCGTGTATACTGCTGATGGTGCCCTGCCCTGCTAGGCCACTTAAGTCTGATCACACTTGAGGTGCATTTAGATCTTCTGATGGTGGTTTTATATCCTTCTTGAGCCTTTACCAGTTTCTTCTCCTTCACCATTTCTCTGGGCCTGCTCATGCTCCTTGTAGAGGCTCACAGTAGTAAAGTAGCGTGAGAAACTGCTTTCCAGCCTTTGGTATTTTAAAAATGACTAACCTCGGGCACTCTTTCCTCCAGTTACTTTAGAGGCATGTTTTTGTGTAGTTTCACTTGTTCTATATTGGTTTTGAAGCAAATAGGGACATGGACCTAGGCAGCTGCTGTTGTCTTTGACTAGTTTCCCTTCTCCCCTTTAAAAGTCTTCTAATACAAGTGTGAAATAGTATTACATTTTTTTAAATGTTTATTTTTGAGAGACAGCGTGTGAGCAGGGGAGGAGCAGAGAGAAAGGGAGACACAGAATCTGAAGCGGGCTCCAGGCTTTGAGCTGTCAGCACAGAGCCTGACACAGGGCTCAAACTCACAAGCCATGAGATCATGACCTGAGCTGAAGTCGGATGCTTAACTGAGCCACCCATGTACCCCTGAAATAAGATTTTTAAAAAATCCTAATCTGGAGTATGAAGAAATGTTCTCAGATCAGAAACACGAGCAAGCCATCTGACCCATCTTACCAGGACTTAATGACTTCTGGCAAATTCTGGTAACCTCATTTACCCTAAAATGAGGCCACTTCCCAGCCTTCATGGGCCCCTGAGAATTCGCTTCAGCCAACCCTGCTTTCGTTTGCCTGGGAGCCATGTGTTGGTCATGTTTGTTTCCTCAAGGGCTTCTTCTCTTGCTATGGTACTAGACTGTCGTGAAACATTGCCTCTTTATATCTACACTTCTTTTAGAGGAATGACTGTCTCAAAATTTCAAGATCCAAGATTCATTCCATCTTTAAGTCATAGCTTCTTTAAAAGTTCTTAGGATTTGTGAAAGTACTGAGGTCTTTTGACTGCCATATGGTACAGAGTCCACCGTGGTTGGGATGTGACATACCAGATTCTGTTCACAAGGACTTCCAGCCTCTAGACCTGTTTTAAGGCCACCAAGTGGCACCAAATGATGGGACTCCCAAATGAGTTAAATGGCATCCAAGACTTGGGTCTGTTGAGGGCTGGGTGGATGCTGATGTTAACTCTCCCTCTTCATTTCCATATGGTTCATAAAAGTTGCTTCACTCTCAAACAGCTTGGGCCTCCTACATCTTCAGTGTCCCATAAGGGTCTTCAGTTCTGATCAATCCCTGGTTAAACCAGTCTGTTGGATGTACAGGGAATATTAATGACAAGTATTTGGAAACGATGTTTTCTCTGCATGACCTATCTTAACATCACTCAAAACAAGATGGGATAGAGCAGGAAGAGGAACTTTGAGAGTTAGTGATGTCTGAGAGTGGCCTAGGAAAGAATCCCTTCTTAGTGTTCATGCTGGACATGTCAGTGGATGGCTTTTATCTCAGATTGAGCCATTACCAGTTAGGTTGTCTGGAAGTCATTACCCAGGGAAGTCCTTGTCATGAAAACATATCCCTTTTTCTTCGGGGCATGGGGAATGAACAGCATTGTTGAGCAAAGGTCCTGCTCTTCAGTCACCAGGAGATGATGGTCAAGGCATTTGCCTAGGTCCCACACCTCCAACTTTTCTGGAGGCAATTTCCTATCCTCTTCATTTACCTCTTACCTGAGAAAGCAGGTAGGTTTTTTTGAGATGATTTTATTTGGGAGACTTCTTGCTGAGAGTCCCTTTGGAATAAAGATCCTCTTACTAAGGTGACAACATCAGTTCCATCCAGAAATTTCATAATTCAATTAAACCCTCATGGTGACTATACCACTCTATAGTACAAGAAGTCACTCCTGGTCTTCCAGATCTTTTTGATTCTTAAATACCCAGTGGTATCAAGGTACCTTGAGATCTGGACTCCCCAGTGACAAAAGTCATCTTTCCAAAGTAAATCCAAATTACATAAAAAACATTTGTTCTGAGTAATCAGGGCTCACGACTTTGAACTAGATCACTTTGACCGAGAATGGAAAAAGTTAGATCTTTCAGTTTATGTCCTGTTAATTCCTTGTAAAGTTTTCTTTGGTAACCAAAAACATAGGTGAGTTTCCAAACCATGGTAGACTCTGTAGTTGTGTGAACCTTCCCATTTCCCCTTGGTGGCCAATCCATGGGTTCTGTGCAGCTAACCCTATTTGTGGGGGTCCTTGGCATGCCTCTAGTTATTTCTTCTTAGAAATATAAGGGTTGGTCAGTTTGGTTTATGAGCACAAGACCAAGAGTGTTTTTACTCCTATTTCCTCTAAAATCCTGCAAGACCCTGGCCTTTTTGACCAAGTTAACCTGGGAACACTAATCACATGTTACTGCTATTAAGAAATGCCATTTAAAAATGTTAATATACAGTGAAATAATTTTAGGAGAATTCAGTGATTCATCACAAGTGCCCTCAATACCCATAACCCATTTAGTCCATCCCCTATCCACCTCCCTTCATCAACCCTTAGTTTGTTCTGTCATTAGGATTCTCTTGTGGTTTTCCTTCTCTCCCATGTTCATCTGTTTCTTAAATTCCATGTATGAGTGAAATCATAGGATACTTGTATTTCTTGGACTTATTCTCCTTAGTATAATGCCCTCCAGTTCCATCCACACTTTTGCAAATGGCAAAATTTCATTCTTTTTTGATCAGAGTAATATTCCATATACACACACACACACACACACACACACACACACACACACACATCACATCTTTATCCTTCATTGGTTGATGGACATTTAGGCTGTCTCCATAGTTTAGCTATTGTTGATAATGCTGCTATAAACATTGGGTTGCAGGTACTTTTAATCTGTATTTTTGTATCCTTTGGGTAAATCTCTAATAGTGCAATTGCTGGACTGTAAGGTACTTCTATTTTGAGTTTTGAGTAACCTTTACATTGTTTTCCAGAGTGGCTGCACCTGTTTGTGTTCCCACCAAAGTGCAAGATCATTCCCTTTTCTCTACATCGTCAACACCTGTTTCCTGTGTTAATCTTACCCATGATGACAGGTGTGAGGTGGTATCGTGTGGTTTTGATTTGTATTTCCCTGATGAGTGGTGTTGAACATCTTTTCATGTATCTGTCAGCCATCTGGATGTCTTTGGAAAAGTGTTTATTCATGTCTTCTGCCTATTTCTTAACTGGGTGGTTTTTTGGGTGTTGAGGTTGATAGGTTCTGCAGAGATTTGGGATACAAATCCTTTATCTGGTATGTCATTTACAAACATCTTCCATTTTGTAGGCTGCCTTTTATTTAAAAAAAATTTTTTTTAACGTTTGTTTATTTTTGAGACAGAGACAGAGCATGAACGGGGGAGGGTCAGAGAGAGGGAGACACAGAATCTGAAACAGGCTCCAGGCTCTGAGCTGTCAGCACAGAGCCTGACGCGGGGCTTGAACTCACTGACCGCGAGATCATGCCCTAAGCTGAAGTCGGCTGCTCAACCGACTGAGCCACCCAGGCGCCCCAGTAGGCTACCTTTTAGTTGTGATTGCTTCCTTTGCTGTGCAGAAGCTTTTTATCTTGATGAGGTCCCAATAGTTTGTTTGCTTTTTGTTGCCCTTGCCTACAGTGAGGTGTCTAGTAAGATATTGCTGCGGCTAAGGTCAAAGAGGTTGCTGCCTGTGTTCTCTAGATTTTGATGGTTTCCTGTCTCACGTTTAGGTCTTTCATCCATTTTGAATTTTTGTGTGTGGTGTAAGAAAGTAGTCCAGTTTCATGTTACTGTCCAGTTTCCCCAACACCTTTGGTGAAGATTCTTTTCTTTCCATTGGATATTCTTTCTTTGTCAAAAATGTGTTGTGGATCCATTTTCAGGTTCTCTATTCTCTTCCATTGATCTGTGTGACTGTTTTTGTCTAGTACCATAGTGTCTTGACGACTACAGATTTGTAGTATAGCCTGAAACCTGGAATCATGCTTAATTTTGTTTTTCCTTTGCAAGATTGCTTTGGCTATCCAGGATGTTTTGTGGTTTCCTACAAACTTTAGGATTGTTCTAGCTCTAAAAAACACTAGTGGTATTTAGATAGGGATTGCATTAAAGGTGTAGATTGCTTTGGGTAGTATAGACATCTTAATGATGTTTGTCCAATCCTTGAGCATGGAAGGTATTTTTCCATTTGCATCAATTTCTTTCATAAGCATTCTATAGTTTTCACCACACAGATCTTTTCTCTTAGGTTTATTCCTAGGTATTTTCTGTGGGGTTTTTTTGTTGTTGCAATTGTAAATGGGATCGATCCCTTGATTTCTTTCTGTTGCTTCATTATTAGTGTATAGAAATGCAACAGATTTCTGTACACTGATTTTATATCCTTTCCTGAATTCAAGTATCAGTTCCAGCAATTTTTGGGTGGAGTCTTTCAGGTTTTCTACATAGAATATCATGTCTGCAAAGACAGTTTGATTTCTTGCTGATTTGTGTGCCCTTTATTTCTTTGTGTTTTTGGATTCCTGAGGCTAAGACTTCCAGTGTTATGCCAAATAGTAATGGTGAGAGTGGGCATCGTTGTCTTGCTCCTGACCATAGGGGAAAAGTTTTCAGTTTTCCCCATTGAAGATCTTAGCTGTGGGTCTTTTGTATATGGCCTTTAAGATGTTGAGGTATGTTTCATCTATCCATACTTTGTTGAGGGTTTTTATCAAGAACAGATGCTGTATTGTCAAATGCTTTTTCTGATCTATTGAGAGGATCATCTGGTTTTTATCCTTTCTTTGATTGATTAACGTGTTGTATCATGTTGACTTGTAAATATTGAACCAGCCCTGAAGCCCAGGAATAAATCCCACTTGATTGTGAATAATGCCTTTAATGTACTGTTGAAATCGATTTGCTAGTATGAGAATTGCTGCAACCTGTTAATGTAGCTTAAATACACTAAAGCAAGGCCATGAAAATGCCTAGGTGAGTTTTCAGGGATATTCATCAGGAATATTGGCCTGTTATTCTCTATAGTGGGGTCTTTCTCTGATTTGGAATCAAGGTAATGCTGCCTTCATAGAAGGAGTTTGGAAGTTTTCCTTAAATAGATGCCATTATGAAATAGGCATGTACCTCTATGGGTGTCCCAAAGTGAAATAAGCTGTGGCTATAGAGGAGTATACCTAATAGTTGCACTCCATGGCTCAAGATGGAATATGTGCAGGAGAGAAGCCTCTAGTTGACAATGGCTTACCTTGTCTACCTTCAGGAACTCTGGGACCCCAGCTGTCTAGTTTTGGATGGGAGCTACATAAGGCTTTGGGGGGGGGGTGCAGATAAGGCCTTTAAAGGGCCTGCTTGCTTCTGTCACAGAAAGAGGTTCTGTGAGCATTGGTGGAACTGGAAAGGAACTTCAGCCCCCTGCTTTCCTGATGACTAGCATTTCACTCCCCTTTCTGGAAAAGTCCTGTGAAAGAGGGGGTGACATGAAGAATACCACATAGATATAATTATCTAATGAGGTTATTGGTTTCAGAAGTATCTGAAATAACTGAATACCTCCCAATTTCTGATTCTAAAGTTTCTAGAAAGCTCTCTGCAGGTAACTCTGAATTCCTTTGTTACCTACCTAAAGTTGCTTGGCCATCCCTTGAGTCTCTATTGGTCAGTGAGTTCCAGATTAGATACAGTGCCTTGCCCAGAATTGCCTCCTGGACATGTGTTTAGGTTGACTTTAGGTTTTTAAAAGGCCTTACAAACACTTATGGTGGGTGACTGTATATATCTTGTTGAAATTCATGCAAGTTAGGCCAAATGCTATATTGCTACATTGGGTCTTGTAGCCAAATAGAAAATGTGGAAAATCTTAGCTCAACAGAAGGGACAATTCTAGAGACCTCAGTAAAGAGAAGGCAGACTGTAGAGCAGTTATAAGGGACTATAGTTAGAAGTTTAGATGTAATACTCCTATAATGGGACAACTCAAAGATGGAGTAGACAGCAGTTATAACTTCATCAGATTTTTTTCACCCGCTCATAATTACTAACATGAAACTTTGTAAGCAGGAATCTCTACTATCAGATTCAAATATTCCCACTGATGGGGCTTATCTCCCCACTTCCTCTATGATTTGGATCACAAATAAACTTGGAATTGCTGTTTAGTTGGTAAAACACTACAAATTTTGCTTATAGCCTTTAAGACATCTGCAGTAGTAGGAGGAGACACTAAATAGTGCTGAGAAGCGGGGGTAAGTGCGATAGAACCAAAGTGTGTTCTTGAAGTCAACTCCAGAAAGTGGTTCTTGGAGGAAGCAGTGGTCAATCAGATGAAGTATTTGTGATAGGTAAGATAATAGGGAATAGAAATAACTGATTTTAGTACTGAACAGTTTAGGGTTAAAGGAAGAAACTTGACTCATGGAGCTTAGGAAAAGAGGTGTAATTGGTTTCAAAGAAAATAATGAAAACTAGGCATGGTGCCCTAGAGTCTCTTGGAGTATTATAAAGGTGAGCAGAGAAACAGGTGGCATCTAGAGGGGATTTAAACTTGAGGAGGTGGGGCCACAATACTGTTCTGGTCATCACTCCTGTGTGGGGTCAGTTAGTAGGTGACCCTGCCTGAGAATGTGCTTCTAGAGTAACACAGGCTGGAGTCCCCTCAACGTTTCAGATCTACTCTCCCTGGAAGTGGCAAGGATACCCCCATACTCAGCTGGGAAATACTACAAAATTTCTACTAAGTCATTCACTTAGTGGGAGTACAGTTGGGATAAGAGCTCTTGTGGTTCTAGACCTCAGGGTCCTACCCCTGTCAACTCTCACAGAGGTGAGTAATGAGAAAAAGAATCTGCATGGGTAAAATCTACTTTTCTCAGATACTTATGTGCTTCAGAAAACATGGCCCATGCAAATAATGGCATGACTCTATTCTGGTCACCTTTTATTTTTCCTCTGCTAAAAGCTCTTTCATTTGGTCCACGGCCTGAGAAAAGGCTCCAGGGTAGTTAAAAAGCTGCATAGTGGTTGGGGTGCCTGAGTGCCTCAGTGGATTAAGCATAAGATTCTTAATTTTGGCTCCGGTCATGATCTCCTGGTTCGTGAGATCGAGCCCTGCTTCGGGCTCACAGACCATGCTTGGGATTCTTTCCCTCTCTCCCCCCTCCCCCACATGCTCACTAGTGTTGGAGCTCATGCTTTCTCAAAATAAACTTTAAAAAAGCTACCTAGTGGTGACAGGGAGGGGTTAGCAGCCCTTACACTAGGGGGGATGCTACAGAAGCCCCTCAAAGGCCACTGGGCTTGGAATGCTCCTAGTCATGCTTGAGAAGGAGCTTTTTAAAGAGAAACCCAGGATTGCACATCTTTGAGTTTCACCTCCTTAACTATGAAGTAACTCCATTAGGGGGTCTGCACGGGTAGAACCCATGCATACAGATCCAAAGTGACCTTATTCTGGTTCTTCTCCAGGATCATGGCAGCTTTCATGGTGTCCAGGATTTAACCCTGCTTATCTTGGGATGGCTTCTGCAAGTCTAGGCAAAGGGTGTGACCACTGCATTGCTTTTGTATTTTCAAGAGACATTCAGCACCCTTGTACTTTTCCTTGACCAATTCATGAGGGAAATGGCCCACACCCTCTAAGCCCTGTCCTCGTGGTTGGAACAGAAACCCAGAGTAGGTGTAGGAGGCCTGCAGGTGCAGATTGACTAGGTAGTTGCTGGTGACTTCCACCTCAGTGGACTAATTCTGACAATCATGGTTGACTAGTAATAAGGAGCAAAGCTCAAAACCATGTTGGCTGGTTGCAGAGGCTGAAGGTGGCTGAGAAAATTGTCCTTGTTGCAACTAGAAAAGAGGTTGGAGGATGGCCAGAGGCTGGAAAAAGGGGTGTCTCCAGGTCTGTTCCTTCCAAACACTGTTGAAGCAAGAGGCAGGTCCATGGGGCTACTGGGCACACTCCAGTAATGTTAACTGAATGTTCCTCCTTTAAAAATCAAGTTGCTTAGTAGAGCCACAGGCTGCAGCCTCCTGAATGTCTCCAGAGGGAGACCTGCATATAGACCTTGGGTGGAGACCTGAGCACAAAACTATCCTTCATTCACAAATAACATGAAGTCTTGGTTGCCTACCTAAGCAGGTCTGGAATGCTCTACCATGGTGGTTTTTTTTTTGTTTTTTGTTTTTGTTTTTGTTTTTTTTTTAAAATATTATCTTTGAGAGAGAGACATACAACATGTTTGGGGGAGGGTCTGAGAGAGAGGGAGACACAGAATCCAAAGCAGGCTCCAGGCTCTGAGCTATCAGCACAGAGCCTGATGCGGGGCTTGAACCCACAGACCACGAGATCATGGCCTGAGCCAAAGTCGGACACTTAACCGACTGAGCCACCCAGGTGCCCCATGGAATGCTCTACCATGGTGTTTACCACTGTTCAAGGACAAGGCTGGGGCAACAGAGCCAGAAGAGCCTCTTACTGAGGCTACTCTAGACCCTAGACATGAGTATACCATTAAGTCCTTAGAGTTGAGCACAGAGGAAGAGCTCCTGCCACGGAGGCCTATGTATGGCCTTTGTGGTAGGCATTGTGATGTTCTGATCAGATCCTAGCTGAACAATTGAAGACATTTTGCCTTCTCTTCTGGAATGATAGTTGGCAGACCAGCATTGTATATAACCCTCCATTGTGCTTGCCTTGAGTGCCCTCCCCCTCCCCCTACTCCTGGGCACTGTGCCTGACCTACATCCAGCCCCAATCAGTGTGGAAGTAGGATAGCCTGGCCCTGCCACTGTAACTTGGGATGACCCTGAAAGGCCATCCTAGGTTTAACATGTCCTATAGCTGAGCCTTAATGAGGTTGCATTGCAGTTCAACTTCACCCTCTGCCGATCTGGCTTCCTTTCCCTCCCCAGGTGGTAATGCCTCAAGAGGATTCTCTAAGTTTCCTGCATTTTTCTCCATCTTCCTAGGGAGCCTACCCTGTGACTGCTCTCATTCCTGTCTCCATGATCCCCTGTGAATAAGCATGGGCTGGCTTTAGAGATAGGCTAATATCCTCAATCTTGCTTGTTTCAGGTCTCTGCTTACAAAAATAGACTATGTCCTCTCTCTCCTTTGTGAAGTGGGCAAAACTGCCTGACCATCTGCCACTGGGAGGGCTTTCCATTTCCCACTCCCTTGCAAACCCTCCATTGAATGCAGCCATAACCCAGGTTTGCATGTTTTCCTCTGTTGATACCCCAAGAGGCAATAGGTGGTTTGAGAGAAGGCTGGCAAATGAATGGGGGAGGGAAAGGGTACTGGGAGAGTCTGAACTACATGTTAATGGAATACACTGTGCCTTTCAGAGTTATTCATATTTGGTGTTTAATGTCATACTTGTTTTTATGATGTAACATTGTGGTGCTTGCCTAACTCTGAACTTGAGACATCCATGTACTGGGTTTTATCTGATCTATCACATCTTAGGGTCATGTGGTGTCCCATGGTCAAGATTTGGTTTCTGATGGAGTCACACAGCAATCCAGCAGTTATTCACAAGAACAAGGCATGGTCTTGCTTCGGTACCCTACTCATCTGTGTGTGTGTGTGTGTGTGTGTGTGTGTGTGTGTGTGTGTGTGTGTGTTGTTTAATCACTAGGACTGTACGAGGCTCTATATAACCTCTGTTAACCATGGAAAGTCCAGTATCTGAGTGCTGTGCTTATAAGGCCCAAGGCAGAGCAACTTAATACCTGCTACAGAGTGTACTCTTGCTCTGGGTTCTACTTATTTGACAGCTTGTAGATAACCTGGTAAATGAGTCTGAGTGGTACTCATAAGTTCGTTTCCAAAGCCTGAAGAGGTGGACCAGGAATTGGATCACCTACTTCTTGGTGCGTGGTGGAAGGTCTTAGTAACTTGCCCTTCACCTTAGAGGGAGTATTCTGATCTGCTCAATTGATGTGTCAACCCTGGACTTCCAGGAGGTGATTATCTCCAGCCTCTGGTACTGATATATATATTGCTAAGTCCTCTAAGGTGCTTGCTTCTTGCTGTTTATCTCCTACAAATGCCGTTAATACCATATAGCAGTGTGGTGGCAGGTGGGGCACCAAGACAAGATCCTTGTGGACTTCTTGCCATGGAGGACAGTTGGCATAACCACGAACTTCGTGAAGGTGTGCTGTGGTACACGCCAACTAAAGGCAACTGCGACAAGAGTGTTGCTGAAACTAGTCTTGCAAGTCTGAGTTTATCTTCTATCTTACTGTTGGGATTATACCACGTGAATGAGGATTGTGTCACTCAAGAGTCAAGTTCTTGGACTTTTCCTGTGTGTTTTATTTCCTAAGGTTTGGCCATGTGAATGTTCCCTCCCTCAGTAGCAGGACTAATATAACGTTTTGGTATAAATACCAATTGTGTGAAGTCCTAACCAACATTAGGTCATCTGCAGGTTTCCTCCGTTGTTGTGCTAAAACTTAAATTTGTTATGGTAGGTCTTGTTCTAAGTGCATAATGCTGCCTTAACTTTAGGCGTGATGTTGTACAACAGATCTCTAGAACTTATTCCTCTTGTATAACTGAAACTTATACAAGTGGCTAACAAGTTCAGTGTTATACACTTATACAAGAAACTTATACAAGCCACTAACAAGTTCAGTGGCTAAACAGCTCTATGGTCTTTGCCAGTAGTTTCCCGGTACCTCCTGGTAAAACGGGATCTGAGGGGATCTGGGAAAAAGCCCCTCATTGTCCATTACAAACTAGAGTTTGTTGCCAAATTCATTGATACTTCAGAAAGAGCAGGCATCTTTGGAGTGGGAGGTCCTGTTACCCCTACTTCTGAATAGATAATATCTGTCTGGGGCTCACAGACTTTTTGAAGTGAAGTCATGCATGCATGTGGGCTTCTGAACAGTGTTCTGCTTGAGAATCTGAATGCTGGTGTCAAATCACTTCCAGAGGTCCTTGACACACTATAGAAACTGAGAAATGATTTTTCTGCATCTCAAAATAATGGAATGTTTCTTCCAAGAAGCCAGTAGAGAAGCTAGGTCTGTGCTTCCTAGTGATTCCTAGTACTCAGTGCTAGATTCCTAGTGCTTTAGTTTCAAAAGGATTGCATGGCACTATAGTAGTCCTGCCACCATTTATTTATTAATATAACTTATTGTCAAATTGGCTAACATAGTGTGTACAGTGTGCTCTTGGGTTTTGGAGTAGATTCCCATGGCTCATCGCTTACATACAACACCCAGTGCTCATCTCAGCAAGTGCCCTCCTCAATGTCCATCACCCATTTTCCTCTCTCCCCCACCCTCCCATCAGCCCTCAGTTCTCTGTATTTAAGAGTATGTTATGGTTTGCCTCCCTCCCTCTCTGTAACTATTTTCCCCTTCCCTTCCCTCATGGTCTTCTGTTAAGTTTCTCAAGTTCCACATATGAGTTGAGAACATGATGTCTTTGACTTCATTCAGCATAATACCTTCCAGTTCCATCCATCCATCCATGTTGCTGCAAATGGCATGATTTCATTCTTTCTCCTTGCCAAGTAGTATCCCGTTGCATATATAAACCAAAACTTCTTTATCCACTCATCAGTTGGACACTTAGGCTCTTTCCATGATTTGGCTATTGTTGAAAGTGCTGCTATAAACATTGGGGTACGTGTTTTGCCACCTTTTAAAATGTTTACGGTATTCTTTATTTGAACTGATCTGGATATCATGTCAATTTTATAATGGGCACTTAAGCTTCCCAGGTGCCCTAGAAATTACCCTTTACTAAGACCTATATTTATATTCTGAAACACTCCTTGTCCAAACCTGAGCTTTTATTACCTCAGCAGATGACCAGTGTCGTGGGGCAGCAGTAGCACCTTGTCTGGGGAACTCTCATGTGGATTGCTGTGGGTAAACACTTGGTTTTGCAAGGATGAATGAATTCAGGGAGTCCAGCTTACAGGTGTGAGTCAGGACTTAAAGCTCTCAAACATTAAGAGATTCAGGAGATAATCAGAGCTTTTGTTCTCTTCATGTGCTGGTGATGCTTTCAACGACAAGGATGTTGAGCAACTTGCAGAACTTGGCACAGGATTAAATTAGGAAGCAAATAGAAAATGAGGCAATCTCAGAGTACCATTACATGTTTCCTCTTTGAATTAACTTTAGACTTTACATGGAAAAAGTTTCTCATAACTTTTCTTTTGAGGTCCCAGGAAAATGAGTGGCTCCTTGTCTTCTGACTCTTCTGCTTGGTTAATGCTTTTACTCTGGGATCTAGAGTTTTCTCCAATCTGTCCAAACAGCCCCTGGGAATGCAGGTCTACAGAAAAAGCTGCTTGCATGGTTTGACGTTGTGCTCTGACCTACATGCCTTTGGCCTCCTTTGAGCTTTAAACGAACCACACAGAAGTTCATGAATGTAAATTATGGTCTCGATATTCAAGATGATCTAGAGGTCAAAGTAAACTTTGGAATGGTCAGAGAATGATTTCCCTTTGAGCCAGGAAAGCTACCTAGCACTGGAATCTCCTTAAACACTGGCCACCCGGACCTTCAGCCTTAAGTCTTTAAGGCAGAGTAGATATCCATGATGTGTACCCAAGGACATTATGTGGGGAAAAATACCTGGTACATGTTGGGAGAACTCAAGTTCTAAACCATGATGCTGGTTAGAAGGGAAATATGAAAGTTCTCCCCCTTGCGTAACCACAGCCTAGAGCATGAGCCTTCATGGTTGGGGGATTCCTGGTAGCAATGACTGAGGTGGGGATGGGGGTGGCTACAGAAAAACCTCAGCTCCCTGTAGAGTATTTTGCCTTTCAACAGACCACATCTATCCACCTGCTTTCATGAGGCATTATTTATCACAAAAATGGGACCTCCTGGGGGTATGCACATCCTCTTACTAGAGTGACTTTCAAAAGATCAAGGTTATAAACTTTGCTACGAAGTCCTAGCCTGGTCTCCTCACTAAAAGCTGAGCCTTGACCCCCAAAGGCTTCACAGGCAGTTCCCAGTGACAGGAATGGAGAGTCTGAGGAAATGGAAATGAGGAGAGGAGTCAACATGGGCATATACTGAGCTGGTTGCTGAGTGGGACTTGATTTCTTGGAACCTTCCAGAAGCCTCTAGAATGATTGTTTTCCTCTGAAGATCAATGGGAAGAAGTGCCTTTCTTTCACTGGCTGATAGAGAATGCTAACATCCCCTGGATATTTTTAGGTCCTGCATGTCTGCCTGAAGAGCAGGCTCTTATCAGCATCCCACATTGCTCTGTGTAGGAAGCCCTGGACAGAAAGAATATGCTCAGCATAGGCTCAAGAGAAGGTGTTGGCATTGAGTCAAAGCAAGCAGAATGTCTCAGAGGTATAGGCAACCAGATGAAGGGTGTAGCCCAGTGTTTGTATGAGAAACAGGCAGTCAGGCCCATGAGGTGCTGGTTTTTCTTATTTGCGGCTGGGAGCTATAGTAAAGACTTCTTAGTATCTCAGTCTGGAGTAAGTACTCTGACCCTGTCTGGGAGCTTGTGATAGTCTGTGTCCCGTAGGCCTCCTAGCAGATGGACCTACAGAAGTTTGTGTTTGGTACCATGAGGAGCTCAAGTGTCTGACTATAAGACCTTGGAGGTTGGGGAATGGCTACTGCTGGCCACTGTGTGAGAGGAGTAGCCAGAATGGGTAACCTTATCCCTATCACTCAGGTCTGGATGAGTCCCTAAAGTCCCATTAAAACCTCTTGGGCTATCTTACAGCCTGGATGGCTGGTGACGCTTAGACCATAGGTTCCTCTGTTTTTAAAATTTGAACCAGTTTCTGTCCAGATGATCAGCTCAGAATATGTATTCTTTATGTAACTTTTTGGACTTGAGGATAAGATGGTCAGAGGATCTTGAGGATAAGGTTTGAACAGTATCAAACCAATACTTACCTGGATATAGAGTAGATGAACTAGAGACCACTTAAGGAGGTGCACTCTAGTGTTCTTATCTACTTGGAGAAACCCCCTCCCCACACAATAAAGTATGTTATTACATAGTAAAAACTTGCCCAAAGGACTCAATCCTTGACTAGAAATGTATTTTAAAGTGAGTGATACAAAAAATTCAGAGGGAGACCCAGGTTTTTTTGGGTGAAATTTCCAGCTTTTGCCCTCAAGAGAAGCCATTGAAAGTTGCTTTTGACCCAGCACAGAAGCTCAGAATTGGGGTATATCTTGGATGCCATGTGCATCAGAGCCAGATAGCTTATCAGGGACCTAACCATGTTATCATTCTTATCCAACTTCATTGTTGGAGATCTCCTTCTCTGGAAGCATGCAGAGGGAGGGGGAAGGTGCTGGTCAGTTGGACTTCAGTTGAGATTAGAGTGGCTTTTGATCAATGGACTCAAATTTCTTTCTTTGAGGGGGTGTCTGGGTGGCTCAGTCAGTTAAGCATCTTTGGCTCAGGTCATGATCTTGTTCATGGGTTCAAGCCCCATGTCGGGCTCTGTGGTGACAGCTTGGAGCTGGCTTTGGATTCTGTGTCTCCCTCTCTCTGCCCCCTCCCCTGGTTGTGCTTCATCTCTCAAAAATATTTTAAAATTTGAAATCAATCTTACTTTGAGTTGTAGGCATTTAATAACTTTATCCCCAGCTGTTCAGGGTTGCCCAGATACTTGTGTTACAAAAATGCTCTGGTGAGATTATCTTAGTTTAAAACAGAGAGCTAATCATTTGGGTCATATCTTCTGAGTATAATTGTAGTGGCTTTGTGTTTTTTTTTTTTTTTTTTTTTTTAACTAAAGTTTATAAAGGGGAGAGAAGTGATAACATTACCCTGTTAAAGCATAGAGTCTAGTAGTTAGGGCTGATGGCAATGTAATGCGTTCCTGGAATTCTACATGGGAAAATGTTTGGATTTCCTTGGCCCAGACTCTCCTGATGTAGGCTATCCACTGGTGAAATCAATGCAAATTGCCTCAAGTTCTCCTGACTAGTCAGAGTTAGTCAAGAGATGGTAGTAACTGATACATGTCAATATTTCTCCTCAAATTCTCCTAGAATTCCCCTGCTAGGGGACTACCATTCTTGAGTTGTAGGATATGAATGACTGGCTCTTAACAGTTAGACACCAAGAAAACCTCAAGGTGAGGCTCCTCAAGGACCAGAGTGCACTGTGAAAGGGCACAGGAATCTCCTGGGGACAACAGGGAAACACAATTACCAGAAGGAAGGTTTTCTCTTGAAGCCATAATCTCAGCCCTGCATTTCTCCATCTTTCAGCAGACATTTGGAGAGGGACCTACCTACTGCCTCCCAGAATTGTCTTCATTCTACTCTGGAGTGTCTCTGTTCTGTCCTGTCTTTCCCAAAGGGTAAAAACTAACTTCACAACCAAATGTTGAATTGTGTGGTATTGAGAACACCAGAGGGCTCATGTGCTAGGCTGTTGTCCAGGGCATGTTTGTATTGGGTGCCTGCCCAGCTTTCTTTAAACTAGTCCTTTCTGGGAGAAACCAGTACTTAAGCATGAACCACAGCTCCATGCAGCAGCAGTGCCAGATGACAAGATGCTCTCATAGACCGCTTTTGAGTCAGTTAGCAGATGCTGCCAAGATCTGTTTGACAACAACGACTCCTTTTCCTCATAGGCCGATGAGTTGGAAGGGGCAGTTCTGTTCATGTGCGCTCCTGAGATCCAGATTATGTACTTGGTCGATTTCCAAGCAGGAGAAGTGCACTGTTGGGTTTGTCCTGTTATTTCTTCAGCATGCTCTGTGGGAATGAACTGTCCACTAACATGAAGCAGCCAGACTGAGCAAGGAGGAACTTGATGGCTCAATACCATAAGAGGAACTCTATCCAAAATAACTTTTCCTAGAAATGACCCTCAGTCCTGGTCAGTGGGATGCTCTGTTTTTCCAATTTGCCTGACAGGGTAGATACTCCCTCTTTTCACTTCAATTGCATCAGGTGCTCTTACTTGGAGTGAACTGAAATCCAATCTTCTATTTTAACCCAGGGATAGATGTCTTAGTACTTAAAGCAAGAGTATGCTTATGTGGCTCCCTCTTACTGAAGAATAAGGAAAAGGGCATGCAAAGGAAGCACTGTTTTCCACATTACCTCATCTACCATGACTTGCTTGTCCCCCGAGGGAATAACTATGCCTCCTTTCTTGCAGAAACGGTCAACAAAGCAAGCCCAGCCTGAGTTCACCTTCATTCCTCATTTTGTCTGGCATGTCTTGCTGTGAAGGAATAAATTAGATTTGAGGAAGACTTTCTGTTCAAGGGCTGCATTATTCCATGCTCTGTGTCTAACCAAGAAGCCATTATAGGTAATATGCAAGGTCTTAAATTGTTTTGTGCCACAACTGGTCTAGTCAAGGAAAGTAGGATGAGAGAAGGGATTGTCACCTCTGTTATCTCCATCTTTATTTATCTAGAAGTGCCTTAGCTCTACTTCTCAAGGACATTTTAATTGGATAAAGAACTATTGCTTGAAAGTCTTTGAATGCTTTGAATATGTAGTTCTTCCACTTCCTGGTGTCCCTGGTTTCTGATGAGAAATTGGTTCAAGCTTCTTAAGAATCCTTTGTATGTCATGGGTTAGTGTTTAGCTTTCAGGATTTGGTCTTTCAACAGACTGATGTATAGCTCTGGGTCCCTTTACATTTATTCTACTTGAAGTTCATTGAATAGTTTGGATGTGTCGATAAATGGGGAAGTTTATAACCATTTCTTCAAATATTCTTCCCTTTTCTATCCTCTCCTTGGACTAGCATTATGTATATGCTAGTATGTTTGGTTGTCCCACAGGTATCTGAGGCTTTGCTCACTTTTTCTTATCCTCAGACTATAATCTCAACACCTATCTTTGATTCTATCAGTTCATATCTGCTATTGAGCCTCTTAGGTGAATTTATTGAACTTTTCAACTCAAAAATTTCCATATGGTTCTTAAAAAAAAAAAAAAAAAACTTCTGTAGAGGGCGCACCTGGGTGGCTTAGTTGGCTAAGCATTTGCCTTTGGCTCAGGTCGTGATCTCATGGTTCATGGGTTCGACCCCTGTGTCAGGCTCTGTGCTGACAGCTTAGAGCCTGGATCCTGCTTCAGATTCTGTCTCCCTCTCTCACTGCCCCTTTCCCCACTCATGTGCACTTGCTTTTGTGTGCGCTTGCTTTCTCTCTTGCATTCAAAAATAAACCTTAAACTACAAAAAAAACCCAAAAAACAAACCCTATTGATCTACCTGATGACATGCAGTTCTCATACTCTACAAATGATTTCCTTTGCTTTGAAAATATTTAAAATAGCCAGTTTAATATAGTAAGGATAACAGCTGGGCTTTCTCAGGGACAGTGTCTACTGACTAAATTTTTTCCTGTATGGGCCTGATTCTTTGTATGCTTTAACTTTGTTAACCTGGATATTTTAAATGATCAGCAAATCTAGAGATTATTGGTAACTCTGGGAAATTAAACTCATCTACCCCCAGTGTTCAGTGGCTTTTCTTATTTGAGGTCTTTATTATGTTCAGACCCTGAACTTTCTGCTCAGTTACCTTAATTACCTAAAGTTTGGACAACTAATTCCTCAAATGCTTTGGACTAAGAAGTCTTTCAGTTGTGGATGAGGAGCTCTGTGTGTGTTGGGGTACAGCTTTAAGTATGTGGCAGTTATAACTCTGCCTTAGCCTTTATTTTGCACTGCGAGAACCTCAAGGTCAGCAAGGAGAGGCCTAGGGCTTTCTCAGGTCTTTCCTAAAGGTGTGCAAGGCCATGCATATGTATGTGGCCTTCTAAAGTACCAGAAGTATGCTGGAGGATTTCAAAGTCCCCTGTGAGCATCTCCTGCTCGTCTTCTAAGTTTTTGATTAGTATCTTGTTTGCCCCATCTGGTAATGTGGCCTCAGAAGTGTGTTAATTACTGTTGACTTTTCTTTTTTGACAAACACAGAGGGGATAGGGCTGTTTCTAGTGAGCCAACTTTAAGGTCAACTGAAGACCATTTTTAAGAATAGGACTGGAAAGTGCCAGACATCTTAAATAGTTCCTAGTTTCTGCGGCCAGGAATTTTTATGAAGATCCAAAACACTGAAGATCCAATTTCCCCCCTGGAGTAGCTGATAGGCTGTTTTCCACAGCTACCATGGTTGTAAGGTGCTAGTTTTCAAGTTTACTGCAGAGCTGGGGAGAAAATTGGAATAATTGAAATAGGACAAGTTAAAATGCCACAAAGCTCACTGTTCTTAAGAATTCAAGAAAAAAAATGTACGTAATACTCTTTAGATTGTTGCAAGCATCTGGTTAATTTCCAGAGTCCTGGAAAAGTTGTGACTTCTAAAAAAATTTTTTTGGGGGTCATGTTCTCCCTGCTATGGTGTAGATTTTTGGAGATCATTTCCCTGCTATTCTGGAAGTGCTTCTTCCGCTGTGCTGACATTGGAGGGGGAAATTCTCCCAAAGCTATTTTGTTTTGACTTAAAATCCCAGGTCTCTGTGTGTAGGGTGTGTGTGACACACATCATGAGACGCCACTGGATACAGCCTGGGTTGGTGTTTCAACCTGCCTATCTGACATTCTTATCTTTGTCTCATTAAGGGTTTTTGTTTTTTTTTTCATTCCAGAATACTTGGGATGGTCAAGGTGATGTTTTTCACCAGAGCTGTACTATAAAAGAGGGTAGCACTCCAGGTTAACCCCAGACATTGTTACTAGATGTTGATTTTTGTGGGGAATATTGACTGTTACCCTGGGGCATTCTCCTTCTCAGGGCTCCCACACATTTGCCTTCAGACCTGAAGGGGCTATAATGTCTTAAGGGGTGGTACCTTAAATTTATACGGAGGAAGCAAAGGACTGAATGCAGAAAGTTGAACTAGGTGTCCCCTACAACATGCTTTGGGCAGAAATAGGATTGCCTCAGTTTGGGGGTAGTGCCTGACATGGCCAGTCTCAGCCCCTCCTCTGAGAAGATGGAGTCCAAGAGACCTGGAACAGTTACGAAACAATTCCAGTCACCATAGTATCATTGATCTAGGCTTAAGTACAGTGAGACAAAATTGTGAGCCAGGAACACTTCTACAGAGATGTTACCAGTAGATCCATACATCCTTTGTGTCCTCAGGGATAAGACCATTATATGTTTAGGGTGTCCTGTGTCCTTCCTGTTTCAGGAGTCCAATCTATTCAGCCTGGACAGTTTTCATCACAAGGAGTTTGAGGTTGCTATTTAGCATGATGAGGTGAGATTTTTGAGGTGGGAAAGTGGTTCTTCATGTTGATTCTGAATTTCTCTTCCTCTGATCAGAGCTACATACTGAGTCTTGCTCAGTAGTAGCCTCAGTAATGAGTTGTTTGCCACTCCTACCAAGGTTGGCTCAAAGGGATGTACTTTGTGCCTAAGGCTGAGCAATCTTGAGATTTTGTTGAACCAAAGGCTTAAAAAACAAAACTGAAGAGCTGCTGGTGGGATGCAGGCAACAGGCATGTCACTGCCCATAACAGCTGTACCTAAAACAACTGGGCAGAGTGGGGCATGGTACATGCCTAGCCTTGGCCACATCTGCCCAGTCATTATAGAAGAATGCCTAACTTGCTGGGTTCTCCTTCCAGGGAAAGGATGGGCTCAGTGCCTGCTGGAGTAAGGCTCTACATGACTCCATAGCTGATTCCACAACATCCATCCTTTTCTCATGGTGGCATTTCCTCTAGCCTACAAAGAGTCTCTTGAGGCTAAGCATCCCATTCAGCCTTGCCTCCATTTCTGCTTCCCAGAAATGCCTGTCAGAAAACAATGACTCATAATTCTGATAATGGGAGAATATCTTTACTTTCCTTGGATTCTAAGGATTGTTTGACTCCAGCCTCCTGTTTAAATGATGAATGTGCATTGTTCAGAGATGTATACGTAGTCTCTTATCTAAGGTGGATCTCGAGCATTTTATAGGTGTGTGGGTGTTGGTGTGTGGTTAAGAGTTGAAGTCTTCCACCTCTCTACTACCTCCAGCTCCTGTCTTCTAGTGAGACCTGGTTAGGGGTGTGCTCCCTTCCTACTGAAGGGCCCATTTGTTAAATCAAGGAGGAAGAAGTAACATGATCAGAGCCTCTTTCACTTGTAGTCCTTGGCAGGGCCTAACCCAGATGTGTGGTTGGCTGAGATCCTGTCGTGACCATCTAAGGTTAATGTTGCTAAAGCTATTTTGCTTGGACTTGTGCTCACAGAGGTGTGTATATATGAGGGCAGAGTTCTGATGTTCACCTGAGCCCTGGCTGGACAAGCCTAGGTCCTCTTTTTCTACCGGAGAGTCCTGTTCCTTTTTTCCCCAAAGTTCTTTTCATCCCAGACTACCTGAGATCATGGGGGAGGGGAAGTGTGGGTTCACCTTTTCATGGTCTAAAAAGTGTTTTTTTTTTTTTTTTTCCATTCCACCTATCTACCTTAAACAAGACCCACTGAATGTTGATTAACATGGATGATATTTATATTGTGGGCTTGAGTCATCAGAGTCAACTTCCACACCTGTGGCTGACTCTAGGTGTTTAGTGTCCTTCCTTTGGTGTGGTGAAGAGTAAAAGTCAAGAACCCAGCGACAGAGTCTGAGTTAGTCATGCTGGCATCCAGCAATCAGGAAGGGCTTCCCTGTTTGAGCTGATCTCCGGTGGAGCCACAGCCTCGGTCGCTTTGAGGCCTTGACACAGATGTCTTCCTTATGGAACCCCAACTCTGATGTTTCAAAGTATGAGTGGGTTGAGGATACTGAATGAAGGTAAAGCTATCTATGCTTGTGACTTGATTTTCATCTGGTTCAGGAACAATTTGTGTAGTCTACTGGCTAGCAGAAGAGTCCTATGCCATGTGACAGTGATAAGGGCCACAGACCAATTTTAGTGAAAGAAATTGTGCTGCTTTCTGGATGAGTTATTGAAGTTACTCCATCGGAAAGTCAATCATGACTTTTACAACTTCTATTTCAGAAAAGGATGTTTTTGTTTAGGGTTTTCTGATCTTAGCAGTTAGGGATGCTTCAGGAGTGACTAGATCAGAAAACTAACACTGGATATTCCAGTTCTATCCTGTTTTTGTGCTCAAGATAGTTAATGATCTCGAATTGTACTCCTAGGCCCAGACTGAGGATAAGTCAACCCTGATTTATAACTAAGCTTGGATCAAGGATTTTTTCTATAAAACTTAATTCCAGTATAGTTAACATACAGGATTGTATTAATTTAAGTGTACAATATAGGGACTCAACAATTCTATACATTACTCAGTGTTTGTAAGTGTACTCCTTAATCCCTATCATATATTTCACCTGTATCTACTCTCATGAGGCTCTCTATAACCCAGAGAATCAGGTGAGTGGTCATGCACAGCAGGGCATATAGGTGTTCACCACCTGCTAATGCTGTGGAGGGGAACCTACTACCAAAATGCTATAAGGTCCTTAGCCACCCTTTATCTTAACTGGGGACCTGTTGACAGGGGCAGGTGAGGGTTCAAAATGAAGCATTGTCACATTAACTGTTTTGCTTTTCTTAAATAATCATTGAGGGTGGTGACAACCTAAGGTTATTCAAATGCTACTTCCCCTAAGTTCAGACTCCAGTCTTCCCTCTTGTTGCTCAGAAATATGTGGGACTTGCAGGTCTGACTGAAGGAGTCCTCTGGGAAGATTCTCTCCCAGCCCTTGTCTGCACACTGCAGTATAAGCTCATTGAGCTTGGTCTGCTAGACTCCTCTGCCTCAGCATGAGAGCAGTTTGTGTGTGGCTTCCCAGGAATCTCACACCTCAGTGCATAGAAGATGATGACCTTTGGAGGGCATGGCATAAGGGGCTGTGATGCTGGGCTGAGCATGGAGTCTTGTGATATGTCCAGTGTTGATATCCCTATCAGACTGTAGCTCTGAGTCCAATGTTGATGTTTCCCCTGGTGGACTGAAAACTTCTTTTAAGGACATAAGAATTGCCAATCTCCTCCAATGTATAAGCAGTTTATACAAAACAGGTTTGCCAAAGTACAGAGCTTTGATTGAGCCTCTTTCACTGCATTTTACCCTAAGCCCAACGACCTCTTCTTGCATACAGTGAATAGGGAGATGCTTGGGTTTCCACATAGCTTGTAGGGAGGATATTGAGCTGTAGGTAGATTTCAGGTCCTACCTCTATTAGCCTGCAGTATGGGCTCTGTGCAGAAAAATAATAGGTAAGCAGCAGATGGTCAGCACCAGTGAGAGCACTCTTGCACCCTCAATAGCCCTGTGAGAACCAGAACATAAAACCACCCAGGGAAGAATTGCATGATGACCAGAAGCTGTCAAAGAAGGTTCCTGAGTTTTGCTTCACCTGCTAGAATAGCAGGCAACTCAAGGTGAAGGGCTTAAATCTGCCCCATCAAAAAATATTCTTCCCTGAGACCTCTTCCTGTTTCTGATGTGAATAATTTCTAGATGGTTCTGTGGAGGCTGTAATGATCAGTAGTCTCTTAAAATGAGCAGGCAATTCTACCTTCAGAGTTGATACTTTGGCTCCAAAACTATGCTATATTGAAAAGTTACACCAGTCCTATGGGTCTTAAAAACACCTTTGTTCATTAACCCATGACAACACAGGTTGGCATCTCTTAAGGGGTGGGTAAATCCTTGGAGCCATATAGCTGATGGAGCATGCTGTGGGATCCTGACATAGTCACTGCCCATCTCCTAGTGAGCAGCTCTGCAGTGAAGTGCTTCTTTGAATTTCGTTCGAGCATTTTCAAGTTGGTGCACACATGCAGGGTAATTTCTTAGCCCGGACCTGGTAAACTTCTCGGCAGCCTGGTTTCAGAGTCTGCTGAAGTCTACTCATCACAGGCTTCCTGCACTGTCCTCCTCTCCCCACCCATCCTATGAATTTCTATTCCATCAGGACTGGGGAAGTGGATGTACATGGAGAGACCTGAAACCATCACCCTTCTATGATTAGACAAAGAACTGCCTTGCCATTTTTAAGCAAGTCTGGTCCATGACCTCAATCCTTAGGTGATTCCTTAGACTAATGAGCAGATCATGCCCTCATCACAGCTCACCTTGTGAGTAGCAGATTGTTTCTTGAAGTGACAGATGTGAATCTGCTCTAACAGTTTCTCAGGTCACAGGTAGGTGCTGCATCTTGGAAATTCACCCAGAGGGGGTGAAGGCTTGAATTAGGAAGCAGAGTAGAAGCTCCTGCTTTATCTGATTCCTTTAGAGCCACTGAAACTTCCAGGAGTCTGGGGACAGTGGTGATGGTGGTCAACACCAGTGTGTTCTCTAGGTAGGAAGACCCAGTGCTCCAAAGAGTAGCATTCTGAGTCAATCCTTAGCATCTTGGTGTTGGCACCCTGGGCCTGCCAGGCCGATGGGGTAAAATGTGAGCTAGCACTACTTTCTGTGTTGTGCTGACAGCTGCTGGTCTTGCATTCCAGGACTTTCACGTTTGTGCTCTGAGATTTCTTTGAGGTTAGAGAAAGACTCAAAGCTGTTTGTCAGAGCATGTTGATCCACTGCTCCTGCGAAGTAGGGACCTCACCATCCACTGTGAAATACAAGACCTCTTGTACATCTTAGCTGCCCTGGGGGAGAAATTGAGAATGAGATTAGTAGTCTTAGGCAATTCACTTGGTTACCTGGGAAGAGTACCTGTTAGGGAATAGAAAAAGACTAATTTCTCTGGAATAATTTGAATATAATGGATGCATTTCTAGCTGAACTGGTCATAGAATCTTATAAGGAAATAACCCAGGTCCAGAGATTTTGGAAGGTTTTTAGTTGTGTATTTAGTTACTCATGTAAAATGTTTACAGTAAATTTCAATAGTTTGAGTCAAGTTACTTAAGCCTGCATGTTTGAACTAAACTCCATGAAACTCCTTTCTAGGTTGGGATGCTAGGAGGCTATGTTGCTATTTTTATTGCCTTAATTTTTTCATCAGTGCTGCCAGGAAAACAATAGTTAGGAGGCCTATTGTTTGAAATAAATTTGAGTTAGTATGGATTCCCCTGAACATAGATCCTGAAATAAGAATTTTGGACAGGTACTAGATTAACTTACTGTGTTTGTGTAACAAATGACCACCAGGTTAGGGGCATAAGTGAAGGCAAATTTATCTTAGAGTTCTGGAAGTACAAAATCTGAAATGGGTCTCTTAGAGAAAAAGTGTGGGCAAAGTGACATTTGTTCTAGTGGCATCAGAGGACTGTTTCTCCTCCCTGCACCTTACAGAAGCCTTCAGAAGTCTTTGGCTATGGCCTCTTTTAGCTTCAAATTCTGGACCTGTGCATCTGAACGTTAGACCTTTTTGCTTTTGTGACTACATTGGGCCATGTGCATAATCTAGGATGATTTCCTTGATTTAAGGTCCGTTGATTAGCAACCCTCATTCTTTCTGCTTAAATTCTTTTTGTCCTGTAACCTGACAGGTCTACAGGTTCAGAGGATTAGGATGTCAACATTCTGGGGGGATGATATGGGTCTACTTGATAGTATTTTATTTGTAGTCATCCCAGGAAGCCCAGAGGTGAACCTGTGGGAAGTTGAAGGGAGTTACCTACCGAAGTGGGTAGTATTAAGCTGGTCACCTACAGAGGTGACTGGAGTTCAGCCCCATTTGGGACCTTTAGGAGGCATTATGTAGAATGCATCTCATAATTGTCCCTAATGGGGTCAAGAGTCTGGTATTTTACCAGTAACTCTATTGACTATGTTCTTTGCAATTACTCCTTGTGTCATCCATCCATTTCCTTGCACTGCTGAATTGTGGCTTTGCATGAAAACAAGGGCACGGAGATGGTCAGGGTGTGGCACTGGGCCAGCCAACACTTCTAGTAGAATGCCAACCTCCTGCATTTCCCTTTAGGCAGAGGAGGGACTGGTGCAGTGTTTACTACAGCAAGGTGTTCCCTATACTATCTTCCAGTGATCAGGGCTTTCCCCCCTCTTATGGGAAGATACTCTTTACATTCTCTTAGATCCCATTCAGCTGTGTCCCACAGTGCCTGCCTGTATTAAGTATCTTAAGATGCCAAAAATGAACAACAGATTCTCACTGTATTCAAAAGATGACTGGTCTTTAGGATTCATTCTCTTCCACGTTAAAAGAAAATGGGAATACCAGTAAAATCTTGGCTTGCAAGTATAATTCGTTCTGGAAACAAGCTTGTAATCCAAAGCACTTGTATATCAAAGTGAATTTTCCATAGGAAATAACTGACTTGTTCCACAATCCAAAAAAATCCTATAAAAATGACTATAACACTGTAATACAAGGAAGAAAATAAAAAAGAAAAATAACCTACACTTCCTACACTTTTGAAAACCTTCGTGGCTGGTGTGAGGGAGACAAGAGAGGATTATTGTGTAGGACAACTTTCACTAATGGAATCACTGCTATCTGTTGGCTCAGTGGAATCTTTTTCTATATGGCGGCCATTGTATATGCTTGCACGGGTGTTGACTACAGTATTAATAAACTTGTCACATACTGTACTTAATGTAACTGGCAAGGAGGCAGCAGAGGAAAGGGTCTATATCTGTAGACAGCCTGACCTAGTATGAAGCAAAGCATTCCTAAGCAATGCTTAGGGGAAATGGGAAAGCAAAGGACAGTCCATAGGTGCTTTGAAGTGACAAATAAACTAGTGCCAGTTATGGGCACATTTCAACATTGTAAAAAAAAAAAATCACTGATTTCTGCCAAACACTGTGGTCTGAGACGAAGCATCTGAGCATGGAAGGTGATCACCCACAATTAGAAGAGCGATTGGCTCATTTATGGTCGTGTGATGTTCAGCATCACTACTACTCCTATTGAAAGACATGGCTCATTTATTAAGCTAAAGTTAGAAATGTTTGATCATCTTGTGGGACACTCACAGAACAAATTACTTGCAGTCCAAGGTTTTACTGTATATTTAAGGATATAAAGCTAAATACACCTCCTCTAAGATCTTCATTACAAGTCATGCATTATTCTAAGATAAATGTTATAAAAGAATTCAACTCTGATTTCTTAGCATATAATAGAGATCAAGCTTAGATTTCCATATTCATGCAAATATGGTAATATGTCAACTGTTGCATTTCACTGCTATATGCCTCTGTATTTAGGGTGAAATGTGATCTACAACTTCTGTTTTCTAAGAAAGGTCTAGATCTGATTTGAATTTGAACAATTGATGCTGTTTATTTTATAAGCATTCTTTCCTGATGTTTTACCTTAGCTCCCATTAATTCTAGTGAGCCTAGTCTGGTCATGCTACCCCATTCCCCTCCTTTAAAACTAAGATTGTATGGGAAAGGAAAAGTATATGTAAACTCCTTCTCCTGTTTGCAGTCTCTGGCAGGCCTAGGCTGTGTGCTGGGATTGACTGGGCCCTGTGATGGCCCGTAGAGGAAGCAGCTGCCAAGCATATTTGGCTCTGATTTGCCCACAGCTGTGGGTGGTGTTTGCCCGCTTCTCCCCATCATCCTAGTTCCTATTTGCTGGACAAAGCCTAGGTCCTTCTTTGACCCATGTCTTCCTGAAACTCCTATTCCTTAGGGCCCATAAATGACCATTTTTAAGCCAAAGTACTTAGATGGTCCAGGTGGAGTTTCCTACCACATGTCTGTTCTTGGAGAGAGACCTTTCATTTTACCCCCAGGGATATTGGTGACCTGGGCAGGATTTAAGGTGGACCTGGGTCACTCAAGTGATCTTTTTCTTATCTATGAAACTTGTGGATCCAGATCTCCCTTTTCAACCCTCTGTACATTGGACTGCCTTTGAGGGTGGTGGTGGTGGTTGAGGTTTAAAGTCCAGCAATGTCTATGTTTTGTACAGGGCTGACTCACTGGCAAATCCTGTATCTGATGGCATTTCCCCCCTCTGTCCTGATGATCTTGATTTGGACTCCAGACATGGTTGCCTGGAGGTCTTATCACATGTATATCATCTTAATGGAACCTGACTCTCCTTGTTGGAGTGAGCTGGTTGATGAAGGATTTATCCAGTTAGGAAAACTTGCCTGATGTCCTCCTATGAGGAAGGAACAGTGCATCTCATGGCCTCCAGACAAGTCATGTGGCCAGTGTCTGCCTTCTTTAAGGGCCACAGAATGCTGTTCATTTTTTTTGTGAGTAGGCAGGTTCCCCTTGAACTGTATTCTCTAAGAATGGGGGATTTCCATCAGAAGTTATTCCATTGGTAAGCCCAGTCCTGTGGTCCTTCTTGATTGATGGTATGTTTTAGAAAAACTAGTTCTCAGATTTTCTTGATTAAAAAATTTTTTTCTGAATAAATTTGATGCAATGTGACCTTAGTTTCAGGTATATAACATAGTGATTTGGCTAATTTATGCATGGTTATGTTCACAAGTGTAGCTCCCAATTGTTCCCCATACATCACTATTATAATATCATTGATTATGTTCCTTATGCTGTACCATTTATTCCCATGACTTACTCCATTCCATAACTGGAAGCCTATATCTCCTCCCCTTCACCCATTTAGCCCATCCCCGTACTACTCCCCTCTGGCAACCATCAGTTCTCTATAGGTCTGATTCTGCTTTTTCACTTTGAGATTTCACATATGAGTGAAATTACATGGTATTTGTCTTTCTCAGTCTGACTTATTTCACTTAGCATAATACCCACTACATCCATTCTTGTTACAAACTGCACAATCTCTTCTTAAAAACTTAAATTTTTAAATTCCAGCTAACATGCTATTACAGGTGTACAATATAGTGATTCAATGCTTCGATACAACACCCAGTACTCATCACAAGTGGACTCCTTAATCCTTTATCATGGCTATGTAATCCATCGTGTATTTGTCTATCAGTGGACACTTAAGTTACTTTCATATATTGACTATAATATATAATGTTGCAATAGACAGGGGTGCATATTCTCAAATTAATGTCTTCATGTTATTTGGGTAAATACCCAATAGTGGAATTAATTGGATCATATAGTATTTAAGTTTTTGAGGAGATTTCATACTGTTTTCCACAGTGGCAGTAGCAATTTGCATTGTCAAGAGCGTAGGTCAAGAGGGTTTTTTTCTCCATATCCTGGACATTTGTCTTTTTCTTAGCCATTCTGACAGGTGTATGGTGATATCTCACTGTGGTTTTGATTTACATTTCCCTGATGATTAGTGATGTTAAGCATCTTTTCATGTTTCTGTTGGCTATCTGTGTCTTCAGAAAAATGTCTGTTCAGGTCCTTTGCCCACTTATTAGATCATTTGAGTTGTACATGTTCTTCATATATTTTTGATACTAATCCTCATCAAATCTCATCTGCAAATATATTCTATCATATATTTGCAAATATCTCCGTCATTCAGTAAGTTGTCTTTTTGTTGATGGTTTCTTTCTGCAAAAGCTTTTTTTTTTTTTTTTTGTATGGTTCCAGTACTTTAATTTCTTGCTTGTGTTTCCCTTGCCTGAGGAGACCTATCCAGAAAAATGTTGCAACAGCCCATGTCTGAGAAATCACTGCCTGTGTTCTCTTCTAGAATTTCTGTGGTTTCAGGTCTCACATTTAGGTCTTTAATCCATGTTTTAAACTTTTATATTTTAGCTGGCTAATACACAGTGCAATATTGGTTTCAGAAGTAGAATTCAGTGATTCATCACTTACATACATCACCCAGTGCTCATCACAAGTGCCATCCATTTTGAGTTTATTTTTGTATATTACATTAAAAAGTGGTCCAGTTTTATTCATTTACATGTAGCTGTCTAGTTTTTCCAGCACCATTTATTGAAGTATAAAGTTAACAGTGTTGTATTAGCTCAGGTATACAACATGGAGGTTCCCCCAAAATCTGTTTCTTAGTGCTCAAGACCAGTGTGTTCTTTTAAGTTTTTTTTTTTTTTTGAAGGGGAGAGAGTGTGAGCGGGGGAGGGGCAGAGAGAGAGGTGAGACACAGATTTGGAAGTGGGCTCCAGTCTGAGCTGTCAGCACAGAGCCCAAAGCGGGACTCAAACCCACAAACTGTGAGATCGTGACCTGAGCCTAAGTCAGATGCTTAATCGACTGAACCACCCAGATGCCCAGACAAGTGTATTCTAAATCCCCTTTATTTCTGTCCACTTACATCCCTTCTTGCAACCACAACTTTGTACTTTGTATTTAAAAGTCTGGGCTTTTTGGTATCTTTTTTCCACTGTTTGTTCATTTGTTAAATTCCACATAGTGAAATCCTATGGTATTTGTCTTTCTCTGACTTCACTTAGTATTATACTCTCTAGTACTATCCATGTTGCAAATGACAAGATTTCATTCTTTTTTATGACGAATATTCCATTGTGTGTGCATATATGGGTGTATATACATATATATACCACCTGTTTATCAATCTATGGATGGACACTTAGGTTGCTTCCATACCTTAGCTATTGTAAATAATGCTGCAGTAAACATAAGGGTGCATATATCTTGAGTTAATGTTTTCATTTTCTTTGGGTAAATACCTACTATTTCAATTGCTGGATTGTAGGATAGTTCTACTTAACTTCTTGGGAGATCTCCATACTGTTTTCCAGAGTGGCTGCACCAGTTTGCATTCCCACCAACTGTGTACAAGGGTTCCTTTTATTGAATAGATGGTCTTTCCCTTATTGTATATTCTTGCCTTCTTTGTCATAGACTGACCATATAATTTTGGGTGTGTTTCTGGGCTCTGTTCTACTGATCTATGTATCTTTGTTCAGTTCCATACAGGTTTTCCTGATTCTGAGTGATTTGGCATCAATCAAGTTTGACTAGAATCAGGAATTCAACACTGGATTTTCCAGGTCTCTTTTTTAGTTCTCACAAAGCTAACTATTTTGAATGTGCTATTGTTTTAAACTCTGTCTGTCCTTCTAAATCAAAATAAAAACCTATTTCCTTGTATAACAATGATATCTTCTGATAGAAATAGATTATTTTCTAGACATAGGATATAGAGAAGTAACCTCCTGTGACTTGTACTTAAAGTTCTTCAGAATTCAGATAACTTGTCTCAGTACAACATGAGCCATAGATGAACTGTCTTCCATGGATGGGACACTAATTTCAAATGCCTGAAAATCTATACTGTCCTCTACCTTGTACTCTGGGTATGTCCTGACAGGTGTCTAGTGATTGAAGTAAAAACACTGTCTTGTACATTTTAGCCTTTACTTTTCCTGATGCTTTGAACAGAGTTCCTTCAAATGGTCTTCAGCCACACTTATTCTGTCATTTATCCATGTCTTTCTATAGGGTATTGGCTGAATATTTCTTTTTTACAAATTGTTATTTATTTTTGAGACAGTGTGAGCAGAGGAGGGGCAGAGAGACAGGCACAGAATCTGAAGCAGGCTCCAGGCTCTGAGGTGTTAGCACAGAGCCCGATGCAGGGCTTTAACTCAAAAGTGGTGAGATCATGACCTGAGCAGAAGTCGGATGCTTAACCAACTGAACTACCCAGGTGCCCCATTGACTAAATATTTCCATCTGCTTTATGACTTCATATTCTCTGGCTAATATCTGCTTTAAGGATTGTGGCTCTATCTCAATTTCTTGATTTTAACCTCTTCATGGAGAATAGGTTAAGTTCTCTTAAATTGATGCCCTTTAGGTACTTGCTACCTTGTGCTGTGAGTGCTTGTGGTGGCCCCTACCTGAGCATATATCTTGGCAGAAAGGTTCTATTGATAAATACTACTACTTTTTGGTATTCGGCTGAGGTGATGTCCACTTGGGTTAAATGTGAAACTCTGTGGTACCTGAGTGTCCTCTGAAAATGAAATCTCAGATACTGTTTATTGGAACTTCTCCAAGAGAAGCAAAGACCTAAAGGCTAGAAGGTTGGAGCTGGATGCCCTCTGTTGCTGTTCTCTGAATTTCTTTGGCACCGATAGCACATGAATGTAGAAGGCAGAAGTGGGACAGTGCTCATCATTGGCATCATTATCCCTTTTCTGGGAAGACAAGGTGCATCTGTGAGACATGGATAGAAATTAGGGAACCACTAAAGTCCCACAGGGTCACAATGATGGGAATTACTCGACTTTTGGCCCAAAAATCTGATTGAGGAGAGACTTTCTGGGTGGGAGAGGAAGCTGTTGGTCATGCCATCTGGGCATTAGCCATTTCTAGTTTAGTCTTGGCAATGATTTTCTGTGGAGAATGGCTGAGAGTATGGCTGTAATAAGAGGAAGATAATACTAGAGCTGTAATTTTCATAAGAGGCTGTTTTTCACAAAGAACTTGTTTTGCTAGTGTGCAGGGCAGATAGTTTGCTTCTCTTGGCATCCCTGCTGCCCAACCAGCTTGTGCAAAGCAGGGACCTCACTGGATGTCTGAGTCTGAAGACTCCTGCATCTTAATTCCTCTGGCTTTAGTAAAGTTGGTGAGCATTCAACCACTGGACTTTAGTCTACTTGGTCCTCAGGGATGAGACTACTTCTAGTCTAAAGTGTCCTGTGTCATGACTCCCCCCTATATATGGAACCAGATCAATTTAGTCTAGGTAATTTTGCTGAGGGAATTCAAGTTGCTTATGAACTGTTTGGAAACATATTTCTGAGCTTGTAATTGCCTCCTGGTATGTACTTGTAATTCTTCCTCATGCCTTAGAGAACAGAGCTAGAAGTTTGAACCTTAAATGGTGGACTTTTGTGATAAAAAATCTTGGCATGTTATAGTTCCACTAATGGAGCCCTTTATTCCTAGCAAGGCACTTCAGTTTTGCATATTGTCTTTGTTAGCAGCTAAACATTACACATTCAAGAATGGAGGTAGACAAAATGCCAAGATGGAGGAATTTGTCCCAAAATAACCTAAGTTCATGGCCAGGAATCTAATTGAAACAGATATCCATAAAATGCCTGATAGAGAATTTAAAGTAACCATCCTAAGGACACTCTCTGGGCTTGAGAAAAGCATATAAAACCTGAGAGACCCTCACTGTAGAGAAAAGTGTAAACATGAGGAAATCAAAAATGCAATAAGATTTGAAACCAACTGGATGTCATGACTAGAAGGATGGAAAAAGCAGAGGAATAAGTGATATAGAAGATAAAATTATGGAAAATAAGCTGAACAAAAGACTAATGGATCATGAAAATAGAGTTAGAGAGCTCAAGAACTCCATTAAAGATAGCATTCATATCATAGGACGTTCCAGAAGAAGAGATAAAGGGACAGAGTTCCAGAAGAGAAAAAGGGACAGAAGGTTTATTTGAGGAAATAGTAGTTGAAACTTCACTAACCTGGGGAAGGAAACAATCCTCCAAATCCAGGAGACAGAGAATTCCCATCAAAATCCCCCAAAGCAAGCCAAACACCAAGACCTATTGTAATTAAATTTGCAAAATAAGTAGTAAAGAAAAAAATCCTAAAAGCAAGACAAAGGAGAAGTCCCTAACTTACAAGGGAAGACTCATAAAGCTAGCAAACTTCTCCACAGAAAGTTGGCAAGCCAGAAGGGAGTGCCATGATATATTCAATGTGCTGAATGGGGAAAAGTCTGCAGCCAGAATAATCCATCCAGCAAGGCTGTCATTCAGGATAAAAGGAGAAATGGTTTCCCAGACAAAGAATCAAGTTTGTTTAGAGTACTTTCACATAGCTATTCATCTTGTTATCATTTGTCTCTTGTTCCTTGATCCTATTCCTGGTGACCACTGGACCTTGATGTTACATTCAGGATGGAAAATTAGTTCTGTTATGTAGGGTATAGAAAGCCTAGAGTCAAAATTAACTGGAAGGTTGTAAATACCTACACTTGCTTGGTGATGTATATTTGTGAGTGGAAGAAATCCTGTCTGCCCAAAACTGACAAGGCTGCAAAAGGTTGTAGGTCCTTCAGCAGGAAGATGAAGCAGAAAACTCAGTCTCAGTATCTACAGGTTATCACTAACCTATATCCCTGGGAGAATCCGTGAAACACTTTAGCTCTCACAAATGATATTCAACAGGACTATGAGGAGGTCTTTCAGTTATTGGGGAAAATCTGTTTAGAAGACCCTGTCTCACATTTTCTGTGTATAAGTTACAGGAACTTGTTTGAGTAATCTCCAGAGCACGTAGTCCTCATCAAAGACCTGTTGAGTGTGGGAGCTTCTGCCTGTCAACTGCTGAGAGAACAAGACTAAATGGTTTTTAGTCACTGAGCACCTCAAACCTGGGTACCCAGGAGACTAGGTTCTGTATAAAACAGTAACACGATATCAACTTGTCCCAGTGAATCCTATGGGCCCACATATGGGATCTCAGGATTTAAACCTTGTACATGGCATTAGGTGGAGGTCACTCTTATCTGGAAATCACATACGATGTAGTTAATTTCCACTACAACTGTTCTCAAAGTATCCTCCTACCGGATTAGTTTCCTATTTCTCCCTATCGTCTTGTTCAAGGAGAACCTCATCCCTTCCTCCACCACTCATGCAGTAACAGATTTAAACTAGTGATAACCATATTTTTGCTTGTCATTTTCATCTTTATGCATCTCTTACCTATGATTGCACTCTACCTGATCTTCTGCTCTGAAGAACATTGGTGTCATTACCCCTGTCTCATGGAGAACCTGCACTAGGTAAGTTATGGAGAATTTTGTGTCGAGATCTAGGTTGGTAGTCATAGAAACTGTTTCCAGAATTCTTTGGCCAGGGATGGCTTCTGATGATCCTCCTCCTCTAATTGGGATCATTTTAAAGTGGACTAGAATATAGTCTCTCTGTAGCAGGTTGTTTTCTTCACAATACTGTCTTTACATAGTCATTCACAGAAATCCCCCAACTGAAGCAGAAATGAGCGTTACATCCCTTACTCCCAAACCACTGTAGACTAGCTTTGAGTAAGGCATCCAAGCATTAGGAAGTCTGTAAGAAGGAAAGGGGTGTGTGTGTGTGTGTGTGTGTGTGTGTGTGTGTGTGTGTGTGTGTGTTGCTCTTTGATTTCTGCTTTGGCTAATGTGCTCTGTGCTACGTGATCCAGAAGACTGCAGGTGAGAGTGAAGGTTGAGGATATCAGTGATAGTCCTCTGCTTAGTAGGTTCTTAGTTCCTTGTGGGTCTATTTGAATTAAGACCTTTGCTCTGTTGCACTTAGTTTTAGTCCAGTCTCTTCATGCTGTGCTATAGAGTAGCAGCAGAAATGATGTCTGAACTTAAGGATCATGCTCCTTAACGGGAGGTCGCCTCTACTCTCTATTGTCCTCCTTATTGACTGAAGCCAAGAGTGATCTCCTCTAGGAATGGCAGATCAAAAGGGAGAGGAATGTTTGAGCTTTCTTATTCTTTCATTTTTTAAGAGGTGTTCAATGGTCTAGGCCCTCTTGGCAAATAGCTATTCCTCCATTCATGGCCCTGACCCACAATTGAAAGAAGATTGGTCTGGAGGTGGAAAGATCCTCTGTAACCTCTAGATCATGGAAAAGTTAGTGGGCACGTCTATTCTCTCCAGAGCCCTTGTTTTCATGTGCCCCAAGGTGTATGGTCTTCTGATGCCAGCCACACAGATGGAGTGGAATGGGGCTCAAAGGTAGCCTGAGAATAGCCCCATTCTGGAGAACAGGCTCAAGGTTGTACTCACACAGGCATAGGGGATTTTTGTCTTTTCTTTTCCTGTGATTCTCAAGTTTTAGTCCTAACAGTCTCCTTTAAACTGAGATAATATTTTGAGAGATGTGTCTTTCAATATTTCTTTAAGTGATCATAAAAATGATAGGACATATCAAGGAAAAATAGAAGAATTCTGCAATATCTTTGCTATGTTGGAATAGAATGTTAGTTTTAGGATCCTGTGTGAATATTTCAATACATAAATGTGTTTTATTAGTACCAGCTTCACTATATTAGTAATGGTTTAGATGGGAAGACCATGTGAAGTCATCACTTAGTGATACGTTTGTCGTCTGAGCTTCAAGACCTGTTGAATTCTCATTTGTGTGTGATTTAAGCTCTTTTTGTGTAGGGGAGGGTTTAAGTCTTGTTCTCCCACATTTCATCATCTTCAACCACCTGAATTCTGGTGAAACCTGACCTGGGAGGCTGACCTCTCATTAGAACTCCAAGGACTGAATCAGAAGGAAGCTAGCTATGTGCCATGCAGAGTCTCACCTGAAGTATAAGTTTGTACTAGACACTGGCCAAGGAGAAGACTTCAGGCTATTTTGCTTTGGTTTCTCCCATGTAGGTCTTTGGGGAGTATATGATCCCCATCCTGCCAGGAGTCTAAGGGCCTAACGGCCACAGTCCAGGAATCCCTTTACCTCCTCTGACACTTTGTTTAAATGACCTTGTGCATCATCTTCATTGAAAAGAATTTGAGATGGTCCAGTGAGGCTTTTTATTTTCCCGATGCTCTAAAAGAGATTTTAGCTCACTTACATAGGGAATGTCCACAGAGTGTTGACTATGGGTTTGATGTAAAACTATGTGCTAAGCTGATGGATGTTCTTAGACTGGTGAAGTGTCATTAAGGTGTGCCTGCTGGAAAGTACAATAGGAAGTGCAGTTTGAATGTGGGAAGGTTGCAGCCAGATGCCTGTTAAGGTGAGTGTTTGACACCACCAGCAACATAATTGTTTCAGGCTCAGGACAGTGCTCCTCTTGGTCAACAGCAGTACTTTCTGCTCTGGGCATCTAGGACTCTATCTGAAGACATGGCCTGGAATTAGGAATCCCTTTCAAGCCGTCAATGTTACCCTGTTAGGTTTCAGACTCTAGGAAGCATGAGTCATTGGTTCTGTCGAGGAAGCTACTGTTCCTAAAACCTGGAAGATCTGACCACCTTTCTGGGTTTGTTTTATGATACTTCTCGGGAAAGCCTGTTTCCGGGATTGATGTCAGAAGATGAAAAAATGTAATGCTCAGGCTTTGCTTTAGAGAAGACTCCCTGTTTCTGGTACAGGTTCTAAAAAACATTTAAAAAAATTAAAAAGGTACAGTGCCTGGGTATTCTCAGATGATGTGGTTTTAGGGGCTGTTCGTTCACTTTCCCTGGGAGGAACCAGAGACCTAAATACTAGAAAATTGGACATGGATGCCACCTGTGGTTCTTCTGAATGCCTTTGGTATGATCAATAGCAATATAAATTTCTAGAGAGGTGGGGGACAGTATTCATGGGCAACTTTGTACCCCCTCTGAGCATCCAGGACCCATCTGGGAGACACGAACAGAATTCTGTAACCATCATAGTCACACAGTGTCACACTTCTGGGAATAACTGACCTTTTACCCCAAACTGATGGGAGGCCTGTTCTTAACAGGAAAGATTGCTGCTGGTCATGTCTTCTGGGCTCTAGTTCATTTCTGGATTATTCCTGGAAATATTTTCCTATGAAGCTTGGACCAGAAGTCCTGAGGGATGCTATAATAAGGAAATGAACAGTTCTAGGGCTTTCCCCTGTTCCACAATCTTGGTGTTGTCAGCGTAAAGGGTTTGGTTTGTCCTGGCAGCTCTGCTGATCAGCGAGCATCTGTGAAGCCAGGACCTCACTGGGCAGGCTGTGGGCTCTGAGGACTCCTATATCTTATTCTGGTAGAAAAGTGGGTGAGAACTCACCCAGTGGACTGAGGGTCTACTTGGTCCTCAGGGATAGACTCATTTTGAGTCTGGGGTTCTCTGTCATGACCATCCTGAAGGAGGGGGCCAGATCAATTCAGCCTTGATAGTTTTGCTAAGGGGAAAATTCACATTGTCTTGTTCCTATGGAAACCGACTTCAGAGCTTATAATTGCTTCCTTGTGTATATTCCAAACTTTTCCTTCTTCCTTAGAGAACAGAGCTGGTTCTGCATCTTCAATGATAGGCTGTTGCTATGAAGTTTGGCATGTCCTAGCTCCAACAAATGGAGTACATGTTGGCTCAAAGTAAGGTGCTTCAGCTTTCTTTTGCATATAGTCTTTGCTGGACACTCATTTATTTAAGGATGGTGGGAGCACATTCGACTACTTTCACTCTATTTCATCTTTGTCATCACTTATCTCTTGTTCCTTGGTCCTGCTAGTGACTGGTTACCTTGATGTTGTGTCATATTCAGGATGTCAAGTTAGTCCTTTCTTGTATAGCTAGAAGAAAGTCTTAAAGTCAAAATTAACTAGAAGGTTGTAACCACATCCATGTTTCTCCCTGAAGTCTGTCAAGATGAGAACTCCAATTTCAGTGTCCAAAGCTGAGGTGGTTGTGAAAAGCTTTGGGTCCTTCATGAAGATGTGGGAACAGAAGCTTGTTCCCATTGCCCTCATGTCCCTAACACACAGCCCTGGGGGGTGGGGTCCTTAAGATGCTCACACCCCGGTGACTGATGTTCAGTACCTGATAAAAAGGTCTGTTAGTTGTTACAGGGAAAACCCAGCTGTAAGGGGCACACAACAGATTGTACATCACTTAAAGATGGAAAGAGTCAGGAGTTGTAAAGTTGTTCTCCCCAAAAAGCCTCGATCATCTTAATTGGGGGAGTTCATTGTGAGGAGACCTGGTAGACTTAACAATGCTGGTCTTGATCTTCTTGTCAGTGGGCATCAGGAGATTGATGTGCTTAAGGTCTGTTCTGAACAATAAAAGGATGTTCTTCTGGCCTGTTCAATCCCATGGGCCCATAGGTAGTGTAACTGAAACTAGCTATGGCTCTGCTGCATGCTAGGCTGACAATCACTGGAGTGGGCAGCAAGAGAAATGTTTGTTCAAGGCAGCCAATGAGATGGGAGAGCAGGCCTCAAATTCTGCCCAAGGAGAGTCAGGAATATTTAAAAGCAAACAAAAGTTTGGGTGAAATGTTACAGCTGTACTTACTAGTGCCATTAGCCCTTTGGTTACTGGTTTTAGTAGCATCATAATGTAACCTCTATTTGCTGGCACGTGCCATTGGCTGTTGGACACCAGATAATTAGGTGTGCCACTTGGGGGGGGGGTGTTACATTCTGCTATAGCCCTTCTCAAAGTAAAACCTCAAGAGACTGGAGTTTTCCCTAGGTTGTTGAAGGAGCTCTTCATTGGGACCTCAACCACTCATAGGATGGCAAGTTAGCACTACTGATGACTTTTTTTCTTGTGCTAATGTAGCTGCTCTTAACTATTTTCTATCTGTTCTTTGTTGAAAGTTCCCAGATGACATCACTGTTGTCTCATTAGGGGACTCCAAGGGATAGCATATGGAGAAATTTATGCTTTTAGATCCTGGTGGGTAGTTTGTTATACTTCTTCTTTGGTCAGAGACCTCCTGGCACTCCCCTTCTTCCCATTTTGCAAGAATGTAATACAGGTGAGGAGAGAATAAATTGCCTTTTTGTAGAAGACAGGATTTCTTTAAATACTTGTAAAGACACCAATTCCTTTCTTTACATAAGAACAATAATCTTCAGTCTTCCACTGAAGTGAAAAATGAGGGATATGTGCATCTACCTTAGATCTGATGACAGAGATCAGTGATGGTTTGTTCCCCAGGTGGATTTCTGCTTTGGCCTCTTTGAGTTAATATGTCCTGTGCTCCCTGATCCAGGAGAAGACTGGAGGTAGCTAACTCAAGGAGGATCCTGTATTCCCCTGACTTCATTTACAGAGGACCCCAGGGTCAACTTGAAGACTGTTCTCCCTGCTGACTTTGTTGGCTCAGTACATCAGTATGCTCTGCCTATTCTGAGACTCTCCTGTATAAGGATTATGACATCAGACCTTCAGAATCTGTTCCTTGGTTCTATGGAGATTGATTGTATTTGAAGCACTCAGGATAGAAAGTAAATTCTCTTGGCATAGGTAAGCAAGATGACATCAGCTGGTCCTAGATAATCCATCGGTCCACAGGTAGGCTCTCAGTATTTAACTGTGTACGTTACCTGATGTGTGTCATCAAGTAGAGGTGATACTCTATAAAAGTATATCTGATGTGGTTACCTTCCATTACAACCATTTTCAGAACATTACTCCAATGTGACTTCCAAGTGGTCTCCTTTTCTCCCCATCTTAGATTGTTTGAGGACTTCACACGGACTTCAGCTCTCCTATAGCAAGAAATTAGCACTAGGGATACACCATATGTTTTACTGTCCATTTTGATGTGGTTACACACTCACACCTCTGGTGACACTTTATCTGTACTCTATTATTGATATGACCCCCACAAATAGACTTCCCACACAAAATTCTAAGTTTGTAAAGTATATTTTCTGAAATTCTTCCTGGTCAGGTGCAGCTTATAATGGCTGTGGACACACTCCCTCCACCTCTCCTCTTGTGAAGACATCTTTTACTTTCATACAACAATCACCCAGGAAGAAGAAATGAGGGACATATTCTTTAACCTGAAATCCTAGCAGACTAGCCTAGAGGGACACATTTAACAAATAGGCATGTCTATAAAGAGGTATGACAGGGCTGTGTTGGCTTATTCCCCAGTGGACTTCTGTGTGGGCCTCCCTGTCTGAGCTTCCCTGTGGTGTGGTGCCTGATCCTGAGTCTGATTATGCATCAACTGCCCAAAGAGGGCTGAAGTAAAGGTCTATTCTTAGAACTCTGTCCTATTTCCTGAGATTCTCTGGTTTTAGGTAGTGTCTTCTTTTAACTAAAATACCTCCCTGTTGGGGTGTCTGGGTGGCTCCGTTAAGTGTCCGACTCTATTTAAGCTCTAATCATCATTTCGTGGTTCATGGAGTCGAGCCTCACGTTGGGCTCCATGCTCACAGCAAGGAGCCTGCTTGGGATTCTCTATCCACTCTTTTCCCCTCTCCTCACTTGCATATGTGCTCTCAAAATATTGGGGGGTGGGGGGGGTGGGGAACCATCCCTACCATGCCAAAAAGATCTAAAGGATGTGTCATAGGAGAATCCAGCTGCTGCAGAAATGTCCAGATTCCAGAAGAATTGAAGTACTCCTAAATCTTCCTTTCACTAGGAAATTTCCTTTCATCTGTCCTACAGCAGCAAAACTATTTGATTCCATAGCCAAGATCTCTGACCTCTAATCTTCTTGTGATATCTTGTTCTCTCTTCTAAGAACAGATACCTTGTACATCCCTCACCCCCTTAGCCTTGTTCCCATCTTTGCCTCCCAGTAATGTCTGCCAGAATTAAGTACCTTTAGAATCCTAATAGAGATTAATTTGCTGTCTCTGGATTCTATAGGGGTGGTTTTGCTTCCTTTCCAGGGAATCATTGCTTTCTATTTCATTCACAATTAGAACACTGTTATCTAAAATTTAATCTTAAATTTAATCTTAAACATGGTGGGAGAAAGCTACCCCATGAGGGAATGTAGAGCAGAAACATTTTCTGTGTAAGTTTTTCTTGTGATACTTCTGTAGTCTCCTGGCCTCCAGACAATACTCAAGTAGATACTATTTGCCACTTGTAACCTTTTCTAATTGGGCAGTGTACTCCCCTACCCCCACCTCTGTGTTGCCTTTCCTGGAAGTAAATGGCGTGTGTCATGGAATTCTACCTGAAAGCCTTACCCTGTGACTCTCTTTAGGTGAAAGTGATGTATGTTTTCCCATCTTCCCATGGTTAGTCATGTTTCAGGAGTGGCTAGATCCAGAACTCGACACTGGATATTCCTGTTACTCTTTTTCAGTCTTCACAGTAGAATCACATAGACATTGATCCTGAAGTGTACTTTCTTTCTCTTTGATAAATTACCCTGATTTCTTAGTTGTATTATCTGAATATACAAAGTACCATCTTTCTCAATTAGCTTAGAGATGCTGGTCAAGATTTCCTGCAGTATGAAATACGTTGGGACTTCTCACTTACATTCGTTACTCCTTATGAAGTTTCTATCCTAACCTCAGAATGTGAAAATGAGCTGCCCAAGAGTAGGCAGGTCCATAGGTGCTTAAGTCACCTGCCTAGTCCCCTGGAGGGAACTTAGGTAGAAATGCTGGGAGGTCTCCTGAACCACCTTCTGCCTTGTAGAGGCCTCTGGAGAAGTGGGGGAGGTAAGCAAAAATGTAAATATTCTTTTTTGAGAGAATGACCTCTGCATTTCTTTGGTCACTCAGGGCCAAGCAAGGGTCATAAAAATCCCACTCCCATAAATTCTGCCTCAAGGCTTCCCTCTCCTCTTGATGGTCAGATACCTCCTGTAAGACTTCAAATCTGACACAGGAATCCTTGATTAAAGGATTTTTCCATGTGCTTTGAATAAAGACTCATTCACTACTGCCAACACCTCTATGGATCTATTTTTCACATGCTCAGCAATTTTCTTCAGAGTTTGAAAATTGGTGACTGTTTTAGGAGGACATGGTCTTAGTCTTCCTATGTTTTCCTTTCAGTAGGAAAGGTGCACGAGTCTGCCTGCAGCAAGGCTATTCCGATTCCATAGCTGAGGTCTATAACCTCCATATTGTGATGGCGTCTCTTTTCCTCTCCCAAGAAGAATTTCCTTAGACTCCTTATCTCATTGAGATTTGAGTGTGTCTTGCCTCCCAGTAATGTTTACCAGAATCAAGTACCTCAGAATTCTGATTATTAGAGATTCATTTGCTTTCATTGGGTTCTGTGGGTGGCTTTGCTTTGTCTTCAAATATCATTTATTTCCATCACAAATTTCTATAATTTGACTTGAATGTAATAAGGTTTTCAAGAATTAATCTGGGAGAAATGTAAATATTTTTTCCCCCTGGGGCACCTGGGTGGCTCAGTTGGTTAAGTGTCTGACTTTGGCTCAGGTCATGATCTCATGGTTCATGAGTTCAAGCCCTGCATCAGGCTCTGCTATCAGCTCAGAGCCTGGAGCTTGCTTTGGATTCTGTCTTTCTCTGCCCCTCCCCTGCTTTCTCTCTGTCAACTAAAACATTAAAATATTTCCCATATCACAATGGATTGGTTGCTGAAGTTTGTTACCATTCATGTGTGATTATTTTAATACCAATTACTGCTTCCCTAGTAGAATGCAAATCATTATATTATCACTTCTGGAAGAATATCTAAAATTGGTAACTTTTAGTTTGGTAAAGGATTCTTATCCTAGAGCTTCTAAGAAGTGTTGAAGAAAATTTATGGTCTTTCTGTGGAGGGAAGGGCTTAAATACCATCCTGTCACTCATCTTAGCCCCGTAAATTCCAATGAAGCCTGGGCTGAGAGGGATGGTCGTCTCATTTGAAACCCCAAGGACTGACTCGGAAGCATGGGTGAGGTGTGTTGGAAATGCTTGTCCTGCTGCCTTCATTGCAGTCTTTAACCCTGGGTCACAGAGGCTTATACACCATGCTGATGGGACAAAGTGAAGGCTCCCAAGGCTATTTGTAGTGGACTTTCCTACGTGTGTCTGTGAAGGTTTTGTGTGATCCTCATCCTGCCAATCCCCCATGGAACAGCCTGGGATGTCCTTTGTCTGCCTAATTCTCCTATGTCAGTACAGGGGTCTTTCCCATCCAGAGTACTGAGATTGGCTCAGTGGGATTTCTTCTGGATGCCGAGACTCTGACTAATGCCCAGGCAAGTCCAAAGGATGTTGATTGCATGGGCAGTGTATTCCCTCCAAGGCTGGCACACCTGGAATCTCAGATCTCTGGTCTTCATCACACTGTCTTGAGATCCTCCTTCCAGTGGTTTTCCTTTTGGTACTAAATGTAATATCTTAAAGGGTGGAGCACTCAGGTGACAGTCCTTCTGATCTGTGGGGTTTCTTTTCCACTTGTGCTTACTCTGAGAATGTGGGTCCACATGTGTTGAAATCACATGTCAAAGACCATAGAGGGAACCTGAACTTAAATCCTCTGGTGGATGAGGAAGGAGTTCGTGTAGTCAGATCTGAATGGCTCTCTTGCCACCACACTCGGTGTATAGTGATATCCCCAGGAATGGCGCATATATCTGTTACTCTGGTCCCTATAGGTAATGCATCTACATAAGGTGAGCACTGTGCTTAGGTGAAAGTTTTCATGCACTGTTCTTAGTTCATGACTGTCCAGTTGGGCTGGTGGCCTTTTTGTGCCATAACAAACCAAAAGCAGCTTTGAATAATCACAGCCCTTCTGCCAGATTATCCAATGTCTGTTTTCTGGCACAGCTTCTAGGTTTTCTTACTGTCTGCTAATGGTTTGGAAGCACTCCCCTCCATCAAGTAACCTAATTCCTGTGGTTTGGTGTCTATTAGCTCTTAAATTCCTCCAAGGTTTATATCTTAGAATCCTTTACCCCCACTTTTTTTTGGCATATCCACAATCTATCATGACTTTTTTGATTGGCTCTGGCATAAATACTGTGAAGTCTTACACGATATCTGGACAGTTCTCCCCAGTAGGAATTTGTTGGAAGCCTGACAGCTTTCTTGGCTTTTTCTGTAACATTAGCATCTTTAATCTGGAAAAAGTCCTTCCAGATTTCTATGATCTCTGTACTGGGGTTCTCTTCCATAACATTGACAATATTTTCCATACAGTACTATGTTTAGAAGGCTCATTAACTTTCATGGTACTCATGACCCCCTGATCAAGAGGCTAACTTAGAGACAGGTTTGGGGCAAGTAGAATAATTCAGTGCTTTTGGTGTTGAACTCCGGGGGTTCTGGGTAGCCAGGGGCATTATCAAAAGAACTTTAAAAGGCAGTCCCTTACTGGCAAGGTACTTCCTGATTTTAGGGACAAAGCATCAATGGAACCAGTGCATAAAAAAGTGTTCTGGTCGTGCAGGCCTTGTTATACAACCAGAAGACTGGCAGCTGGTGTTTATCACTTCCCTCAGGGCTCAGGTGTTTTTGGCTTTATAGATAAGGGCAATCCTGAACAGAAACCTGACTACATTTGCAGAAAACAGTTAGCCTAACCTCTTCTGTCTTCAATGCTGGTGCTCGCTTTTATTCTTTGCTAATGGCCTTTGGGGCATCCCCCCCCCCCCCCCCAGAATAGGGCACTTTTGTCTGTATTTAAAAACCAATTCAGGCAGATATCCTTTCTTCGACTTTCTTGATGGCTTCTGGGAACTACCTCTTCGTGAGCAGAAGCTGCTTCTCCTGTTACATTGACATTTCTTAAGCTAAACCTCTTCCTGAACTTATCACACCATCCCTTGTTGACCTTAAATTCTCCAGCTTTAGGTCCTTCACCTTCCTTTAGCTTAAGTTGTCCTGTAATAACTTTTTCTTGAGTCATCTTGGAGTCTATAGTATGCTTTTCTTCTAGCCATCCTGTACCTATAAAAAGTTGTATTTTTACTACAAGATAAAAAGGCGTTGGCAAAAAGCTGAAGGTTTCCACGCCTGTTGTATAACCTTAATCTACAGGACAGCTAAAGCAACTCAACTTTTTCTTGTAATGTCCTGAATTTTCTCTGCTGCTTGGGATCACTTCCAGCATCACTAGTATCACTTTGTATGGGTTACCTGGTGTGTTACTCCAGGTTTATGGTGTGGCACTAAACATGATGAAAAATAGGAGATGCACAAAAGATCACATTACTGCCATGCCAATTTACTGGAGAGACCAACTGATCATGCAGAGATGATTACCATCACCACATGGCATGTTTAGATACTTGGGACACTTGTGCTCACTGCAGTAGCAATAGATGACCACAAAATTATTACACAAGTACGGTATCGACTAAAGTTATTTTTATACAGTGTGATTTAATACTGCATCTTCAGGTTTACATTTTAGCTGCAGTGCCAGATATGGTCTGTTTGTGCATGTGATTAACTTTTTATAACTTTTGTGTATCCTGGCAGCCTATGATAAAATAGTATCCATTCATTCATGAGATAGGTAACTTTCTTAATTTTTTGATATTTCAAGGCTATGTAGTTTTTTTCAAATTGTTGCACTTCTCAAATTTTCCATTAAAATCTCATATTTTCCAATGTATCTGACAACCCATGAAGTTCAAAGCCATGTTTTTCAAGGGCCCTCTGTATCTAGTTTCTATTATAGGAATCCTGGATATTTGATACTTGATTCAAAAAATTTTAAGTTTTTACTTAAATTCCAGGTAACATAGTGTAACTGGTTTCAAGCGTACAATATAGTGACTCAACACTTTTATACAACACCCAGTACTCATTATAAACGGTATACTCCTTAATCCTCATCACCTATTTAATCCGTCCCTACCTACCTCCCTCCCCTCCAGTAATCATCCATTTGTTCTCTATAGTTAAGAGCCTGTGTCTTAGTTTGACTCTTTCCCTCCTTTGCTCATTTGTTTCTCCATTTTCACATGAATGAAATCCTATGCTAAGCAACATAAAGACGAATACCATAACACTCTGGCTCCATCCAAGTTGTTGCAAATGGCAAGGTTTCATTTTTTTATGACTGAGTAATATTTGTGCATGTGTGTGTACATACCACATCTTTACCAATTCATCAGTTGATGGAACACTTGGGCCGTTTCCATAACTAGGCTATTTTATTTTATTAAAAACACTTTAAGTTCATTTAGAGAACTCCAAGCAAGCCCCTTGCTATAAGCATGGAGCCTGATGCTGGGCTCAATCTCATGAACCTGTGAGATCATGATGAGCAGAAATCAAGAGTCAGATGTTTAACTGTACCAGCCAGGTGTCTCCATAATTAGGCTATTTTAGACAATGCTGCTGTATAAAATTGGGGTGTATGTATCCCTTTGATTTAGTGTTCTTGTAATTTTTTTTGTAAATACCCAGTAGAGCAATTGCTAAATCATAGAGTAGTTCTATTTTTAACTATTAACTTTATGAGGAACCTCCATACTGTTTTCCATAGTGGCTGTAGCAGTTTGCATTCCCAGCAGTGTAAAAGGATTCCCTTTCTTTGTATCCTCACCAACACCTGTTGTTTCTTGTGTTGATTTTAGCTAAAATACATGTCTTAATGGAACTAGCACTGATTTCTGGTAAGGGGGTAAAGGAGACATGAGAGTATAAAGCAGAGAAATTTTCTGTGGCTGTCCTTGGGATACTTAGTTCTGTAATCTCCTGGCCTTTGGACAACACTCTTCTAGTAGATGATAACCTACACGAGTACTAAAAGAGCTAAACAGGGGGACCAGGGATTCTTAAGCTGTATTGACTTGGGTTGTTTCCATGCTCAACTTGGGATATGGTGAGATCTAGGAAAAGCTGGTTTGCTACTTAAATCCCTTGAGGCTGTCTGTGATTAACAAATGTGAGGAGGCACTCCAAGGAAAAACAAAAATGTGGGCAATGAGGAAAAGAGGGAAACATTTTTTCTTACAGGGAAATGCAAATCCCTGAGCTCTGATCAGTTTCAAACCAAGTCTACCCATTAAGGTTGCTTAGAAGTGTCATTCTGTTGAGTCTTTCACGAGGATTTGCATAGCTGTATCTGAGCCATACTGAAAGTGAATGCCAACTCCATCAGGTGGAACATTGGAAAAAGCTATTACAATACTGATCTCCTCTTCCATGGGGGAAGGTGTAGGGTTGCACAATTTAACCTTAGTCTCAGAAAATGGAGGTCCTAACAAGAACTGGAAGCCCCACACATGTTGGCAAGTTCTCTAGGTGAAGAATCCCATGGTGAATTCCTACATTAGAGACATAATCATTTTTCCCCTTCCTTGTCCATTTTCACCCTATCTGCTCTTGATTCAAAGTACCTTGGTGACAGCACCATTGTCCTATAGGATCCTCCTCGAAATGGGAAGAGTTTAGTCCCTTGTGGTTGGCTGTGCTTAGAATTCCTTTGTCAGTTTCTACTCTTTTCCCATCCTCCCAAGGACATTACCTGGAACTCACTCATATGAGAAGTTAGCACTAGTGATACCATACACAGTCCTTTGCAACTGATGTAGTTGCTCTTTAAGTCCAATTACAGGCCTGTTACTGACCTGATCTTTGCATTGTTACTGGTGTTGCATGAAGATCTCTGCAAATAGGGGAGAATTTTGTTTAAGTCTAGGTTGGACCATGACAAACTGATTGTTTCCAGGAGTCTTCCCTATAAGAGATGGCTTATGATGGTCCTCACCCATTCGCACCTCCAAATTTGAGTCAAAATAAGACAGAGAATGTTACATTTTACAAAAGACATTCTTAAGAGACCTATTTCCTCTTAAGTAATCTCCTACCAAAATATACTTGACAGAGAAACTTGCCTGAAGTATTAGGTGGCCTATATTTAGAAGTTAAAAAAAAATCAGCAAGGAGGGATGAGAGATGTGGTATTCATTCTCCAGTGGATTTATATTTGGGCCTCCTCTTTCTATTGTACAGGTTCCCTGTACAACCTCCTCTAAAAGAAAACAGTTGTACTTCAAGCTGACATAAACAGGGAGATACCAAAAATGAGGACTATTCCTATGCCTCGGAGTCAGGTAGATTCCTCATGAGACCATTTGTTCTGATGTTGATGTCCTTGTTTGCAGCTGGGGTCAGGGTCTAGGAACTGGTCATGGGGTAGAAGAATCTGATACATCATTATACATGTAAAAGGTACTTCAGTAACATTGGCTTCAAGTAGCCTGTTCATTTTGTAACGTGGTAACACAGGATGGATATCCTAAGGGCCAAGTGAATCCTTACAAATGCTTTGCTGGTGAAGCATCATGTGGGATTCTGACATAGTCACTGCCCAGCTCCCACAAAGCCATCAGTGCCTTGTGGGTTTTGTCTCTGGTGCTGTTTCTTTCCTTTTGGATTGAGCAGAATGCAGACTTCCTTGAGTTACAGCTTGTCTTGTGAAGAACAGGTTGTTCCACAAGGTCACACGCTTGAACCTGTCTGGCAGTTCCTCAGACATTGGTGGATGCTGCATCTTGGAAATCACTCAGAGGAAGGGAAGGCATTTCCACTCTTTATAAAGCATGTCAATCCCACACTGAAGTAGAAATGAGAGCATGTCCTTTCCCTCTATATCTGATGACAGGTATGTGGTATCCTCTCCTAGATAGAAATATTCTTTGGCTGCTCTTAGGTAATTAATTGCTCTGCACTGCCTGATAAAGACTGAAGGTAATAAGACAGAAGAGGGAGAAGAGATCTCAGAGGAACCTATATCCCCATGTCTTTTCTTACAGGATCATATTAGTTCCTTGTGGGTCAACAGAATAAAGATTTCCCTGCTTATGTCTCATTAGTAGTATCAGGTAATTAGCTTCTAGCTATGTTAGATGAATGATGTCTGACCCTTTAATATCCTGTACTTGAAAGGGTAGTAGTTTCTTTTTTCCAATATCCTCCTTGAGTCTATGAATTACTATCTCTAGGAATGGCCAGTAAATTGTGGCTATAGTGTGGTGCATATTCTAAGGTGTCCAGTGGACTCTGGGACATCTGAGCAAAGAGCTACTATAGATTTCATGCGCCCTAGCTACATTTGAAGGGGGAAGATGGTCCTGGATTTAGGAGTCTGCAACCTACGTATCAAGGACCTGTTATTACTGGACAGAGGACAGGTTCTGAACTGAGGTTTGGCTGTTTGCCACTTAAATTCATACTCAAGAGACATGGTGGGGCGAAAGGAAAGGTTGCTTTATTCTGGAAGCCAGCAACCTAGAAAAATGGCAGACTAACATCCCAAAGACCATCTTGTCCCTCCAGGTGAAGCTGTGTGTTTTTAAAGGAGCAGGCATGGGAAATGGTGAGGGGGCTATGTGCAGGAGAAGACAGTGCTCAGTAGTTAATCATTTGTTGACATGACCCTGAACGGACTTACTGGCATCCATGGCAGTGTTTTTCAAATGCGATCAGGCCTTATTTTCTGGGAAAGTCTGATGCCTTTGTTCAAGGCCAGTGGTCTACAAAATCTCAAAGCTCTACAAACTATAAGGGGCTTAGGTATGCAAGCAGAGTGCATAAGCTTGAAGCGAGTTAACCTTTAAGACCAGTTGAAATGTTGTTATGCTCTTAGTGGGTTGTTAGTAGGTCCGTCCAGACCCCCCACACTCATGTGCTCTAAGTTTTACAGGCCTCAGAAACCAGTTACACATTTGGAATGGGAAGTGGCTCAAAATTAGAGTAAAAACAGCCAGGTCTGAGAGAAGGTTCTAGGATGGCCCAGACACAGGAGACTAAAATGTCATATTTGCTATGATTCTAAGTTTTCATCATGTCTCCTTTTGTCCTATTCCTCAAACTTCTTATTCACTCTGCTCTTCTCCCTTTCTTCTGCTTCCACAACTATTTTGACAGACTCTGCCTACAGGGGTCTCCTTTTGGAGCAGGATTCTATCCTGACAGCCCTGCTGTAGGTTATGTAGGTCATCTGAGAACACTTGCCTAATACTCCTATTGTCTGAGAGGTGTTGTCCATCCATAAGTATTTGTGAAGCTTTAGGTGGAAGCATTAACCTTTTGATGTCCTAGATGGGGGTTTAGCTCCAACTTCCTGGACACACTCACTGGACCTTGACTACATGGCAAGAATTACCACAGGCCATGACATTCAGGCCTTTACCTAAGGCTCATACCCCCTGAGCTCAAATATCTGGCTTTTCAGTCACTGGAAGTTGATCTCATAGTAAAATGTATTCATTGATAAAGAGTCTTTATCATAATGTGGTAGTACTTACACATGGTGGCCTTTTTTGATCTGTGGATTCCATTTTTCATTGGCTTTGGTTACTGTCTGAAAATGCGTATTAGAGTAAGAGCTCAAAAACATGGATCAGATCTCCAGCCTGTTAGCAAATAGATTTTGCTAAATAATGGGTGATCTTTGCCATGTGCCAGCTGTATCTCCTGGGAGTATATGTAGGAAGTACAGGACTGAAAGTAAGAAAGTTGCACCCAGGTGCCTCTGAAGATTGTTTCTTGATAGTTTTGATACAGGCTGAGGACACTGCTGTCTGTTCCAGGTAGCCAGGCCCTGGAGACATGAAGCAGTGCTCTAACTGTACCAGTGGTCACAGTACCACCCCGCTTGGGCCTCACTATATCCTGTGAGGTAATTACGTGTGTGTGTCTTTAGGTAGGGTATGTGCTGTACTTGTGCCTTCCCAGATTAATCCTTCTCTAGTTGTGCTTGGTGGTTTTTTTTCCTGGGGAATGGGTTTCTGATGTCCTGGAGGATGGGTCCCTTGGGAGAAAATCCTTATCCAACCATGGTAGGCTTGGTTTCCTGGTGCATGGTGATAAACATTCTACTTTTCTGGGACACTCTGCTGACTGTGAGGCAGGAATCCTCTCTAGCCAGATCTAAGAAGTCTCATTCCCATGTGCTTTACTCAGTCCCATTCCCATTAGCTTTACTGTCAGTAAAGTGTGAGTCTCCAGTGGAATTGAATCTCTCTGCTCCTTAGTGATAAGCACACTATGAGCCCAGGGAGTCTGTCCCAACTGAGAGAGAGGAGCTGCTTATTCACGGTGCTGAGCTACATTTGATGGGAGAAGATGGTCTTGCAGGTAGAATATGGTGCTTGTAACATCCACGTCAGGGAAAACTCCTACATCCTTATTGGTTCCTCCAAAGCACCCATTCAGTTTCATGTTTCCTAAAAGGTATGATTTTCAGACACCAATTGCAAGATGATACTGAAAGCATCTCGGTGTTAAGTGAAAACCCACTACATCTGGGGGAGTCTTTATTTTTCCCCATACAGGGAATGGAGATTGTGTTGCCTTTCCTTGCTGGCACTAATTGGTGTTTTAAAGTAGCATACATTTTTCAAAGAAAAGATTGAGATTTGGTCTAGGACATTCCACATTCTCCAACTCCCATTATGTGTAATGAGGCTATACTGTCTTTCCATTTGAAACTCCCATAGTTGAGTCAGAAGGGAGACTGAGAATTTCCTTATACACAAATCTTGGCAGAAGCTAACTTAGTGGCATGGACTGAATAGACCCTGTTGTGATGCTCTCGGGATCCTTCCAAAGTTAAGTTGCTTTGACTTCTGTCCAGGGGTCAGTCTGTGGAGGAGGGGTGAAGGAAACTTAAAGTAAAAGGTAAATTTCTGAGCTCTAATCTGTTTAGACTCAGGCTTACCTGTTACAGGTGTTTGGAAACTGTCCTCCTATTGAGCACAGTGCTCTGGATTTGCATAGCTGTATCTGAGCCATACTGAAGATTGGTACCAACTTCATCAGGTAGGACATTAAGGAAGAGGTATTACCTAGGATCTTCTTCCCTGGAGAAGGTGTAGAGTTGCACAAACTAACGCGTGTCTCAGAATGTGGAGACCCTATAAGGTCTAAAGGGCCCCGCCCTTGTCTAGTGGTTCTCCTGAGGCAGTGAATCTCCTACAGAGGCTGTCCTTCAGGTGCCAGGAGACTCAGGTTTGTGAGGGCCCTTGGCATTGGGAAGTCCAGGACTCCTGGGATGAATGTTTGTAGCAGTTATGGTTGATGGAACCTCTTCCTTCCTCCACTGAAGCAGTCAGATTGGTGCTTCTAAAGAGGGCTGTAGCTGAATTCTGGGATGTTGCCTTCATTATATGTAGCAATACTTGAACTGTTGACTCAAGATTGAATTGAAGTGGTTTCTTCAGAACACCCAATCTGGATGTGGGGTTGCTGAGCACATCTTTCTAAAGTCTTCATCAATAAAGACTGTGGCTCAGATGGGCACACTGAGACTCTGCTGTCACACTCCTCCAGGAATTTACCAATCAGCTGGGTCACTTCTCAATTTGACTCAATTTACTGTCTCATGTGACCTTTGAAGTCATCACCTTATACCCTTATATATTCCCCCAGCTCTTCTCCTTTAGATAGTGATTTTCACCTCTGTCAAGGCTAAGATAATGCCATTATCAAGGAACATTTGCTATTGTATGCAGGATTCTAAGATGACCCCCAGGATCTCTGCCCCTTCTTGTAAGGAACACAATTAGATGACCTTGTAATACAAGGGTGATGGGATTTTGCAGTTGTATTGCAGTCCCAGATCAGAAGACCTTGAATAGCCAAAAGGGAGGTTATCCTGGGTAGGCCTGACTTATGTAGTAAGAAATCTTAAAAAAACAAACAATTTAAACTTTAACATTTATTTTTGAAAGACAGCACAAGTGGGGGTGGAGCAGAGAGAGAGGGAGACACAGAATCCAAAGCAGGCTCCAGGCTCTGAGCTGTCAGCACAGAGCCCGACCTGGGGCTTGAACCCACCAACTCTGAGATCATGACCTGAGCCAAAGTCAGACGTTCAACTGACTGAGCCACCCAGGCGTGCTGCCCCACCCCCCCAAATTTTTTTTAGCATTTATTTTTGACAGACTGAGTATGAGTGAGGGAGATGCAGAATCTGAAGCGGGTCCAGGCTCTGAGCTATCAACACAGCCCGACCTGGAGAATCCATGATCTGTGAGGTCATGACCTAAGCCACAGTCGGCCGTTAACCAACTGAGCCACCCAGATGCCCCAGTAAGAAATCTTTTAAAGACATATTAGGTATTTGCTGAGGATGGATGCTCCATTATCAATGGAGATGCTGTCTCCCACTGTGGCTTTAATGGGACAGTGACAAAGAACTGTGCCAACAACTGATCTTACAAGTGATATTTTGGCTAGTCCATCCTCCAGATGGAAATGTAGTGCAGGCATCAACTTTGCCTCTTGTAACACCCTGAGGAAATCAGTTAATCTGTGCCCAGAATCTGAGCTACAGAAACCATGTGATAATGGGCATTGTCTTCAGCCACTAAGTAGGTGGTGGTTTGTTATAGAGAAACAGAACATTTTTTGCTAAAGCCATCGTTTAGCCTATTTCAGGGTCTTCAGAGCTGGTGCTGCTGGTGGCCCTGCCCTCCTGTCTGTGACTGACTGCACAGGGAGCACTTGATTGGGACTTAACCCCTCACACAGTGACAAAAGAATATAAGTGATCATATTTTACCTTGTCATGTTGATGTAGCTGTGCCCTATCTCCTGTTTCCACCCTATCTGCTTCTTATTAAAAGTACCTTGGTGACATCATTGGGGTCCTCCACTGAATAGAACTTGGAGAATTTTATGCTCTTAGATCCTGGTTATTTTTTTATATTGGAATTCGTTCTCCATCAGAGATTATGGCCATTCCCTCTGTTCCTTTCCCCATCTTATATGAAATGAAATTCTTTGTAGAAGACCATATGTGGGGGGTGGGGGTGGAAACTTCATCTAAGCACCATAATCACTGTGAGGAAAAATTTGGGTTATATGCCCCCTTATATCTGATAGCTGTGTGATGTAAACTCTGCCTTTTTTCTTGAATGTTTTATCAGTGAGAAGTAACCCTCTAGTTTGAAGAATTACTCATGTGGTTAATTTCCACTACAGCCATTTTCAGAGCATTACTCTCCAATGGGACTGGACCATTTTTCTACTCTCCTCTTAAGGAGGACATGCTGACCTGCATCACTGCTACAAGTGAGCACAAATGTCACCATATATTTACCTTTCTAACTTGATGTAGCTGCTCTGTAAAGTCTGGGTACATACCACATGTTCCGTATTGACTTGACATTGTTCCCTCTGTTCCATGAGGATACCTGTAAATAGGATATGCAGAATATTATGGATAATCTAGGCTCAGACCATGAAGAACTGTAGGTTCCTAGGATTCTTTGTAAGATACCTTATGGTTATCACTGTCCACCCACCCACACTTTCAAATTTGAACAATGTACATATGTAAAGTAAGCTGTATCTTTGCAGAAGAAATTAGTGAAGAGACATATTCCCTCTTGCAATAGTGCAAAGCAATCTCCCACCAAACTGGAAATGAGAGGTCTATTCCTTACCTGAAATTACAGCCATCTATTTTAGAGTGAAATCTATGAGAAAGGTCAGCCAGAAGGGATGAGTGGGGTGTTCATTCTCCAGTGGATTTGTCTATTTTTTTTTCTAACCTTCTCCCTGTGGCCTGATTTAGAAGAAAACAGCTGTATTTGCAGCTAAAGAGGGGATGAAAAAAGGACTATTTCTATATTTTTAGAGTTGTGTATGTTCCTCATGAGTCAACTTGTATAAAGCTGATGTGTCCCTATTCTCAGCTAGGGTCACATAAATAAGGACTGCTCATGGGGTGTGGGTAAAGTGATGTCTGATCTTCAAGACTGGTCCCTTTAAAAGGGGGTAGACTCCCTCTTCCAATGTTGTTATTGGCTAGGGGAGGCAGCACAAAACAGGAGTGTACCTTGAGGGTTCTTGTGTATTTTCTACATGATATCACCGAATGTCCCAGCAAAGATCTATTCTCCCATAGATAAGCTACATTTGAAGGGGGAGAAGGTGGTTCCAGAGGTTATAAGACCATGTTCTTGACACACAGATAGGAACTTAGGTGTGTCTATCATTCCTGAAAGAGTACCCATTCTCGTGTGATCCAGAACCGTAGTCTTCAATCATTAGTCACACAGGTGGAAAGGAAGGTGGCTGAGAGTTAACCTGAGGATAGCCACATCCAGGAACGAGGGCTGCAGGTGTACCAAAACAGGTGGAAAGTTTGTCTTTTCTGTTTTGTTTTCTAATTTTATTCAGTTTTTTGAAGTAAAATATCTCACTGATGTATTATGTCAAGGGATCTAGAAGATGTCACAGAGCACCCTAGCTTCTGCAGACTTGCATACCTATTCCAGAAGAATGCAGCTGCTCCAAGGTTTTCCTTTGAGTAGGAAAGGTAAAGATGAATCATACTGTAGCAAGGATATTTCAGTTCTATAACTTAGGTCTCTGACATCATTTTTTTTTTTTTTGGTGTGATAGTGTCTGTTTCCTGCTCCTATGGTAAGTTTTATTATAGATTCCTCAGCCCACTCAGACTTGTTCCCATCTCTGTGTCTTAATGTTGTCTGCCAGAGTTTTGAGTAACGTAGAATTCTACTTGAGCTTTTTTTTTTTAATCGGATATAATTTGACAAAACTTAAGGTATATAGTGTTAGAGTATACACGATATAGTTTTATTTTGATACATACATATAGTGGTATGATTTCCATTATAATTTTCACATATGCTTAAAGTACAGTGTTGTCTATAGTCAATGTACTGTACATTAGATCCCCATGGCTTACTTAGTATTCATTACAAGTTGGTGACCTTAGACATCAGTCTTATCTATCACCCCTGTCCCCTCATAACCACTGCTTTACTCTCTGGTGGTGGTGAAACTTTGGTTTCGTTTTAGGAGTTTTGCTTTTTAAGATTCCACATATAAGTGATACATACTAGGCTTTTTCTGACTTCTCTCACTTTGCATAATGTGCTGAAGGTCCATCCTGCAAATGGCAGGATATCCTCCTTTCTCATGGCTGAATAATATTCCATCGTGTGTATATACAACATCCATTTTATCTGTTCATCCATTGATAGGCATTTGGGTCATTTCCACATCTTGGCTATTGTGACTAATGCTGTGGTAAATGAGAATGTATTTTTATCTGTATAAAAATTTCAAATTTCTGCTTTCATATTCTTTGGGTATATTCCCATAAATGGAATGGCTGGGCTGTATGGTAGCCCTGTTAGTTTTTTGAGAAACCTCCATATTGTTGGCCCTAAGGGTTAGACCGATTCACATTCCCATCAACGTAAGTGTTCCTTTTCACCACATCCTTGGTCAAACCTTCCTCTTGACTTGGTATTAGCTGTTCTAACAGGTGTGAGGTGCTCTCTCATTGTTGCTTTTTGTATATCCCTGTTGATGACTGATGTTGAGCATCTTCTCACGTGCCTTTTAGCCTATTTTAATGTCCTCTTTGAAGAAATGTGTATTTAGTTTTTCCTGTTTAATCAGATGGCTTTTCTGTTAAAGTTCTTTATAGATTTTTGGATACATCCCCCTTATTCAATATATGGTTTGCAAAATACTCCTTCCACCTGTAGATACAAAATCAACACACAGAAATCAGTTGTATTCATTTACACTAATGACGAAGCTTGAAGATGGTATCAAAGTTTCTCATTAACAGTAACACCCAAAACAATAAGATATTAAAAATTAACCAAAGAAGTGAAAGATCTGTACAAGAAAACTATGACTTTGCTGAAATGAATTTTAAAAGACACAAATGGAAAGGCATCCCATGTTGATGGACCAGAAGAATAAATGTTAAAATGGCCATGTTCCCATTTACAGATACAGTGTAATCCCCATCAAAACACCAAAGGTATTTTTTCACAGAAATAGAAGGAAAAAAATCCTACGATTTGTGTGAAAGCCACAAAAGGCTGAATAGCCAAAGCAATTAAAAGGAAAATGAACAAAGTGAGAGGTATCCTATTCCTGATTTCAAACTAATACTACAAAGCCATAGTAATAAAAACTGTATGGTACATAGCACATATGTAGAGACCAATGGAGCAGAACAGTGAGCCCAAAATTAAATCCTAGCATATATGGTCAACTAATACTTGGCAAGGGAGCCAAGCACAGTGTCTTCAACAAATAGTGCTATGAAAACTGGATAAAACCATACAGAACAATTCAATTTGATGCATGACTCCTAGAAATGATCTTGAAATGGATCAGAGATGTAAACATAAGGCCTGACACCATAGAAATCCTAGGAAAAAAAAAACTTAAGGAAGTTCATTGACAAATATCTTTTTTTTTTTTTTTTTTTGGAAATTACTTCAAAAGCACAACCAATAAGAACAAAAATCAAATGGGACTACAGCAAACTCCAACATCTGTACAGCAATAGGAACAATTAATAAAAGGAAAAGATTCATAAGCTTTCATTGGATTCTATTGGTAGTTTTGTTGTCTTTAAAAAATTTTTTTCAATGTTTTTTGAAAGACAGGGCAAGCTGAGGAGGGGCAGAGAGAGAAGACACAATCCAAAGCAGGCTCCAAGCTCTGAGCTGTCAGCACAGAGCCCAACATGGGACTTGAACCCACAAACCGTGAGATCATGACCTGAGCCAAAGCTGGACACTTAACAGAGGCACCTGGGTGGCTCAGTCGGTTCTTTTTTTTTTTTTTTTTTTTTTTTAAATATATGTCCAGGGATATAACTTGATGTTGTACTAGCTAATGTTTAATTGGCTTCAAATGTAGTGATTTTTTTGAAGCAGTCTTCTGTGAGAGAAATCTACATTATCTCTTTCCTACATTGCAGTGGAAAGGATACTGGGGTTTTAGGTTTAATTCCTGTGTAAACTTCAATATGTCAGTTACTACTATATTTCTAGTTGTAACTTATTTAAGGGACAATGTGTGATATAAAATTGTTACATTTTAGTTTCATAATTCTAGTTCTTGAGCTTCTAAGAACTGTCCACTTCTCTCTTCAATTTAATATATGGTCTTCTTGGATAGAAGAATCTAATTCCCTCTTCTGACATTTATCTTTACATTTCATCCTATGAATACTAATAAAGCCTGGCATGGGAAGTACTCAGGACTGATTCAGAAGCATAGGTGGGGGGTGTCTTAAAAGCTTGTCCTGCTGCCTTTGCTGCAAGGACTAACCCTGGATCACAGTTGTTTATACATTTTGCTGATAGACCAAAGTGAAGGCTCCCATGGCTATTTGGGGTTGACTTTCCCACAGGAGTCCATGAAGGTTTTGTGATCCTCCTTCTGCCAATCCCCCTATGTCCCAGTCTAAGATCTCTTTAATTTGTCTGATGTTCTTGTTAAGTGTCAGAACTGAGATTATCCCATTCTCAGAGTACTTGAGATTGGCCAGTGGGCTCTCTTATTTTCTGGATGCTGAGGAGATTTTAGCTCTGATTTAAGCCCAGACAAGTCTTACAGGATGTTTACTGCATGGGCAGTGTGCATTGGGAGCCTGGGCTTATCCAGTCTTGCCCCCAAGGCTGGCACCCCTGGAATCTCAGGTCTCTGGTTTTCACAGCACTAGCTGTGATCCTTCTTCCAGTGTTTCTTTGGGGAACTAAGTTACATATCTTCAAGCGTTGAAACATTAGGCAATGACTTAATCTGTGGGTTCCTTTTTCCATTGTGAGTGATGACTCTGAGAATGCAGGTCCATAGGTTAGAACATCATGTCAAGGACCATCAAGGAAACTGAACCAAACAACTTAAAAGTCTATACCTCATTCCACTGTGCTCTGTGGGGATACCTGAGGAGACTTTGAACAATTGAAATGCAAAAATTCTGTCCCTTTTTATTCCCAGTCCCTTGATAATTATGCTGACAATGTAACTTTAAGGGTTATTAAAAGTGTTCTCAATTTGCGTATTAATCATTCTTTTTCCCTGGGTGCTGAGAGGTAAAGGTTCCTCGGGTTGGACTCAGGAATCCTCCCAGGTTGACTCAGAGTGCAGTTTCTTATGGGTCCCTGCCCACTGGACACCACTCCAACCCCCAGAAGATCTGGAGGATTTGTACAGCCAAATGAGTGACTCCCTTGTATCCCACACTCAGTGCATAAAGTGATGTTCTCAGGGATGGGCCAATGCAACTGTGATTCTGGTTGCTACTGGTGATAAACCTGCACAAGATGAGCACCAACATCTTAATCCTCTTGGTAGTCAGGGAAGAAAATTTTGGGGAAATCATTTCCTTTCACTGGAATGATTTGCATGTGATAGGTATGTTTCTGTCAGAACTCATGGTGGAATCTAGGAATGAAATTTCTGGGCTGAGGAAGAATACTTTGTGGGAAGGTTTTCAATGCATATTTAGTTATTAAAAATCTGGGTGTTCAAGGGGCACCTCGGTGGCTCAGTTAGGTGAACGACTTCAACTCAGGTCATGATCTTGTGGTTTGTGGGTTTGAGCCCCGTGTCGGGCTCTGTGCCGACAGCTCAGAGCCTGGAGCCTGCTTCAGATTCAGCAGCTCCCTCTTCTCTGTCCCTTCCCCACTAGCACCTGTGTGTGCTCTCTCAAAAATTAAAAAAAAAATTAAACTCTGGGTTTTCAATATTTACTTTCTCTTAAACAAGCTTTAATAACCTCAAGGCATTTGTCTCTGCATTTTAAATGGATACTGTACATAGCACCTTTTTAATACTCTAGGTTGGGATGCTAACCAGTATCTTGTTCTTGTGACTATCCTCCTCTTGATTAGTGCTGCCTGTGAAAGAATGATCCCAGTAGTACAAAAATAGAGTAAATCTCAGTGATCAGTATGGATTCCCCTGAATGTAGAATGTGAAATAAGAATTTTAGACCAGTACTGTAATCTCCTTGGTGCTATAACAAATGACCACAAGTTTTTGGCTTCAATTTTAGAGATGAGAAATTAAAAACTAGTGTCATTTGAGGAGCAAGGGGCCAAGATGGTGGGGCAGCATGGAATTCTTCTGCTTCCCTAATCCCTGAAATGCAGCTAGATCAACACCAAACCATCTTGCACACCTAGAAAATTGATCTGAGGATTAACGCAACAATCTGTATAACTTGAGCCACAGAACTTGGCAGGTCTGTGGTGCAGAGAAGTGAACTGAGGGAGAGAGAAGCCACGGAGGGTAGGGAGCTGTGTTTGCTTGCTGAGAGAGGATGGAGACAGAGGGGAGAGTACAGGAAAAGCACTACCTCTGAAAGCAGCTGGAGAGAGAGAGAGAGAGAGAGTGGAAACACCCGTAAAGGACTGAACAAGAAAGGGGTAAAGGAGAGGGTTTGAATCCCATTAGGATTCTATAAATGGGGGAGTGCAGAATCTGAAACTCCTCAGCTTGATAATTGGTGGAGTTCTGGTGGGAAGGACAAATCCCCAGGAGCAGACAGCAAGGTCTGATGGGTCCTCAGGCCACATGGGGAGAGGCGGCTCTCCTGAGAGGATATTTGGTAGAAGCTATGCAGCCTCCCCACAAGCAAAGTCCCAGTGGGCCCCAAAGAACAGCCATGTTTGTTGGTGTTGGAACAAGAGTTAAGGGGTGGCGAAGCCTGGTGCCAGATGTGTGTTGTGATTTATCATAATTCCTGAAACGCTGCTGTTACAGGATTGTGTGAACTTTTTCTGGGGCAGACTGGTACCCAGCCACAGTCTCTGAGCATCTACCACAGTGCAGTCATGTGAATGTTCCTGGGGGCGGGCTGGCACTTGGCCATTACTCAGACCCTCCATCAGAGGGTTGGAGTGGGCCCATGCTGCAGGGCCCTCAGAAGTGAGGGGTTTGGAAACAGCCCCATCTGAGATAAAATTCACCCCAAAAGAAAGGAAGGAATTCACCCCAAAAGAAAGAGCATGAAGAAATTACAGCCAGGGACTTAACACAGATATAGGCAAGATGTCTGAATCAGAATTTAGAGTCACGATAATAAGAATACTAGTTGGGTTTGAAAACATGAATCCCTTTTTGCAGAGATAAAAGGAGTAAAATCTAGTCAGGATGAAATTAAAAATCCTATAACTGACATGCAATCTTAAATGGTTGCCACAGTGGCAAGGATGGGTGAAGCAGAGCAGTGAATCCATGATACAGAGGACAAACTTATGGAGAATAATGAAGCAGAAAAGAGGGAAACTAAGGAAAAACATGATATAGAATTAGAGAACTCAGTGACTCATTAAAAAGGAATAACTTCCTAGTCATAGGGGTCCCAGAAGATGAGAGAAAAGGGTATGGAAGGTTTATGTGAGCAAATGATAGTGGAAAGCTTTCCTAACCTGGGGAAAGACACATCAAAATCCAGGAAGCACAGAGAACTCCCATTAAATTCAACAAAAACTATCAACAAGACATATCAGTCAAATTGACACAACACACAGACAAGGAAAGAATCAAGAAACCAGCAAGGGAAAAAAGTCCTTAACATATAAGCAAAAATAGATCAGGTTCACAGCAGACCTATCCACAGAAACTTGGCCAGCCAGAAAGGAGTGGCAGGATACATTCAATGTGATGAATTGGAAAAATATGCAGCCAATAATTCTTCATTCAGCAAGGCTGTAATTCAAAATGAGAGGGAGAGGGAACAAAAACCCCAAAAGCAATGAAGACTAGAAAGGACCAGAGAACACCACCAGAAACTCTAACTTTACAGGCAACGTGATGGCAATAAATTCATATCTTTGGGTACTCACTCTAAATGTCAATAGACTAAATGCTCCAGTCAAAAGACAGGGTAACAGGATGGGTAAGAAAACAAGATCCATCTATATGCTATTTAAAAGAGACCATTTTAGACCTAAAGACACCTTCAAATTGAAAGTAAGGGGATGGAGAACCATATGTTATGCTAATGGTCGCCAAAAGAAAGAGTAGCCACACTGATAGCAGACAATCTATATTTTAAAGAATGTAACAAGATGAAGAAGGGCAGTATATCAAAATTAAGAGGTCTACATTCCCACCAACAGTGCAAGGGGGTTCCTGTTTGTCCACATCCTCTCCAGCATCTATGGTCTCCTGATTTCATTTTAGCCACTCTGACTAGCATGAGGTGATATCTGAGTGTGGTTTTGATTTGTATTTCCCTGATGAGGGGCGACGTTCAGCATATTGTCACGTGCCTGTTGACCATCTGGATGTCTTCTTTAGAGAAGTGTCTATTCATGTTTTCTGCCCATTTCTTCATTGGATTATTTGTTTTTCGGGTGTGGAGTTTGGTGAGCTCTTTATAGATTTTGGATACTAGCCCTTTGTCCAATATGTCATTTGCAACTATCTTTTCCCATTCTGTTGGTTGCCTTTTAGTTTTGTTGATTGTTTCCTTTGCTGTCCAGAAGCTTTTTATCTTCATGAGGTCCCAATAGTTCACTTTTGCTTTTAATTCCCTTGCCCTTGGGGATGTGTCAAGTAAGAAATTGCTGTGGCTGAGGTCAGAGAGGTTTTTTTTCCTGCTTTCTCCTCTAGGGTTTTGATGGTTTCCTGTCTCACATTCAGGTCCTTTATCCATTTTGAGTTTTTGTGAATGTTGTAATAAAGTGGTCTAGTTTAATCCTTCTGCATGTTGCTGTCCAGTTCTCCCAGCACCATTTGTTAAAGAAACTGGTGCAGCTGCTCTGGAAAATAGTGTGGAGTTTCCTCAAAAAATTAAAAATAGACCTACCCTATGACCCAGCAATACCACTGCTAGGAACTTACCCAAGGGATACAGGAGTACTGATGCATAGGAGCACTTGTACCCCAATGTTTATAGCAGCACTCTCAACAATAGCCAAATTATGGAAAGAGCCTAAATGTCCATCAACTGACAAATGGATAAAGAAATAGTGGTTTATGTACACAATGGAATACTACTTGGCAATGAGAAAGAATGAAATATGGCCCTTTGTAGCAACGTGGATGGAACTGGAGAGTGTTATGTTAAGTGAAATAAGTCATACAGAGAAAGACAGATACCTTATGTTTTCACTCTTATGTGGATCCTGAGAAACTTGTCTATGGGGGAGGGGAAGAAAAAAAAGTGAGGGAGAGAGCCAAAGCATAAGAGAGTCTTAAAAACTGAGAACAAACTGAGGGTTGATGGGGGTGGGAGGGAGGGGAGGGTGGGTGATGGATATTGAGGAGGGCACCTTTTGGGAAGAGCATGGGGTGTTGTATGAAAACCAATTTGACAGTATACTTCATATTAAAAAAAAATGAAGTGAGATACATTTACAGTACCATACTGTATTTGTCAAAACATTTGCATATAAATAGACCCACTCAGTTCAAACCTATGTTGTTCAGAGATCGACTATATTTAACTGAAAGGAATTTAATAGAGACAGTTTATAGAAGCATGTCAGAGTTAAGGTATCAATTAAAGATGATGAGGTACTCCCCCAAAATTCATATGTTGAAATCCTAATCCACAAAGGTGATGGTATAGTAGATGGGGGACTTTGAGAAGGGCTTAATTCATGAGGGTTGAACCCTCAGGAATAGGATTAGTGCCTTATAAAAGAAACCCCACAGAGCTCCCTAACGCTTTCCACCCTGTGAGAACACAAGGTGGAAATCTGTGGTCCAGAAGAAGGTTTTCACGTGACCATGTTGGTACCCCAATCTTGGACTTCCCATCTCCAAACTATGAGAAATAAATTCCTGTGTTTATATAAAAAAAAAAACACAACAAAATTGATGTCAATCCACCAAGAAGACCTAACAATTGTAAACATTTATGCACCCAATGTGAAAGAACCTAAATATGTAAATCAAGCACAAACTCATGGATAACAATACCATAATAGTACGGGACTTCAACACCCCACTTACAGCAATGGACAGATTAAGCAGAAAATCAACAAGGAAGCAATGGCTTTGAATGACACATTGGACTGGATGGACTTAACAGATATATTCAGAACATTTCCTCCTCAGGTAGCAGAATACATATTCTTAAGTGCACATGGAACATTCTTCAGAAAAGATCCCCTACCAGGACACAAATCAGCCCTCGACAAGTAAAAAAAGATCAAGATATATTGATCTTGATGTATATTTTGAGACCACAACTCTATGAAACTCAAAATCAACCACAAGGAAAAACTTGGAAAGACAACAAATACTTGGAGATTAGAGCACATCCTATGAAAGAATGAATGGGCTAACTAAGAAGTTAAAAAGGAAATTAAAAAGTACAAGGAAGTCAATGGAAATAACACCACAACCCGAAACCTCTGGGATGCAGCATAGGTGGTCACAAGAGGGAAGCATATAGCAATCCAGGCCCTCTTAAGGATGGAAGAAAGGTCTCAGGTACACAACCTAAACTTACACCTTAAAGAGCTGGAAAAAGAACAATAAAACCCCAAACCAGGAGAAGATGAGAAATAATAAAGATAAGGGCAGAAATCAATGCTATTGAAATAAAAAAAAAAAAAAGTAGAAAACATCAGTGAAACCAGGAGCTGGTTCTTTGAAAGAATTAACAAAATTGATAACTCCCTAGCCAGTTTGATCAAAAAGGAAAAGGAAAGGACCTCAAAAATAAGAGGAGAGATCATAATCAACACTGCAGAAATACAAACAAAAATAAGAGAATAATATGAGCAATTATATGCCAATAGGGCAATCTGGAAGAAATGGACAAATTCTTAGAAACATGTAAACTCCCAAAACGTAAATAAGAAGAAATAGAAAATTTGAATAGTCCCATAACCAGTAAAGAAAATGAATTACTAATCAAAAATCTCCCCCCAAAAAGAGTCCAGGGCCAGATGGCTTTCCAGGGGTCTTCTACCAAAGAAGAGTTAACATCTATTCTTTAGAAGTTGTTCCAAAAAATAGAAATGGAAGGAAAACTTCCAAACTCATTCTATGAAGCCAGCATTACCTTGATTCCAAAACTAGACAAAGGTCCCACTAAAAAGAACTACAGACCAATTTCCCTGATGAGCATGGATGCAAAATCCTGAAGATACTAGCCAACAGGATCCAACAATACATTAAAAGAATTATTCACCATGACCAAGTGGAGTTTATACCTGGGATGCAGGGCTGGTTCAATGTCTGTAAAACAGTCAATGAGCTACATTACGTCAATAAAAGAAAGGATAAGAGCCACGTGATCCTCTCAATAGACACAGAGAAAGCATTTGACAAAGTACAGCATCCTTTCTTGATAAAAACCCTCAAGAAAGTAGGGACAGAAGGACCATACCTCAAGATCATAAAAGCCATATATGAAAGACCCACTGCTAATAACATCCTCAATGGGGAAAGACAGTTTTCCCTGTAAGGTCAGGAACACGACAGGGATGTCCACTATTGCAATTGTTATTCGACACAGTATTGGAAGTCCTAGCCTCAGCAGACAGCACAAAGAAAAGGCATACAAATCGTCAAGGAAGAAGTCAAACTTTCACTGTTTGGACATGACATGATACTCTAAATGGAAAAACAAAAAGACTCCACCAAGAAACTTCTAGAAATGATCCATGAATTCAGCAAAGTCTCAGGATATAAAATCAATGCACAGAAATCGGTTGCATTCCTATACACCAATAATGAAGCAACGGAAAGAGAAATCGAGGAATCATTCCCATTTACAATTGCACCAAAACCCATAAAATACCTAGGAATAAACCTAACCAAAGAGGTGAAAAATCTAGACACTGAAAACTGTAGAAAGCTTATGAAAGAAATTGAAGACACAAAAAAATGGAAAAATATTCCATGCTCATGGATTAGAAGAGCACATATTGTTAAAATGTCAACACTACCCGAAGCAATCTATATATTCACTACAATCCCTATCAAAATAACACCTGCATTCTTCAGAGCTAGAACAAACAATCCTAAAATTGGAATGGAACCAGAAAAGATCCTGAATAGTCAAAGCAATCCTGAAAAAGAAAACCAAAATTTGAGGCATCACAATCCTGGACTTCAAGCTGTATTACAAACCTGTAATCATCAAGACAGTATGGTACTGGCACAAAAACACACTTGCTCAATGGAACAGAATACAGAACCCAGAAATTGACCCACAAATGTATAGCCAACTAATCTTGACAAAGCAGGAAAGAATATCCACTGGAATAAAGATGGTCTCTTCAGCAAATGGTGTTGGGAAAACTGGACAGTGACATGTAGGAGAATGAACCTGGATCACTTTTGTACACCATACACAAAAATAAAATGGATAAAAAGGCCTAAATGTAAGGCAGAAAACCATCAGAATCCTAGGGGAGAAAACACAAGAACATCTTTGACCTTGGCCACAGCAACTACTTACTCAACATGTCTCCAGAGACAAGGGAAACAAAAGCAAAAATGAACTATTGGGACCTCATCAAGATAGAAGCTTCTGCACAGCAAGAGAAACAATCAGCAAAACTAAAAGGCAACCAGCAGAATGGGAGAAGGTATTTGCAAATGACATATCAGATAAAGGGTTAATACCTAAAATCTATAAAGAACTGATTAAACAACACCCAAAAAACAAATAATCTAGTGAAGAAATGGGCAAAAGACGTGAATAGACAACTTTTCCAAAGAAGACATCTAGATGGCTAGCAGAACATGAAAAAATGCTCAGTATCACTTATCAGGGGAATACAAATCAAAACCACAATGAGATACCCCCTCAAACCAGTCATAATGGCTAAAATTAACAACTCAGGCAACAACAGATGTTGGCAAGGATGCAGAGAAAGAGGATCTCTTTTGCGCTGCTGGTGGGAATGCAAACTGGTGCAGCCACTCTGGAAAACATTATGGAGTTTCCTCATAAGGTTAAAAATATAACTACCCTATGACCCAGCAATTGCATCACTAGGTATTTATCCAAGGGGCACAGGTATGCTCTTTTGAAGGGGCACATGCACCCCAATGTTTATAGTAGTTCTATCAACAATAACCAAAGCATGGAAAGAGCCCAAGTGTCCATCGACAGATGAATGGATAAAGAAGGTGTGGTACATATATACAATGGAGTATTGGAAATCAAAGAATAAAATCTTGCCATTTGCAACAATGTAGATGGAACTAGAGTGTATTATGCTAAGCGAAATTAGAGAAAGACAAATATCCTATGACTTCACTCGTGGAATTTAAGATACAAAACAGACGAACATAAGGGAAGCAAAAAATATAAAAACAGGGAGGGGGACAAAACAGACTCTTAAATATAGAGGACACTCTGAGGGTTGCTGGAAGGGTTGTGGGTGGGGGGAGGAGTTAAATGGGTAGGGGGCATTTTAAGGAAAATACTTGTTGAGATGAATACTGGGTGTTACACATAGGGGATGCATCACTGGAATACACTCCTGAAATCATCATTGCACTATATGCTAATTAACTTGGGTGAAAGTTAAAAAGTACAACACACACACACACACACACACACACACACAAATTAGTGTCATTTGATAAAATCAAGTGTTTGAAGGGATGTGTTCTCTAGTTGTCTACAGGGACTTTGGTAATGTTCTCCTGTCTCCATAGGAACCTCCACTGATCAGATCGGAGGAATTTTATGCATTTAGCTGTTCATTGTTTACTGCAAGTTATTGGTTCCTAGAATTTTCCCCAGTCCATGGAGATTTTTGATGCCCCAGCCTAACTTGCATGAAATAATATAGCTTAGAAGAAGGAAATGCCTTTTGGGGAGAGGCAGTACTAGTGAAGACACCTGTACCACATACTGAGGGGGGTCATGTGGCTTATACTCTTTCCCCTAAAATGTAGAGACTACTTTTGAGTGAAACCTTTCAAACTTGGACATGTCTGGAAGGTGAGATGGCCAGTGTGTGATTGTTCACAGTTGGATTTCTACTTTGGGATTTTTTTTTTTTTTCTAACCTATCCTGTACTACCTGATCCAGGAGAAGACCTTAAAGGGTGATGGAGAAGGAACTTGTATTCCTGTAATATCTTACTGGGCCACCTGTGTTGCTCATGAATCAACATGAATAAAGATGACTTACCTGGCTTATGTCAGTTAGCTATTATAACTATGTACTGGCCATCAAATGTAAGCAGAAGTGACAACCTTCAGGATCATACTCTTTTAAAGGAGGTGGCTTCCTCTCTTTAATTATCCTTGTTACTGACTGAGGCTAAGACTGAACTCTAGGAATGTCAGACCAAAAGCCAAGGCATGTTCCTGGAGCATTTTCACTGGTGCACCCTCTAAGAAGTATCCACTGGGCTAGGGCTTCCAAACAAAGAGCTGCTTTCTATTCACAGTCTTGAGCTACCTTTGATGGGCCAAGATGGGTCCCATCTTGATGGGTCCTGGAGGTGGAGTAGGTTGCTTATAACAGCCAGATCAGGGAAACAATAGTTTCCTTCTCCAAACATACCTACAAATTTCATGTGTCCTGAAATGTATCGTTCTCCAGACACCAGGGGATAGTGAAGACTTCTCAGTGTTAAGAACTGTTACATCTGGGAGAGAAGCTTTCATCTTGCCCAGACTGGGCGTGGAGGTTGCTTTGCTTTGTTTCTTGCTAGAACTCAATTTGAACAACTTCTACTTTGGTAGGGAAGATTGTAATCTGTTCTCTAACCTACACCTTCCCCTTCAGCTCACTTTATTTCTAATGGGGCTATCCTGTTCTCCCATTTGAAACTCCCATGGTTGAGTCATGAGGGGGACTAAGATGTTTTTTTCCATTGTGCCTCACATACAAATTTGGCACAGCCTTACCCGAGCACATGGCCTCACTAGACCCTGTGCTGATGCTCTAAGGGGAGTCTTTCCAAAGAAATGTTGCTTTGACTTCTGTTCACAGATCTGTGGAGGGGAGATGGGAATTCATACACACCACCTGAGCCCTTGATGGACACAGTCTTGGAGTTTAATATTTGTCTACTGGATATCATTGTTCCCATATCACAAAAATGGGTCCTTCTCTGCATATTTGGGGTGGCCCAGGTGAGTGGTCTTACTATATAGCTGCCTTAGAAGAGGTGAGTACTCCAATTTATACAGAATTCTCAATGTCTACTACATTGGCAGCATTTTTCATAGACCTGGGTCAACTGGATCTTCTTCCCCAGACATGTCCATCCATGGTAAATGGACCATAGGTATTCAGCCTTTTCTGTCATGACTTCCCTTTGGGTTGGTGAAGGTTTAAGGTTCAGGATATATCCATGCTGTGTACAGGGCTGACCCTCTAGTGGATTCTGCCATGATGTTCTTAGTTATAACACTTAATATAATTACCTGGAGGTATTGACACAGGTGTCCTCTTAATGAAACTAGTCCTGACTTTCCTTGTGGGGATGAGTTAGTTGAAGATGAATTGGTGGACTTGACTCATTAGGCAATCCCTTGTCTGATGCTTACTTGTGATGCAAAGACAAGGTCTGAGCTTCCTGGTCTCGAGATAAGTCACATGGAAGGTGACTGCCTTAATCAAGGGCCACAGATTATTCCTTGTCATTACTGCCTTTTCTGCAAATGGTGGCTTTCATCTGAAATTTTTCCATCTGTACACCCAGTCCTGTGGTTCTTCTGCATTGATGGACTTAGACACAGAACCATTTTCTGGATTTTCATGATCTTCTGTGCTATCTGCCATGTTCTAGGACTGACTATGTCAGGAATTCAACCCCGGATATTCCAGGTCCAATTTTTAGTCCTTAGAAATGCCAGAGTTTAAGTGTGGTTTAGTCACACACTCAGTCCTGATTTGTCAATAGAATCTGGATCAAAAGTCTGCATTTGCTTTATTTTATAAGGATGCCATTTTATACTGATGGAAACCCATTGTTTCCTAAACACATAAAGAACAGTCTGTTATTTCTTTCTACTCCTAATGATGCTTGCTGTAACTCAAATGAATTCTCTGAGCACAATAGGGTCCATAGGTGAATTAACCACAATCCATGGCCATGGATGGGATCCTGAACCCCAAGGCCTGAGTGTACTATATCACCCTCTCCCCTTGCACTCTGGGAGCCCCTGGAGAAGGGTTTTTGAATGAGCAATAAGAAAAAAATCTGCCCCTTTGTCTTCCACACTTTTGCTCTTAGTTTTAAGTCTTTTGAGACTCCTTTGTGATCTTCAGCCACGTTCATTCTATTGCATGTATTTCCCCACATTACTATATTAATGCTGAGTATTTCCTTCTATATTTTGTCTATGGTTTTTGGGCTAATATCCACTCATTTTTCTGACAATACTGACTGCATATTTTAATTTCTCAACCTATTAATCTTTTTACAGAGTAGAGGATAGGTTATCTCTAAAATACAGTGCCCTTAAGGTGACTCTCTTGGACCTTGGGTTATTGTAACTATTATTCTTGAACATGTGTAGTCACAGTGATGCTAGGTTTAAAATATTTGCCTTCTAATGGACTAAGATACATTCACAAGGGTTTAATACCATTTTGTACTGTACCTGGATGTCCTCCAAAGCTGGGATGTTTCAGGTGCTGTGCCTTGAAATTTCCCCCCAGAAGAAGCAAATCCCTAAATGTTAGAAGGTTAGATTGGATGTTCTCTAACTTTTCTGAATTCCTTTGGCACCAGTGGTTATTATATTGTCTCTGACAGATGAGAGACAATGCTTATCATAGACCAACTGTACCTTGTTTTCTGTGCTCAGGCTTGTCTGATCTGAGATGAATTCTAAAACCATCACAATCCCACAGTGTCACACTGTTAGGACAAACTGAGCTAGTCTCCAATCCACAAGCCAGAGAGCTTTTTCTCGGTAGGAGAAGCAGCAGTTGGTCATACCTTCTAGGTATTAGATCCCTTGTGGTTTATTCTCAGTGATGCTTTTCTGGGGAGAATGGTTCACAGGTTCTGAGGAATGGCTGTAATAAGAGGAAAATAATGCTGGGACTGTTTTTAGATAAGGAACATGCTGTTAGGAGGAGGATGAAGATTTCCCCTCCTGCTGGCTCTGCTGGTCAACAAGACTGTGAAGCAGAAACCTCACTGACCTGTAGTACAAAGAATCATGCACCAACAGTGCACCTGGTGGCCCAATGGATCTGTCTCTTCAACAGTGTCTAGATGGAACAGACCCATGAATGTCCCTTCTTCTAGTCTCTGATCACCCTCCCAACCTCCTTTCTAACCTTTAAAACCATCCTTCTTAGCCATCATTTGACCTTCAGAAGCAGGGGACACCATTTTTTTTTTTTAGCCTTGCTCCTTATTGACAATCAATCATGAGCTGCTAATTCCTCAGAAGTGTTCCCACCCAAGTGGAAGCTGCTATCAACTACGTGGTCAACATGCATCTTGAGCCTCTTGCACCTCTCTCTGGGCTTCTATTTCAGCTGTGATGATACACTCTAGAAGGCACGGATCACTTCTTCCATGAGTTGGCCAAGGAGAAATGTGAGTGTACCTAGCATCATTTGAAGATAAATCAACATGGTATCCAAGATGTGCAGAAGCCATCCCAAGATGACTGGGTAAAACCCTAGACACCATCAAAGCTGCCATGGTCCTGGAGAAGAACCTGAACAAGGCCCTTTTGGATCTGTATACCATGAGTTCTGCCCATGCAGACTCTTGTCTGTGTTACTTCCTGGGGAGCCACTTCCTAGATAAGGAGGTGAAATTAATCAAGAAACATGGGCAATCACCTGAACAAACTGCAGGCTGCCTTAGCCCCAGGATGGGCTGGGTAAGTCTCTCTGAGAGGTTCATCCTCAAGACTAGGAGCTTCTGGAACCCAGCAGCCTTTGAGGGATCCCCCTAGAGGCCCACCTGGTGTCAGAGCTGCTGCCTGAGACCCTCCCTGCAGCCACTAGGAGCTTTTTATCCATTCTGGGGCCTTCTCCCAAGCCATGAACCAAATGGAAATAATAAACCTTTTTGTGGGAGAGAGGAGATTATGTATCTTAGCCCCTCAGAATGGTAAAACTGGTAAGAGTTCAGCCAGTGGACAGAGTTTACTTGGACCCCAGATGAGACCGCTGCCAGTCTGGGGTGCCCAGTGTCCTGATCTCCCTCACAGAAGGTACCAGATCAATTCAGCCTAGACAACTGTGCTGAGTGGGAGTTCCAGTTGCTAATGTTTCCATAGACTTGTGAGATTGTAATCACCTCCTGGTGTGTACTTGGAATTCTTCATGCCTTAAAGAGAAACACCATAAGCCTATTTGGAGTCTTCAACGGTAAGCTGTAGTGAAGTCTTGGCCTGCTATAGCTCCAATCATTGATTTATTCTTTGTCTCCCAGTAAGGTGCTTGAGTTCTCTTTTGTGTTCTGATTTTTGCTGCCTTTTACTCATTTCTTATCCAAGAATAGAGCCTTTCAGACTATTTTCACTTCAGCTAGCCATCTTTGTCATCACTGGTCTATTGTACCTTGATTCTACTGCTGGTGATGGTTCTCCTTGATGTTGTGTCTCAGGATGGAAAGTTAGTCCTCCTTTGTGTAGAGTGGAGAGAGCCCTAGAGTCAAAATTCACTGGAAGGTTATAATAACCCACACTTGCTCTCTGATGCTTGTTAATGGAAAATAAGAGCTCCTGTGTCTCTGTCCAAAGTTGAAGTGGCTGTAAATAGCTGTGAGTCCTTCAGCAAGAAAATGAGGGAGCAGCAGCTCACTCCCAGTCACTATATTTCATCACTAACCACATACCTAAAAGGGCCTCCTGGAATGTTTGTGCTTTGATGTGTGATGTTCTTTTTCTGAACAAAGATGGTTTCTCAGTTGTAGTGACAAAAACCTACATTTAGAAACCACTCAACAGACCGTGTGTCACTTAAAGATGGCAAATAAGAGACTAATCAGCTTCTGTGTGAATAGTCCTCCCCCAAAACGCACAGTCCTCCTCTTTATGACAGGAGACCATGTTCTATGTACGAGTGTTCCCTGTTAACTGCTAAGAGAACTGAGCTGGTCTTTGAGTTCTCCAAACACTGAGTATCTGGGGACTCATGCTCAGTAGATGCGGGTCTGTTTAGACAGTATGATACCAGCTTTCTTGTGTAATCCCCTGGGGCCATAGATGGGACCTAGTGTAAACTGTCCATTTCCTGGCATGTGCCATTGGCTGATCACCAAGTGGTTAAGTGAATCACCCAAGGTGTAGGTATTTCCCACTACACCCCTTTCAAAGTATAACCTCTCATGTGACTTAAAAGATTTCTCCATGTTTCATTGGCATTTTAGGTTGTTGAAGGAGGCCCTCATTGGGATCTCAACCACTCCTTCAAAGAAACTAGCACCAGTGATAACTCAGTTTGCTTTTGATGTAGCTGCTTTTCCTTTGCTGCTATTTAAGGTATCTTGGTGACTTCATTCCTGTCTCACTGGGGTCGTCCACTAAGTAGGATATTAAACGTTTAGGTCTGATGGCTGTGAGGAAGTGTTAGGTCTGATGATGGCTGTAAGTCATCTGTGTTCTTAGAATTTCTTCATGGTCAGAGAAGACTTATAAACACAACTGCCTTTGTCCCCAACTTGTATGTAATGTAGGTGAGCAGAGAATGAACTCTTTGCCAAAGGCAGTTTTCATGAGGTGATGTGATTCCTGTGTGCGTGTGCGTGTGCGTGCGCGCGCGCGCCAGTACCATACTGTCTTGATTACAGCTTTGTAATACAGTGTGAAGTCCGGGATTGTGATGCCTCAAACTGGTTTTCTTTTTCAGGATTAATTTGGATATTCAGGGTCTTTTCTGGTTCCACACAAACTTTAGAATTGTTTGTTCTATCTCTGTGAAGAATGCTGGTGTCATTTTGATAGGAATTACATTGAATGTGTAGATTGCTTTGGGTAGTATAGGTATTTTAACAATATTCTTCCAGTCTATGAGCATGGAGTGTTTTTCCATTTCTTTGTGTCTCCTTCAATTTCTTTCATAAGCTTTCTATAGTTCTCAGCATACAGATCTTTTACCTCTTTGGTTAGGTTTATTCCTAGGTATTTTATGGTTTTTGGTGCAATTGTAAATGGGGTTAATTCCTTGATTTCTCTTTCTGCTACTTCATTATTGGTGTGTAGGAACGCAACCGATTTCTGTATGTTGATTTTATATCTTGTGACTTTGCTGAACTCCTGTATTCCAGCAGATTTTTTTGTGGAATATTTTGGGTTTTCCACATAGAGTATCATGTCATCTGTGAAGAGTGAAAATTTGACTTCTTTCTTGACAACTTATATGCCTTTCTTTTTGGTGTCTTGTTGCTGATGCTAGGACTTCTCAAGATACTAGCAAATCGAATCCATTAAATAGAGTACATTAAAAGAATTACCATGATCAAGTGGGTTTATTCCTGGGCTACAAAGGTGGTTCAATATCCACAAATCAGCAGGATACATCACATTAATAACAGAAAGGATAAGAACCATATTACCCTTTCAATACATAAAGAAAAAGCATTTGAAATTCTTGATGAAAGCCCTCAAAATAGGGATAAGAAAGAACATACCTCAATATAATTAAAGGCCATTTAACAAAGACTGACAGCTAATGTAATCACCAATGGGGAAAAATGAGAACTTCCCCCCCTAAGGTTAGAAACACAATAGGGATGTCCACTATCACTGCTGTTGTTCAACATTGATGCACTTTCTAAGAGGTGTCCAGTGGATGTGATTATCCCAGCAAAGAGCTACTTACATTTTCATGTGCCCAAGCTATGCTGGAGGTTAGAGGATGGTCCTGGAAGTAAGAGGTTGTCCACATTGTCCAAAACAGGGGCCTATTAGTGGGTATATATGTTGAACTCTCTGTGGTACCAACTTCCAAGTGCCCTGACTTTTATAGGCTTCAGACTCCGGTCACAAAGATCATTTGGAAAGTAGCTTGGAGTTAGAGTAATGTCACCCATCTCTGGGTGACAAGATTCCAGGCCAGTCTCCTGTTTTTCTTGTCATTCCAAAGTTTTCATCAAATGTTTCTTTTTATTTTCCTCATTCTATTTTTCTTGATACTCTATAATTTCCCCCAAGTTGTTCCTTCTGTTGTTTTACACCCAATGTTTCATGTCCATAAATGAATGAGTCCTCTTTTTCTGAAACCTGAATTGAAATCTGAATATCTTAGTTTGGACTTGGAGTTCTGAATCTCAGACCTGGACTTAGGGCATATACTCTACTGGAAGTTACCCAGGTAGCACAGGGGCTGGAGTGATGAATGGGGGATTAAATGAGAACAGCCAGTAATGGACACAGCATTGAGCTGGTCATCTCACTCTGTGTGTTATTTCCAGCAGGCACTGTCTACCCAATCATATATAATGTGTTGCAAGATATCCTCCCTGGAAGGACAGGAGCCAAGTACTCACCTGTAACTCCATCTACACCATTGGTGGAGGTGGTACTCTCCCTGCTCATCTGACAAGAACCTTGTGCCTGGGGTTGATCTCTCATAGAAGACTTCCAACAGAGCTTTGGGACAGAACTTGACACACATCACAAGAGGGTCTTCTGGTGGAACATGGGCAACAGGCCTGGTGCTGCCCTCTAGATGTGCTGAAAGCACAGGGTTTGGAGGGTGTATCCCAGAGCACCCCATGGCACCCACACATGCCCACCCATCCCTGAAGAATACCCAACCTCCTGAGTTCCCATTTCAGTAGAAATGGGACAGGTCTACATTAGCAAGGTTATCCATATAGCATAGGTGAGGTCTCTGACATCATCTTGTGATGGAATCTGTTTTTCCTCTCCTGAGAAGAGATTCTTTACAGACCCCCATCTCTGCCTCTCAGTATGTCAGCCAAAATCAAGGCACCTTAGAATTCTGATAAATCTGTTTACCTTGATATCTATGAATGATTTTCCTGTCTTCTCAAACTTCCTATTCCTTAATGGAAAATAAGGTTATATTGGTGTATTACCAAAAATTTGATATGAATTTGCAAAGAACATTGTGGAATAAATCTACAATATTCCCTTCCTGAGTTGGAATGGAATGGGCAATAAGGTGTTCCATTCCTGTGTGAATATTACACTATATCTGACTCCCTTCTAATGGTACATATGTCACTACATGGACATGCTTTTCCCCTTCCAGGAATGTACTTTATTATATTCTTATTCACTTAGGATTTATGATCAAAATGGTGTATCTTTCAGCGTTTGTCAGTGAATCACATCCCCATTTCTTGAGCTTCTAAGAATGGTCAGTCACTTGAATGTGAACAAATGATGCTTGTTTGTGAGAGTTTATTCCATGCTATGATCTTGTGCTCTTCCTGCTACCCATGTGTTCTGGTGAAGCCTGGTCTGGGAAGTGCTGCCTTCCCACTTGAGTCTCCCAAAATTGAATCAGAAGGACATGTGGGATGGGTTTGAAACCTGGAGGTGGGGTTGCACTAGTGACTGGCCTGGCCTATGAAGGCAAAGGCTTTCAGAGCTATTTTGCTGGACTCTGCCTGCAGGGGTCTTATTTTGGAGCGTGCTTCTCATCCTGCCAGCCCTGCTGGAGATAGCCTGGGTCATCCTTTAACACTTGCCTCCCTGACACTCTTGTTCTGTTTGTCAGATGGGTCCTTTCTGTCTGTGTTCTGTGAAGCTACAGGTAGGAGCATTAACCTTTGGATGTCCTGGAATGGAGTTTAGCTCCAACTTACTCCTGGACACATTGACTGGATGCTGGTTATGTGGCAGTATTTTCTGTGAGCCTATGTCATTCAGGTACTTACCCAAGGCTCTTGTATCTTGAGTTCTCAGTCATTGGAAGTTGATCCCATGGAAGTATCCTGTCTTTGTTGGTAGGGATTCATATGTGGTTGTACCTTCAAGTAACATATTTTCTTTGGGAGGTGGGTCTATTTTTCATGGGTTTTGATTTTGTGGGGAGACATTAACCTAGAACATGTATCAGATTTGTCCCATTGAAGGATGGTCCACAGGGGTTAGTAGAAAACTAGGAAAATCTTTCCTTGATGATGATCTTTGATATTTAAACTGTTGGGTAGACTCCTAGCATTCAGACATTCAGATGGTAAATGCTATTTGCCACTTCTCGTCTTTCCTGATTGGGCAGTTGTCCTTTGTGCTGCCTTTTCCAGAAGTAATTGGGCTGTATAATAGAAATTATTCTGTTGGAAAGCCTTACCCTATAGTTTCCTTTGAGTAATGGCTTTCCTTAAGTGAAAGAGCAATGTATGTTGAGGATTTCCTCATCTTCACAGCGTTTGCCCTGTTTCAGGAGTAACTAGATCAGTAACTCAACACTGGATATTCTTGTTTTCCTTTATTTTTTTCATCCTACAATAGGCATTGATCCTGAGGTGTACTTCTCTGTCCATACTATTTAATAAACTAGCCCTGATTTCTTGGTTATATGAATCAGCATCTACAAGCTAATTGAGCAAGGTCATGTTTTTTATATTCAGACAATATATTTTCTGCAGCATACTATACATGAGATGCCTCACTTCAAACTGCTACTCCTTATGAAGTTTTTATCATAACCTCAGAATGTGCAAGTAAGCTGCCCAAGAATAGCAAGGTCCATAGGTGCTTAAATCACCAGCCTCATGCCCTTGAGGGAACACGGGGAAGAAAGGCCAGGAGGTTCTGAACCACCATCTGTCTTGTGAGATCCTCTTTGGAGAAGTGGGGAGGTGAGTCCCTGTATTCCTAAGGGACCACCCTAGTGAAATGACCAACTTTCTCCTTGGGACCTTTATGTCACAGTGTTGTCAAGGTTAACCATTTTTGCCTGTGGAAATCCTCCTGAGGAACTCCAGGTGGAGGAAACACAGCCAGAATGCTCCCAGGTGAAGTCTCAGGCCAGAGTTTTAAGTGGGTGTGTACTGATGGGCACTTTCACTCCTGGCTTACCTGATCCAATCCTCGCAGATGCTTAGACCTACCACTTATGAGTCTTGATTCCATGATACTTTTCTTCTATCTGTACATTCTCTGCCACAGTTACAATTTCATTATTTCCAAACTCTACAGATGTTTTATTGACTTTTGCAGGTGATATATAACAAAAAACATGGTACAATGCCTAGGTCTCCAAAAATGGGAATTTTAATACTGTTAGTGCCAACCACATGTTTGTTGAAGGAGATGTTCACTTGAGAAATTTCAGATAAGCACAGGAGAATGGGATTATGTACCACAATGCCTTCTGGCCCCATTGCAAATGGTTGCTTGGTCTATAGTTTTAGTAATGCTAACGAGCTATTCTAGGTGTCTATAAACAGCTCTGTGGGAAGGAACGTGGGATGTGCCTAAGATGAATTAAATGAGAAGGCAGAATCCTTGACTTTTTTGGCTCCTACTGTTTTCTCAGTTGAGTGTGTTTGGGTTCTCTGAGAGGCCTAGCCAGAGATTAAAGGAACAAGAGTTTTAATAGAAAGAATGAGAAAATAGGGCACAGGAAGGAAGAGGCGTCAGACCATACTGGAAAGTCTGACCCAGAGAGCCCAGGCAAGGTTCAAGTCCCAACTGAGAGTCCTTGAGTCAAAGCAACCATCAGAGGACTAAAGGTGGGCCTCAGTATCCCCGCTGCACGCCGTCATTGGCTGTAGCAGACTGGGGGGCGTGGCCTCGCAGCCACAGAGCTCCAAGTAGAACAGCTCTGGCTTTCCATCAGTTGTGGCACCTGCAGTAGATCCCAGATACGTGTGACCCAGGATCCACAAGTGTGGAGGCATTTCCTCTCTGGCTCCAGGGCATGTCTCACTCGGAAACTCTAGAAAAGGTTACTGGGATCAATGGCAGCCTCCATCACTGTAGCTGAACAAAAACTCTAACTGGTATTTAATGTCCTTCCTTGCCACGTCTGCTCTTCATTCCCTTCCCCTCAGCTGTCACCTCCACAGGGTTCAGTTCCACATGGTCAGGGAGCTGGAGATCACCACCAGCTCTAAACAGATGCCTTTGGCTTTTGTACATGGCCAGTCAGTCACAATGGGATAGGGAAATATCGGGAGGCAAGCGGGTTGCCTGGGTCCCACATGTACTCTTAGTTTTAATAAATTTCCCCTGATTTAGTATTCTCTATATAATTAAAATCACTTGGGTTTTATGTGAATTGTGTGGTCATGTCGTTATTGATTTGGAGGTGCAGTTTATATGCTAACTAAAGTTGTCCTAGGGGTGCCTGTGTGGCTCAGTCAATTAAGCCTCTGATTTCCACTCAGGTCATGATCTCATGGTTCATGAGTTTGAGCCCCACATCGGGCTCTGTGCTGACAGCTCAGAGCCTAGAGCCTGCTTCGGATTCTGTGTCTCCCTCTCTCTCTGCCCCTCCCCTGCTCGTTTGTGTCCTCTCTCTCTCAAAAATAAACATTAAAGTCCTTTATCATTTGAGTTGCAAGTACTTTCCTCAGCTGGTTTCTTTTCTATTTTATGGTTTGTTAAAGAAATCTTTCTTTTGTTCGTTGAAAGACTTGAAAATTCTACAACTTGAAAATGTGTGCCTTCTGGGTTTCCTCTCATAATTAAAAAGCTGTTCCCCACTCACAGACTTTAAATTTTTTTTTAGCTTTTCTTCGTCCTTATACACTTTGTCTTTTATGGTTAAAATCTGTTGTAACTTGAATTTACTTTGCCATAAAAAGTGAAATAAGAGGGGCGCCTGGGTGTTTCAGTTAGTTGAGCATCTGACTCTTGATTTTAGTTCAGTTCATAATCCTACAGTCTGTGGGATTGAGCCCCGAGTCAGGCTCTGTGTTGGGTGTGAACCCTGCTTAAGAGTCTCTCTCCCTCCCCTTTGTCCCCACTCATGTGTGTGCCCCCTTGGGCGGGGAAGAGCTACAGTTCTATTTCTAATCTCTCACGTAGCTACTTTATCCTAGCATCATTTGCTGTTACTATACTTTGACTTTTTATATATGTGGAATATAAAACAGACCATGAATAGAAATAATAAAACATCTTCGTGGAATTTTTTCAATTGGATTCAAATTTGGACAATGATTGTTTTATAGTATTTATATGAGAAATGAGTTAATAGAGTATATTTTCTTTTAAATGAGGAATCTTTTTGATTCTTGTGTTTAAAAGATATTTTAAGCAGATTCCCAAATCTTGGTCCACACAAGCATAAAACTACAAAGATTTTATAGACCATGCAAGATCAGAAAAGTAATGACAAAGTTATGACTTAAAAAATTTTTTTAATATTTATTTTTGAGGGAGAGTACAAGTGGGAAGGGGCAGAGAGAGACACACACAGAATCCAAAGCAGGCTCCAGACTCCGAGCTGTCAGCACAGAGCCTGATGCAGGCTCTTGAACTCAAGAGCTGTGAGATCATGAGCTGAGCTGAAGTTGGACACCTAACTGAGCCACGCAGGGGCCCCAAAGCTATGACTTTTTAAAAAAATTTAAAGGATTGAGCTTATCATAGGATTAGATTATATTTTGGCATTAGCGATATTTCCTATGAGGTTTATTAGTAAAAGTTTTGTTTGTGGAGAGGTCAGAAGGAAGAGATACTCTTAACTTTGCTAAGGACATGAGTAAAACTTTATTTAAAAATTTCAGATTGCTTCATCAAAGTAAAAAACTTAGCTCCATCAATTTAGAGGGTTTCCCTCTAGTATAAATGTTTTTCATGTTAACCTTTGGGGAATATGCTCGAAAATCACTTTGTCTTGTAGGTTTTAAAAAACCAACTGAATTAAACTATGGCATAAGTTTCTTCTGTATTCCTTCTATTCCTGAAGTTTTTCCTCTAGCATACTCTGTCATATCTAAGGGTGCATCATTTCTGAAGGATTCTCTGTAGTGGTTGCATTTATAGGTTGGTCCAGTTATCCACTGCTATGTGACAAACTACAGGAAAATTTATTGGCCTAAAACAAATTTCTATTGCTCACAATCTTGTGATTTAGGAATGGCTCGGCTGAGCATCTGGTCTCTGTTCCATGTGGCATCAGCTAGAATGGTTCAGAGGGGTTAGTGGGTTGGCCCACTAACAGGGATGGCAGATTGGTGCTGCTTGTCAACTGGGAATGAAGTGAGCTCTTGGCCCAGAGGTCTTATGCCCTCTCCCATGTGGACTTCTCCCTGGGGGATGGTTGGGCTTTCTCACAACATGGCAATTGGAATGCTCATCCTTGGAACCCAAGAGGGTTGGCAGAGGCTGCAAGGCTTTGTATGATGTAACTTTGGAGGTCCAAGGAAATCCACATTCTGTTGGTCAAACAAGTCATCAAGGCCAGCCCATACTCAAACTATGAATTGGGTGGCTTAACAGAAACTTATTTCTCATGGTTCTGGAGGCTAGAAGGTCAAAGATGAAGGTGAAGGCAGGTTCCTGGTGAGACTGAGCCTTCTTCCTGGTTTTCAGAGGTTTGTCTTTTCACTGTGTCCTCACAGTGATAAAAAAGCCTGCTCTGGTCTCTCTTCTTATAAGGACATTAATCCTATCATGCGGGCCTCACTCTCAAGACATCATGTAAACCTAACTACCTTCCGAAGACCCCACTTCCAAATATTATCTTACTCTATAGGTTAGATCTTTAGCACTTTTATTAAATTTTGGGGGGGGGGGCACAAGTTGGCTACTTTTCTGCCTATATTTTGACGTCTAAAAATGGCCATATTTAACTTATTACATTTGATTTCAATCCACTATGAATTTTTGTGTGGTTGCCAAAATGAAGAGAAACATTTGGATAAGACCTGTTCCCTGGTAGAAGTTCTCTGGTATTCAATTTGAGCCACGACTGAAGAATTTTTGATGGGCATTTTGTGCATAGGGCTTTTGTCTAGTACACATTCTTAAACAGTCACTAAGATATCTAACCAGCTATAAGTTTTTCCTATGTTCATTGCCATTTTTCTCTAGAATGGTGACTGAAATGGCTTGAACACTTCAATGCTTTGGCTGGAAGATTTTCTCCCATAGCCTTTCTTTCCAGTATGTATTCTATGATAAGACATATTAGGCCTGCTCCTGTATTATTTAAGTGTCTAAGAGGTCTTAAGTGTTTATAATACATCAGTGAACAAATGCCCAACATATAATTGCCTATTTGCCATAGTTCTTAGTCATGCATTTAAGATTCCCACTCTCACAGAACTTTAAGCAAGTTGGCAAAGGTCAATCATAACAAGTGCCTCCTGATTTTGCCATTCTGTTGCCCCAATAGGTCCCTTATTGGGGAATGTGCTTTGGTTGGAGTGCAGATGTCCAGGAATCTGTTGTCTCGTTTTCTTAGTTCTCAGGGGCCATTAGTGCTTAGCTTCCATGTGTGAGGGCAGATGTAAGGGTCAGAGTGTGGCTCAGTGTATGTTTATCCCAGCTAGGACTCTAGGATTCATAGTGGTCTGAAGGAAATTCATTGTGAGATTGTAAGAATGTACTTCCCATGTCCCTGATTGCTGGGAGTGTTATTGACTAGCAGCCTCAGCCTCTCCATCACTGTGTCTGTGCTGGGAATACTCTCCCCATGGGCTGCTCCTGGCCAATCACTGAGCACCCTGGGGATTTGAAGGTGTACACATTTCTGGGAGTTGCAGAACTCCTCTGAGGGGCAACCTTGGGGAAAACTCCCTAATGGCCTGGTTTAAGATCCTCTTAAACTTATACTGCTGTTGTGACTGTGAGTGTACAGGAAGTATAAATGACAAAGGACTCCAGCCTCTGAGCTCTGAAGTCCATCAGAGCATTTATCCTGAAGGATGCACTTTGTAAAGACTACTCCCAGCTGAGCTTGGCAGAGGCACCAACACTCCTATTCTTGGTAAACCAATTCTTCTGGTAGCAATTTTTGGCTCAAGGACTCCTCAGCAACCTTGCTGAAACTTCCTTCAATTCCACACTGTCCATACTGCTTTCACCCAATCTTCTTTCCCTTTCTCCTTCACTCAAGGTCATGGTCTGGAGCCTCTTGTCTGTTCCAGCTGCCTTCCCTCTGTTTTCTCTTATATAGATGTTTCCCCTAACCAGATTCGTACAAGTTTAATTCCAAATTGCCTTTGGCTTTTCAAAGGTGCTGGACAAATTGACTCTAGTTCTAAGATGTTTCCATTCAAACTTCCTCCTCTTTAAGTTTTTATTCAAATTCCAGTTAACATACTGTGCAATATTAGTTTCAGGTGTACAATATAGTGATTCAACACTTGCATACACCACTCAGTATTCATCACAACAACTGTACTCCTTAATTCCCATTACCTATTTCACCCATCCTCCCACCTACCTCCCCTCTGGTAACCTTCAGTTCTCTATAGTTAAGAGTCTGTTTTTTGATCTTCCTTTCCCCCTCCCCTTGACGTTGGCAGTAGCAACTTCTTTCTAGATACGTCTCCAGAGGCAAGGGAAACAAAAGCAAAAATAACTATTGGAACTTCATCAAAATAAAAAACTTCTGCACAGTGAAGGAAACAACAAAACTCAAAGGCAATCAACAGAATGGGAGAAGATATTTGCAAATGACATAGCTGATAAAGGGTTAGCATCCAAAATGTATAACAAACTTACAAAACTCAACACCCAAAAAACAATCCAACAAAAAAATGGGCAGAAGATATGAGCAGATGTTTCTCTAACCTACAGATGGTTGACAGACACATGCAAAGATGCTAACTGTCACTTATCAGGGAAATGCAGTCAAAACTACAATGAGATATCACCTCACACCTGTCAGAATGGGTAAAAACAAAACAAGAAACAACAGGTATTGTCAAAGATGTGGAGAAAAAGGAACCCTCTTGCACTGTTGGTGGGAATGCAAACTGGCGCAACCACTGTGGAAAACAATATGGAAATTTCTAAAAAAGTTCAAAAAATAGAACTACCCTATGATCCAGCAATTGCACCACTGGGTATTTACCCAAAGAATACAAAAATTCTAATTCAAAAGGACACATGTACTTTAATGTTTATAACAGTGTTATCTACAATAGCCAAATTATGGAAACAGCCCAAGTGTCCATCAGCTGATGAATGGATAAGGAAGATGTGTGTGTGTGTGTGTGTGTGTGTGTGTGTGTGTATATATATATATATATATATATATATATATATATATAATGATGGAATATTATTCAGCCATAAAAAGAATGAAATCTTGCCATTTGCAATGACATGGATGGAACTAGAGAGTATAATGCTAAGTGAAAACAAAGACACCGTATGATTTCACTTATAGGTAGAATTTAAGAAAAAAAATGAGCAGACTTCCTCCTCTTTACTCAGATTTACCTGTGAGGAGGGAGGATAGTCCATGGAAGAAGGTAGATATTCATGGCTAAAACTTTTATTGGTGGTGGTCTGAGAATATGGCCTGGTGGAGAGAAATGCTGTTTCAGTTGCATGATTCAGGCATTTGAAAGACCTGGAAGAAGACTACAGGGACAGTGGAGCGGGTTGGCTGCTGCTTAGAATCTCCAGGCAGATCATGAGGTCCTAAACATTACTGGTGAGGGGCTAGTAGCTAAGTGTAAGAGCTGGAGGGCCTATGGGGTAGTTTATAAAAAGGTTCTTTTCTCCTCTGTGGAAAGGCAGACCAGGCTATGGATTAGTTGGGAGATTTGCAGATCCTCTGGTGCTGGAGAGGTTATTGGTTTGGAAAGATGTGGCATGGAGCTGTGGCAAGCCTCAGTGGGAGAATCACTGCACAGGTCCCTAGGATTCTGGAGGAAATCCTTGCTGTCTATAGCAGGGAATTGTACTTTAGTTGAGAAACAGCTTGAGGTGTGTTACTGGTTCCTAATAGAGGTGAAACACTTGGCCATTGGACAACAAGTGAACATACCTAGAAGTAGGGATTCTGTCCTATTGGGTCATACGGTCAGGCCCAGAGGTGATCCATTTGGTAAGACCCAGACTCCCATTAAACCCACCAGTGTTAAATTCGTGCCCTTCACTCAGTTTGTACCTGTGACTATATAGGCGATCTTGTTTGGCTAGTTGGAAAAATAAAAGACCTGTCAGCTTTGTTTATAGATGTGTCACCTCTTAATGGGTCTTGAAGCTAGAGGTTGTTATTGCCAGGACATGTTAACCAAGTCCTGAAATTATTTCCATGGATAAACTATTTCTTTCCAGATTCTGGGAATTCATACAAATAAATTCTGGACTGGAACTTTAGGAGCTGCAGGAATTACTCTTAAAAATTTTTTTTTGTTTATTTTTGAGTGAGAGAGCACAAGCTGGGGAGGGGCAGAGAGAGAGAGGGGGACACAGAATCCAAAGCAGGGTCCAGGATTGAGCAGTCAGCACAGAGCCTGATGTGGAGATGGAACCCACCAACTTTGAGATCATGACCTGAGCCAAAGTCGGACACTTAACCGATTGAGTCACACAGGCGCCCCAGGAATTACTCTTGTATACTGTGCTTTTTATTAAAAGTCAACTGACCTGAGTCTGTCACTGTCTTAGTTACAGGGATTGTGGAGTTACAAGGAGTCTTATTTGTTGATTTAGAAACCGTGATCTAGAAATCATTGCCCCACACCTTTCAGGTGACTTAGCTATCTTGCAAGTCAACATTTTACCTTCTTGCTGCTCTTCATCCCAATCTACCACGAGTCTCACTAATGGTGATGTTACCACAAGCTGTGGTGTTCACCCTCAGAAGTGGGATCCTTATCAGTAATATTGTTCTAAAATCTTGTCCCAGGGGTTTGCTTTCTGTGGCACTCCTGTATCCAAATATCTTAGTCTGGTTTCCCATGGTAGCAAAACCTGAAAAGAGAGCTTGTGTGCTAGTAACCATTGGGAGGTAACCTGAGAGAGCAGGAGCTAGAAGCTGAGGAGAGTGAAACATGAGAGTGTCCACAGAGCGAGTGTTCAGAGACAGAATGGGCATCATGTGTCCACAGGGATGGCAAGCTCTGAAGAGTTGATCATCAAGGTAACAGAGTATCTGATGGATACTGTGTGTGGTGAGTTTAATTCTGAGGTTCTCAGGTGAAGCTTTAAGTCTGGCTGAAACCTTGATTGATAAGTTACCCTTACGTTGACTTCAATTTCTTTACTTAGGCAGGTGACTAGGGGAATCTGGGCTGTTGGGTAAATCGATCTGGTTAGCCAGAGCTGCCTTAGGGTAGAATGGTCAAGAATTTGTTAATGTGTTGGTTTCAAATTTACCATTACAACGTAGGGGAGGAAAAAAGTCTCTTCCTCTACCCACTCGTGTTCTCCAGTTGGGGCCCTGTAGATGAGATTGGCCAAACAGATTGAGTGAACCAAGTTTACAAGCAAGTGTATGGTGCATACACATGGGAGTACCCAGACCTGAATCCTTGGAGGTGTGGCTGAAGTTGGGCTTATATCTCCTGTTAGGCAAAAACAAAGGGAAAGTGACCTGGGCTTCTGGACAGGGGGGTAAGGTATGGGAAGGTGATTGCAAATAAGTGGGGTACACAAGGGTTGTTTAGTAACATTTATCATGCAGATTTAAGCTCTGCTTTCTTTGGTGAATTTCTTAAGTCTTTGGCAAGAGTTATTAGGTCTTACTCTTCCTGCTATAGGAGACGGAGACATCTCTACAAATTGATATTTTCTTTAAAAATGTAAATTTCTGTTATAAAAGGAAAACATACCTGGTTTCTAGAGCTTTTTGGGCATCTACTGGTTCTCTGTGACCTTTAGCTCAAAACAATCCATATGCCAAAGCATGTCGTGGACATTATTCTGGTACTTCTCAGCTGCAGCCTATAGAATAGTTGCCTCAACTCTCCTCTTCCACTTTTCATCTTCTCCTCCCCTTCTCCATCCCAGCTTTTGGCAGCAACGGATGTGTTTTTATGTTTCCCTAGTTTTTTTTTTTTCTTTTTCAGGATGTTATATGACCAGAATCCTATAGTATGCAGCCTTTTCAGACTGGTCTCCTTCACTATGTAATATGCATTTAAGATTCCTCCATGTCTTTTTGTGGCTTATAGCTCATTTTTAAATCACTGATAGTATTCACTGTGTGAATATACCACAGTTTATATGCTCACGTTTTGAAGGACAGGAGATACTAATTTTAATTTTGGGAGGTGTTAGATGACACAAATTCAACTGAGTACACCTAAAGATTAATCTGGCTTTGTGCAGTGAATCATGCATTGGGTAGCATCCCATCTAGTAACAGAAATGAGCTCCAGCAGGTGGATTACCTTGGTAGTGCTGTTTAGGTATTTCCAGGTTGACTGGGTAAAAGTTACATTCCTGGGGATGGGGATGACTGTAATTAGGTATTAAGCCTTGGTTGGCTGATGTGGGGTTTAGCATAAGTTGACTCTATTGGGGACCTGCTGTTTCCTTTTTATCAGAAGCTATTTTAGCCATTTGTGGACAAGCCTCCAACAAGATTCCCAGGGAAAATTTATCTTGTTATTTGGGATTTCTGGCATGGTGGGCAAGGACAACACTGCCCAGACCCCCCAGCAGTAGACTTACTTGCTCCAGCAGCTGCAAGGAGTATTTCAGGGTTTTCATCCAGTGGAGAAAATCACCCGACTGAGGCAATGCCCTTCCTAGCACATCTACTGACTGAAATTGTGTTATAAAGGTCAGGGACTTCTGTCCAACTGGGACAACCGTGATGGGCTGAGACTTGGTTGGGTCTGTGTCACAGATGACCTCTCCCTCTGACAAATACACTTCCTTCTGTTCTTCTGTAGGTGTTGGTCTCTAATAATATATATAAATATCCTTTGGGCCAAGCATCTATTTCATGGTTTGATTGCTGTATTTTGTATGGCACATGTATTTCAACATGACCATGTTATTTGCCCTGATGCTTGTGTTCAGTGTCCATTGAAGGTGGACGTTACACATCCCCTTGGTGTCTTTTGTGACATCATGGAAGGATTGCCCTGTGATGTTCCATGACTCCATGTTGAAATCACTTTACTGTCTAATTTATAGAGGGTGTTGAATGTGGGCTGCTTGGAATTTGGATTTAATTTTGAGTGGAAGCTGACTTAGAAAGCTTAATAAATTTTAAAAGTAAATACTAATTCTTTATCTTCTTGAACATGTCAGCACTGGACTGCAATCAACCTTCAGTACTCACTGTGGGTCTAATGATGACTAGATATAAATGAGAGAAATGGAATTGAACCTCTAATTTGGCCACCAGGGACTGAGTGAAATGGTTGTGCTCTTAACCAGTAGATCTCCTCCAGCATAGTATCATGATGATTGAAGAGGAGACCTCTTCTTATACCCTGCCCCCAAATGCAGAGGAAATCATGCTGGGAGGGTGTGATTTCTGAGTCTTGCAGGACCAACTTGTGTACTTTTGTGCAGGTTATATTCTTTATGGAGACACCTGCTGTTGGGGGGAGTTGGGAATGAAATCCAGCCAATCCTTGGCAAAGACCTTCCTAGACAGGCTCCTCTGAGCCCTCTTTTCAGCCAGGCTACCTATTTGAGCCCTGTCCTCAACCTGCCTAAGCCAATCTTGGCAAGGAATCCTGCCATGTCCTCTGCTCAAACTCTTCATCCCTCACCTTTGATGTCCAAGCTCTTGGCCCACCTTTAGCAAAGATCCCTTCGTGTTGATGTCTCCTCACAGTCATTCTCCAACTGCGGACCCCCCTCATCCTACTAGTTGCTATAAATCCCCGGCTGTGTTTTCTGTATTTGGAACTTGACTCAGTCTCTTGACCCTTGCTGCCAGGGTCTCAACCCATCTTCCTTACTATTTTAACCGGTGTCTGATTAATTTTGTCTTTAACATACTCTACTCTCCAAACTCTGGAACTGCTTTTACAGGGGTGCTTCTGTCCAAAGGAAGAAACATACTTTTCTTAACATACACACTATGTGGTCACCAAGCTGGAGGCCTGCCTAAATGGAGTGTGCTCTGCTAACTTCCACAAAGACCTAGAATAAGTAAAAGGTGGCCTCGAAACATGCCCTGAAATTAGGATCGTTCCTTACCTCACAGTGCCAGGCTACAAACTGAAGATTTAAATGTCTTCTAGTTAACCCTTGGGCACTTCCAAATTAAGTTCATAATGAAGAATAAAACTCAAGAGCCATCTTTGGAAGTGGATCCCTTATGAACTATTTCAAATGCCCTTTATCCTTGTTAAGGGAGGTGTGTGGATATGGGTCTTATCTGCTTATCTACCTGTGAATAAATACATCCAGGTGTGGCCTTAAATCTCAATCTCTCCTGTTCCTGTGTTGCAGGCTGAAGTCCCCCTGTTAATCTCACCTACTCCTCCTTGATACCTATGGGGCTACCTAGATGTGACAGCCTGAATGGCAGGTGAGGCCCAGCCAAGTGCCCAGAGATTTGGCTTTCCTTTGTAAATTATTATGGGTGCTGTCTTAAGAAGGCTGTAAAAAAAAAAATGAGGGGAAAGAGGAAGCTAAGCAAGGATAAAGTTTCAGGTAAAGTTTTACATCATCTGGATGCTCAGGAGTATAGAACATGCTGTAGCATTGATGCTGCCTTGAAGCAAGAGGGCAGGACTTTGGTTCCAACATGGTAGCAGGTGTTAATTAGGGCTGTCCTGGGGATGGAGGTATGGTTTTAACTTCTAGGCACTTCCTGACAAGGTGACTCCAACATTTCTCCAGAGAAGATAGCAGGGGTAAACTAGAAGCAGCCATAGTAGTGGGGAAGAGGGATGCCTGGGATCTGGTTGAGGCTCTAATGACACTGCTATATCCAGAACTACCATTTCCTGGTGAGTTGACCTAGACCCCTCCATGTTCCCTCCATGTTGCTATAATGTTGAGCATGCTTTGCCTTTACTTTAAGGGTAACTCTTAATAAGAGAATGTAAGGAAATAGAAAAACTCCATCTCTGCATCCCTAACATTTCTGTTCAACTTCTGATAAAGCTCCCAGATGGTTATTCTGGAGCTTGGTGCTTTCAGCCACGAGAAAATTTCCCTCTGGATCTGGATTAGATCTTTTTTCCTGCTATGTTTTGTTTGTATACTTAGGAAAGTGTGTGAAAAGAATGAAAATAGAAAAATGGACCCCAATTCAAAGTCTAGTATGCAGGTGTACAGGTATCCTTATGCTCATTCCTGGTATGTGTGAACAAGGAGTAAGTCTACTCAGTGAAATACTATTGAGTATAGTATGTGGGGGGCTTATGGGATTGGCCTCATGAGTGAGCCCCATGAGGAACAAAAGGCAGATCAGTGCCCTAAGTGGTTTTTGAAGCTTTGGGCTCTTATTTAGGGGCTGCTACAGATGCCCCAGTGCAGCTCTGGAATTGAGCTGACACACAACTGGGATCATACTCCCCAAGAAGAAGATAGAGATTCTTCATTTCACCCTTTACCTTCCCACATTGGCTGGGGAGTACACTGTATGTGTATCTCAAACTCTAGGCACAGCCTCTCTAAGCAGATCCAAAAAGGGGTTCCCTTTTCATCCATCCTGGTTCTGGGGGATTCTGTGTGCTAGACCTGAGCTAAGACTTCGAATCACCCATACTTACTAGAAGTGATCCTATGAGTGCATGTGCACTGGCCCAGTGTACCTCCTCTGCAGCTCTGGCCTCATTCAGTCTCTGGAAGACACTGGCCAGGGACAGTAGGGTGCACAGATAAATTCTCTCTGGCCAGGAGAGTCAGCAGTCTCCACAGTTGCTGTAGTCTCTTCATTGTGTCTGGAAGCAACCTCACTAATGCCATTCTGTCTGTGAGTTTTTTCAGTGCTATTGTTTTCCTTCACTTAGGAGTCTCTGTCTACTGACTGGAGGAAGCTTCCCTGTCATTCTCTGGCAGGCATGTCTACTCATGCAGGAGTTCTCTGCTTGGGCAAAGAATCATCCACAGGAGCAAGAACAGAAGGGAATTTATTTTCCTGCTCCCTCCATCAGTTCCCCATCAGCCAAGTTTTACATATAGTCTTTCCCATTCCATAGGTTTCCTTTTCATTTTTTGGTTTCCTTTGTTGTACAGAAGATTCTTAATTTAGTCCCACTTGTTTATTTTTGCTTTTGTTACCTGTGCTTTAGGTGTCTTATCCAAAAAGTCATTGCCAACATCATATCAAGGAATTCTTTGTTTTCTTCTAGAAGTTTTGTGGTTTTAGGTCCTCAAGGCTTTAATCTTTTTTTAAAAATTGTTTAAATCAAGTTAGTTAACATATAGTGCAGTATTGGTTTTAGGAGTAGAATTCAATGATTCATCCCTTACATACAACACCCAGTGTTCACCCTATGTTCATCACAAGTGCCCTCCTTAATGCTCTTCACCCATCTATCCTGTTCCCCTACCCACCTCCCTTCATCAACCCTCAGTTCTTTACAGTGAAGAGTCTCTTATGGTTTGCCTCCCTCTCTGTTTTTATCTTATTTTTCCTTCCCTTCCCCTATGTTCATCTGTTTTGTTTCTTAAATTCCCCATGAGTGAAATCATATGGTATTTTTCCTTCTCTGACTTATTTCGCTTAGCATAACACATTCTAGTTCCATCTACATTGTTGCAAATCTTGAGTTAATTTTTGTATATGATGCAAGACAGGGGTCCAAGTTCATTCTTTTCAATGTGGATATCCAGTTTTCCCAACATCATTTATTGAGGACACCCTCCTTTCCCCATTGTGTATTCTCTGTGCCCTTCTCAAATATTAGTTGACTATGTATGGGTTTATCTCTGGGATTTCTGTCCTGTTGTATTGTCTCTTTTTATGCCAATGCCATACTGTTTTGATTGCTTCAGATTTGTAATGTAGTTGGAGATCAGGAAGTGTGATGCTACAGCTTTTTTGTTCTTAAGATTTCTTTAAGATGATTACTCTATTTCTGTGAAAAATGTCATTAGGATCTTGATAGGAATGGCATTGAATGTGTAGATCAATCTGGATAGCATAGACATCTTAACAATTCTTTCAATCAATGAGTATGGAATATTGTTCCTTTTAGTTGTGTTGTCAACTTATTTCATCAATGTATTATAATTTTCAGTTTGAGTCTTTGACTTCACTCTTTAAATTTATTCCTAAGTAGGTTATTCTCTTTGATGCAATTATGAATGGGAGTGTTAATTTCTCTGATACTTTGTTCATGTATAGAAATGCAACATATTTCTGTATATATCCTGCAACTTTACTGAATTCATTTATTCTAAAAGTTTTTGGGAGTCCTGAGATATGCAGATAAAGTTTTACTTTCTTTTCAATTTAGATGGCTTTTATTTCTTTTTCTTGCCTACATTGTCGAGCTAGTACTTGTAGTATTATGTTGAATAAAAGTGTCCAGAGTGGGCATCCTTGTCTTATTCCTGATCTTAGAGGAAAGAAAGGCTTTTAGCTTTTCACCATTAAGTATGTTAGCTATGAAATTGTCATACATGGCCTTTATGTTAAGATACATTCCCTCTATACCTAGTTTGTTTAGGGTATTTCTCATGAATGGATGTTGAATTTTGTTGAATGATTTTCCTGCATCTATTGAGATGAACATATAATTTCTAGCCTTCATTTTGTTAATGGGATCTATCACTGATTGACTGGTGGATGTTGAACCATCCTTGGATCCCTGGAATAAATCCTACTTGATCATGGCATGTGATCCTTTTAATGTATTGTTAAATTTTGTTTGCTACTATTTTGTTGAAGATTTTTATATCTGTGTTCATCAGGGATTCTGGCCTGTAATTTTCTTTTTTGTGGTGGTCCTGTCTAGTTTTGGTATCAGGATATTGCTGACCTTGTAAAGTGTGTTTAGAAAGTTTCCTTCCTCTTCAATTTTTGGAAGAGTCTGAGAAGAATAGGTATTAAATCTTTGTTTGGTAGAATTCACCCGTGAAATCCTCTGGTTCTGGACCTTTGTTTGCTGGGAGGTTTTTGATTACTGATTTACTACCTTTACAATAATCAGTCTACTCAGACTTTCTATTTATTCATGATACAGTCTTGGAAGATTACAAATTTCTAGGAATTTCTTCTAGGTTGTTTTTTGGTGTCAAATTATTCTAGTAGTCTCTCCTGGCTATTCTTGGTGGTTTTTCAATCCTTTGTGATTATTCAAGCTGGCTTCTTTGTTCTTAGGTCTTGGCACACCCTGAACTACTAGGAGACCCTATCAATACCCCAAAGGAAAGTATTTCAGTACCTAGATTTGTGCTGACTTAGAAGACTTACCCTCAGCATCTTTTAAAGTATGTGAATAGACCTCCTTCATGGAAAGATGGGAGTTTCTGTCTGCTTTGCACTGAACCCTGGTATTGCTGGTTAAGAACTGTTGATTTGTTTGGTACAGTCCTGTAGGACCAGTCAACACAAGCCTCAGTGCTCAGCAGAACCAGGTGATCAAGAGATGCATCCCTGGGGTGACAGCTGCAAAAGCTAGAATGCTTGATGTTTGCACAGGTTCCTTACTGAGAAATATTGGCACTTTGAAGTGGGCTATGAAGAGAAAGAGGAGATAGCATCTGGCTTCCCTGATGTCTCTGGTCTCTGGATATGATAGCAGTCAGCCCCTTTCTGTGTGCTAAATTAGAAACCTGATCTGTGTGCAACAGCTTTTAGAGTAAGTAAATAGCCCTCTTTTAGGGAAATACTAGGAGGTGGGAATTTCTGTCTGCTACCCCTGCTCTGAGCCCCCAGTGGGTAGCTAGTTAAGAACTGTTTCTTGTTAGCATGGTCCTGTTGAGCTCATGAAAGCAAGCCCTGCTCACCACTGGAGCCTGGTAATTAAAGGGTCTGTTTCTTGGGTGGCAGCTGCAAAAGCCAGGGGACCAGATGTACACAAGGTCCATCCAGAGAGATGCCAGTGGCCCATTTCAATGTGGTCATTTGTTTGCCTGATGTGTAGAAGTTACTCAGCTAGTTTCTTGATTCCTTTCAGAGAGTTGCTCCCATGTATACTTATAAGTTTGGTGTGTCTGTGGTAGGAGAGCCCCCTATGTTGCCATCTTAGGCCTTAACTCTCTTTTGTTCTTTTTTCCTTCTCTTCCTCAGACTTGATAATTCCATTGTCCTATCTTCAGGTTCTCTGAGTCTTCTGCCTGCTAAAATCTGCCTCTGAATCCCTCTAGTGAACTTTTCATTTGTTGCTGTACTTTTCAGTTCCAGAATTCTTGGGACTTCTCTTTAGCTTTTCTCTTTGTTGATAATTCCATTTTGTTAATGGGTTTTTACTTTCTCCACGTCTTCCCTTAGTTCCTTGAACATCTTTAAGCCCATTGTTTTAAGATCTTTGGTAGATCTGCCATCAGATGTGTTTCTGGGGTATTTTTTCATTTTGAACGGGCAATATTTGCCTGCTTTTCTTGTACCCTGGGTGATTTTTTTTGTTGAAAACTGGGCATTTGAATTTACTGATGAGCTTATTTTGTAAATCAGTTACTCCCCCTTAGGGCTTGCTGGTTTTTAATTTTTTTTTTTTTTATCATTATAGACTCAGTGCCAAGGGTCCACTTGAGGTTTAAATTTAAGATCCTTCAGGTCTTTTTCAAGCCTATATCTTTTCCTAGGCATGTGTAGTCACTTTCTAATTTTCCCTGTATGTGTAGTTGCTTTTGAATGTCCCTACTGTCTGGCTTCCCAAAGGGAGAAAGGAAAAAAATGAAGGTTCTCTGAATGCAGTGATATAAATTACTACAAGGGGACAGAGATGTAATCCAAAGTCTGTAGTGGATGCCACACCGTGATTTCTGGTTAGAGCTACATGGAGGCTTTGGGATTACTCACAAGTTACTAAATAGGGTTGGATCCCATTTCAGCTTAAATGATACCTTCAGTTAGGCCATATTGTCTCTGACACATACAGGCATAATGTTTTAGATATTAGGTAACATGAATTTATGTAAACATAATTAAAGTTTGTTAGAAATTTGAATTGGTATAATTGTATGTTTATGTTTATAATCCAAAACAGAGCCACTACACATATCCTAGGAATACCATAGGAATTAATATTTACATGAATTTAGAAAGAGCTAGAAAAATGTCCAGAAGCCTATGCCTGGAGAACCAGAAAAAGGCACTAATGGCTTTAGTTGAAAGTGTGTGCTGGTAAGGGTGAAGTCAGAACTCAGAATTTTTGTGGTGCTGCCATAATCACAGAAGCTTATTGAAGAGATCTTTAAAAGCTGGAGTTTAGGGGAAAGTTTGCAAAACCACCAGATATAATGTACCTCTCAGTAATAATGACCTCTCCTTCCTTTTCTATATTCCATATTTTTCATGCATTCTTTTCACTGGCAATCTCTAACTCAGAGCCATATTGGGTTCATTCATTGTCTTGTGCTTTGTAACAAATTATGACAGCCTTAGACTAAAACAACACTTAATTATCTCACAATTTCTGTAAATCACACATGCTGGGGTGATTTAGCTGGGTCCACTGCTTCAGAATCTCCTAAAGCTGCAGTCAAGAGTTTAGCAGGAGCTGCAGTCTCATCTATGTTTGACTGGAGAAGGATCCATTAAAAAATTCATGTGCTTGTTGGTAGAGTTCAGTTTCTTGTGGCCTTGTGGACTGAAGGCCTCCATTTCCTGCTGACTGTTGGCCAGAGGTCCCCTAGTTTGGCCTTTGGGCATCTCTGTAGAGTAACTCACAATATAGCTGCTTGCTTTGTCAAAGGCTGCCTTCGATGGGAGAAAATGTTCTAGCAAGAAGATTGTTACAATCTTTTTTTTTTAATTTGAGAATTAGAACACAAGCAGGGCAGGGGTGGAGAGAGAGAATCCCAAGCAGGCTCTGCACTATCGCACAAAGCCTGACATGGGGCTCGATCTCACAAACCGTGAGATCATGACCTGAGCATAAATCAAGAGTTGGTTGCTTAACTGACTGAGACACCCAGGTGACCCAGGTTGTTACAGCCTTAAGTACATCCTATCACCTTTGCTATATTCTATTAGAAGCAAGTTACAGGTCCCACTCATTCAGTCAGATTTAATTTCACAAGGATGTGAATACCAGAAGGAAAGGATGCTTGGGGTTGTCTTAGTCTTAGTTCTGAGAAGATCTTTGCATTACAGAGCAGAAGCTTTGTGTAAAACAGTAATGCAAAACTGACAACTAACACCAGTGAGTGAGGTCCAGGCTGATGGCAAGCAATCAATGTCTCTGCAGGATTATATTTTGATTGAGAGCAGAAGCGTTAACAGAAATCTGGGCAAGATGATACGTATTTGCTCTTGAGCTTTTCCAAGGATGAGAACTGGGGGAAAAACCCATTTACCAGATCTACAGCTAACTACCAATTTCCAGAAGTTGCCATTGGGCCAACAATTTAAGTTTATGGGAATCCACCATTTCAAAATTCCATGAATTTTTATCAAGAGATATGTAGGTGAATTGAAAGGGGTAATATAATGGGGAATAAAACATTGGAATCATATAAGTAGTTGATGGGGCACTAATCTTTGCACCTACTCGGGGGGTGCAGTATTGCTTTTGGATGATCTTCTTGGCATGGGATGAGGAGTGATGGAGTTTCAAAGGCTTCCACTTGGCTCTTACTACAATTATGGCTCTTACTCTACTTATGTAAAGAAAAAGTTATCACAATTTATAAGAATATCCATCTTAATTATCCATTTGGAACTATGTAAATAGATACTGGCTTTGTTTTCCAACTAAGACCACGGTGAGAAAGACTTCTGCCAGGACTCATTTTTGTGCTGGTCTCCAGAAGCCTATTCTAACTTCTGGGAACTGTCATGGTACTTAGGTCCCCTGGGTATTATTGTCAAATCATAAATTTTATCCAACAGTTCTCAAAGGTCTACATACTCCCTTTCTTTACTGTTTATTATTTCGGAAAAGAGCCTGTGTCAGGAAAGATGCTGCCACTCAATATTTTAAACAAAATGCTGGATTGATTGCTTGCTAAACAAGGGAGAGCTGTACTTGCAAGGCGTATGGTCTCCACAACAAGCGAGAGCCACTCTTACACAGGCATTGGAAAACGTTTGGTGACTGGCAGACTTTCAGAAGCGTGCTCATGGGCTGACTTTCAGAACCATGAGACTATCATGGCTGACTTCTAGGAATGTAGTTCCTGATGCAAAATTGTTACCTATTGAGCTAGGTTTAAAACCAGTTCTGATGGTCACTATTGCTATGGCCAATGAATAGTAAATCCTTTCCTAGTAGGTTAGAAAATATTGTTCATTAGGCTGAAGGTCTGTTCGGGGAAGAATTTGGAGAATTTTTATTGGGTGTATTTGCTGTGGCTTTCCAAATCATTTTTCTTTCCCTAAAGGATTGGGCCTCTAACTGGAAATTAGATAAGGGATTATAATTATCTTTTCTGTGGTGGTCAGTCTTCCTCTTGGGAGCTCTTAATTTGACCTTATACAGGTCAACTGTCACCTTGGGGGCCCATCTATCTCAACCCTAGATTCACCATGGAATAGAAGCTATTGCCACAGATCCTTGTGGATTGAGATCTTGTGTTCCCTGTTATAATGATTTCATCTATTTTGCCTCTGATGGTTCTCTGCCACCACCTGCCTTTACTAATGCCTGCATGCTATCATCTTCATACACTCACAGTTCCACTGTGGCATGTTCTGCAGATGACAGTCACCACGAGTTGCTCAGTGGTGTCCATGGCCACATCACCAGTGTATTCTTATTGCTTTAGTGAAGGAGTGTTCTCTGGACCCTCCTGGAAATAAACCTGGTGGAACTTCTGCTTTCACATGAAAAATCTATTCTAAAATTTCTACCTATCTGAACCTTTTGACTCTTTAATCTTCCACCAAGGTGGTTTTGGAATCTCCAGCTTATTTGGCTTTAGGCAACTGTGACTGGCAGAGATGCATGGCCCAGATTCACCCTCAAGGATTTGTCCTAGATGGCTAGGACTGTTTTAACAGATAGTCTTTACCTTTCAGCACCGCTCCCCTCCCCACCGCCCTGGGGTTCTTCATTGGCTGCAGAAAATCTTGCACAATTTCCATTATGCCCTCACAATTGCTCTGTAATACAATATGATATCTTATATACTAAGATCTAAAGGATGTTGAAGTGGTGGTCTCTGTCATGTTTCCATATAATTTATCCTTCTGGCTCCTGGAAAAAAAAAAGATGGATCTAGAGGGTAACAAACTCATAAGCTCAATCAAATAGGTTGAATCAAATAGAATCTACTAGAGCAAATTAACATGGTTTCAGGTACATGGTACCCAGCCATTGGTTTGGCAAATTGAAATTTTCCCCTTCTTGTCCATTCCATGGGAATTTTTTTTTTTCTGATATCAGGCACTGGCAAACTTCCTGTAAAGGCCAAGATAGTAAATATGCCAGCTGTATGGTCTGTCACAGCTACTTCTGTTGTGGCCCCCAAGGTAGCTACAGATAACACATTTCGAAAAATGAATGGCTATGTCTTAATAAAACTTTATAAAAACACACAGCAAGCCAGATTCAGCCTGTGGGCTGTAGTTTACCAACACTTGGGCAACAGTATATGTGTACAGTTTCACCTCAAGGTGATGTAAGCTCTCCAATTATGTCATAATCTGAAGAGATCTGGACTGTCTGGATGTCCTGCTAAGGGTCACACTGACCTACATGCTAGAAGCAGCTAGCACTCTGGTGGCCTTGAATGATATGTGTGCACTCAGTTCAGGACAGATCATCTCTGCAGGGTTTCAGTCCACATCTGTCACCCCTAATGAAGGGGCCTAGTACTCAGGGACATACCAGAATATCTCAAGCACGCCCATCCGTGTCCTCTGAGAAGCAGACACCAAAATGGGATTATACGTGTGAGATGTTGATTGGGAGAAATGCCTGTGGAAGAGCGAGAAGGAAGTGGGAGTGGGCAGGGGGGCATCTGCCATCTTCCACGCTGGTGTGATACCTGTGAGAGAGCAGGAAGGGGCGCTGGGAAAGGGTGCCGCTAGTATGTCACTGAGATGGCCCTGGCTGGGAGCACCGGAGGGAAGCATGGCCTCCGCATGAATGTGGAGCTGGTGGACCCAAACAGGCAGTATCTGGGGCTTTCGGTCTGGTTTCCTGCAGCAGGGCCTCTTGAGGGAGATCTGGGTGGCACACCTTCCATGGCCACCATACCATCTGAAATAAGAAATAGTTGCATCTTTTGCATGCTGCCACAAAGAAGGAAGTATGATGACTGGCTGACCTCTTTGGGCTTCAGAGACAACTATTTACACCCCTGTGAATAGTTCCCCAACACACCTATTGCATGACATGAGAGCCTGTTGTTCGGAGTGGGGCCTGGAGCAGGCAGGGGCTCTGTCGCAGATCCAGGCTGGCCTCTTAGGCTATGCACTTTGGTTCGCTTGGCTATCCCCTTAGTGAAGTGCTCTGAGGTTAGAATATATACAGATTCCTGAGCTATGGTGTATGACCTAGTCTTCTGGGCAGAGGCCTAAAAAGAGGAAGATTGGAAAATCAAGGACAAGCAGGTCTGGGGTAGGAATATGTCAATAGACATAGCATTTGGACACCCACGTTAATGCTCCACAGAAAGTATCCATCCATAAAGTACACCAAATGACTTAGCGAGTTAACATCAGGCATGGGCCACTCCAGTGCAGGCAGCATGAACACATGAACAAGGTGACCCCAGTGGCAGAGGTGAAATCTGTGGATGGGCCCAACCACAGAGGCTTCTACTTCCCAAGGCTGATGTAGCAAATGCCACCACTGACTGTCCAATCTGCCAGGAATGGAGACTGATGTGGGTCCCATTTGGCACTATTTCTCAAGAAAACCAACTATCTAGGTGTTAGTAAGCTTACTACCTTGGACCCCTTGAATCCTAGAGGAGCCTGTGGTTTGTAGTCACAAGGATAGATACCTATTCTGGGTATGGCTTTGCTTCCCCCAACTCCACCCAGAACCTCTGGGGGTATCTCTGAGGGCTTATGGTATGTTGTATTCTCTGGAACCAGACTCCATTATAATCATGCATGGCATGAGACAGACCTACAGTAACTGAGACACAGGAGAGAGCCCATGACCACAGGATCCGCTGGTCACATCAATTGTGTTTCACTGGTGCTTTTCTAAACTGTTTAGGTCCTTGAACTTTTAGGGCCTAGGTCTTTCATAAATCTTCATGACAAAGCAGGGAAATTCTCAGAAAATCTGTCTGCAACCTGAGGCCTCCTGGGTCCTTGTGAGGACATGGTGGTGAACGTTTTATTTTTGCCTGCTTAGCATCCAGTGCTCCTCTTGTAACCTCACCCTGCTTTTCTTTAGTCCTTGGTTTCCTCAATCTGATCATCTTAGCCCCCAGTCACAGCAATGGGCTCAGTGACCTGTCAGAAAGAAATGGGTATAGCAGGTATATAATGCATTCTCTTTAATGGGGACCAACACCTGTAAGAAAGAAGGGTCAGCTGGTCAAATTCTTGTAAACATGCTAATGACAGACCTGGCAAACAGTTTAAAAAATTTTTCTTTATTTTTGAGACAGAAACAGAGCACGGGTGGGGGAGGAGCAGAGAGGAAGACAGAGAATCCGAAGCAGGCTCCAGGCTCTGAGCTGTCAGCACAGAGCCCGATGCAGGGCTCAAAGCCACCAACCGTGAGATTGTGACCTGAGCCGAAGTTGGACACTTAACCGACTGAGCCATCCAGGTGCCCCAAACCACCAACAGTTTTTGGTAGGAGGTTCCTTGGGTCCATCCTGATTAAAGTCCTCTATAGCCAATCTATCTAAAATTGCTTATCCTAAACAAAACGGGAATTTTGGGGTTGGTGGGGTGGGAATTCCTCTGTGGCATCATGAAGTCTGCTTAAATATCAGAGTTTAAGATGGACATTTTGTGATGCGACAGCCTCCTTTTGTGTAAGTCATGTGGGTATACACATCATTTAGACACCTCAGATATTGGCCTGTCAGATACTGGCCTGAGATTGTCCTAATGTGGCAAGATAGCCTTGTTTGGCTTGTGCCTTGTGATTATTATCCTTGAAATTGTTAGTAAAGCTTGGTACTGGGTAAGAGCTGTGGTTCTTGAGAGGCCGATTTGATAATCCTGTTTCATGTCTTTATTTTTTTAATATTTATTTTTGAAAGCATGACCCGGGGAGGAGGAGACAGAGAGGGAGACACAGATCCAAAGCAGGCTTCAGGCCCTGAGCTGTCAGCACAGCGCCCGACACGGGGCTTGAATTTGCCAACTGTGACATCATGACCCGAGTCAAAGTCGGATGCTTAACTGACTGAGTCACCTGGGCACGCCTTATGCCTTATTTTGTAGGAGACCCAACAGAATTCAATTCCTATTAGACTTCCAGGAAGGATGACACCCAATCTGCTCGGATTGAAGAGTGTTGAAAGCCAAAGAGTGATTCTGGTTGATGCTGCGGCCACAGAGAAAAGGAAACCCAACATGGGGCTAGTAAAAATTACCTGTGACATCTTTGAGGACTTGGATCTAGCTACCCTTCAGACTTTATCCCAGATTCTTTAAGTAAAGGACTTAATGATTTTCTTCTATTTAAGCCAGTTTCCATTGAATTTTCCCAGCTAGGCATCTGGAAAAACCTAAAAGAATGTACTCCTTTTTCCAGCTTTGCTGGAAAACATTTCCCCCCCACAAATAACCATACACTCCTGTGGATTATAATGAGTTATGTATTACATGTGAAAAGCACACACACACTAAGTGAAACCTGACTCTCAGACTCTTAAGCTAACTTATCTCACAATGTAAAAGTGGTTAAATCCACTCCTGGCAGAAACAATGAATAGTACCAGAGTTGTGCATTAAAGAGTTTGTAAGGTGAGCAAATACAAAGTGCCCTGTGATGTGGTACAAGAGGACGCACATAGTCTTACCAAAGGTAAAACTTGATCTGGATTGAGCCTCCATATTGAAATCCTCAGGAAACCCCGAAGAGAGCAACATTGATATGACTGCTCTTGGCATCCTTCCTGATCTTTAAGCCTGATCTTTAACCATTGGCTGCTAAAGGTCCTTGCAGCCCGTTCCTTTAAGAATTGCCTTTGGGCAAAAGCAAGTCCTTGCCAGAGAGGTTACTAGGGCCACCCATGCAGGGTACCCATAGCCAGTGATTGACATGGGGCAGCTAGATAAAGGCTATGGCCTCTTGCCTGAAATGGGATTCAGTTTTGTGGGGCCGGAGCTCCCTGAAGCTAGTCTCCAGCTGAGACCTGATCTTTGCTTAGCTCTTTGCCTTTCCTCTCCAGCTCCCCCATTGTGTGCTCCTGTTCTGAGAGCACTTCCTCAATAAAAAAAAAATCCCCATCTCAGGCTCTGCTTTTAGGAAATCTGTCCTGATGCAAACCTGTTGAGACAGTGGGACGCATTCAGTCGTATCTACAATGAGGGAAATTCTACAAATCAACCCTGTTTCTTCAACAAATTCCAAGGCGGGGGGAGATGGTTAGGGGAGAGGACAGTTACAGATAAAAGGGAATTTAAGGGGGTGCCTGAATGGCTCCGTTGGTTAAGTGTCTGGCTTCAGCTCAGGTCATGATCTCACAGCTCAAGCCCCACATCGGGCTCTGTGCTGACAGTTCAGAGCCTGGAGCCTGTTTGGATTCTGTGTCTCCCTCTCTCTCTGTCCCTCCCCCATCACGCTCTGTCTCCCTCTCTGTCAAAACTAAACATTTTTTTAAAAAAGGGAATTTAAGCGTCCTCAAACAGGTGTCATGAGTGACTGTTGCTTGGATCTGACTCACACACCAACCATGAAAGGACATTCATGAGACAACTAGGGAAACTTGAGACAAGATATTTGGTAATGTCAAAAAACAAAATTCAACTTAGGGCACCTGGGTGGCTCAGTCGTTTGAGCGTCCGGCTTCAGCTCAGGTCATGATCTCAAGACTTGTGGGTTTGAGCCCTGCGTCGGGCTCTGTGCTGACAGCTCAGAGCCTGGAGTCTGCTTCAGATTCTGTGTCTCCCTCTCTGCCCCTCCCCAGCTCGTGCTCTCTCTCTCCCTCTCAAAAAGAAACATTAAAAAATTAAACAACAAAATTCAACTGAATAAATCTGAACATCTAGATGGCTTTATTAAGCGATTCATGAATTAGCCAGCATTCCATCCAGCAAGTAGAAGGGCCTACACAAAGGGAAAGGTTTTTAAAAGTAAGTTAGGGAAGTCCTAAACAGAAAACAATTATTTCAGGTGAAGTCACCTTCCTCTGGGGACAAAAGGGTCTTAGCACGTGGATTACCTCATTTTCCTTCAGAGGGTAGATGGAGAAGGTCATGTGATGATTACCTCATTGGTGCTGACCAGAAAATCCCTGACTGGCCAGTTAAAACCGCCTATCTGGGGGAGGTTAAGAGGCATTAAACCTTGGTTTGGTGACTTGGCCTAAGTGACACCATCTTGGGCCTGTGGTTTTCTTTTTAACAATAGTAAAGAACTGTTGGGAGCCTACGTGGCTCAGTTGGTTAAGTGTCCAACTCTTGGTTTCAGCTCAAGTCAAGATCTCACGGTTCATGAAATTGATCTCCGCATCAGGCTCCGTGCTTAGTATGAAGCCTGCTTGGGATTCTCTCCCTCTCCCTTGCTTGGGTGCACACACTCTAGCTCTCTCTAAATAAAAGCCTTCAACTTTTTAACATTTATTTTTGAGAGACAGCACGAGCGGGAGGGGGACAGGAAGAGAGGGAGACACAGAATCCGAGGCGGGCTCCATCCTCTGAGTTGTCAGCACAGAGCCTGACAGCGGGGCTTGAACTCACGAGCTGTGAAATCATGATCTGCGTGGAAGTCGGACGCTTAACCGGCTGAACCACCCAGGTGCCCCCCAATTTTTTTGTACTCTTAAGTGGTGACCTTCGTTTTGACAATGATTCACTGCCATTACTGTGAAAAGATTTTCTTGAGTCCACTCCTTGTCATAGGAAAAAAAACTCAGCAAAATTCCTGGTCAGTTGTAGTTTTTGAGTAGAAAATCTTTTTGAGAACAAAAGAGTTACCTAAGAACCCAGTTAGTAATTGCTATTTGCTGTGGCTGTTATTTGCTGCTGGCGCTTGTCTTTAAGTGGCTAGCTTAATTTTTGCACAAAACTGGTAACCTTTTGCAAGATTGCATGGCCAGTTTCACTGACCATTAGTGAGAAAACAGCAATACAAGATGACTTCAGGGACATTGCCTTCTCAACCTTCACACTGAGGAAAATGTATTTTTTTGCCAATACCCCATCAGTCACTCTGCTCTGGGTCATCTAGAGCAGGAGGGAATGGAGAGGCATTGCTGCTGTGGCCTTGGCTGCTGTGGGTCCACGATCCCACAGGTTGCCATGAAAGAGCTGAGGCATAGTTACTTTTCAGCAACTTCCAAAAATTTTTCATGAAACCCAGTGGGTCATGACTAGGGGCAATTTACTTTTTGGCAGGTCAGACAAACCTGTGTTTTTAATTTTTATTTGAAGTTTTTTTTAAGCATTTATTTATTTTTGAGAGACAGCAAGACAGCATAAGCGGGGGAGGGGTAGAAAGAGACACAGAATCCGAAGCAGGCTCCAGGCTCAGAGCCCAACGCAGGGCTTGAACCCACGAGCCGTGAGATCATGACCTGTGTTGAAGTTGGACGCTTAACCTACTGAGCCACCCAGGTGCCCTTGCAGTTTTGTCTTAATGGTGCTCATTGTGACAAATACACTCCTTAATCCTCTACCATCTGTTCCACCCACCCCTCCATCCCTCTCCCCTCTGGTAACCATCAGTTTGTTCCCTACAGTTAAGAGTCTGTTTCTTGGTTTGTCTCATTTTCTTCTCCCTTTGCTCATTTGTTTCTTAAATTCCACATATGTGTGAAATCATATGGTATTTGTCTTTTCTGACTTATTTTGCTTAGCATAATACTCTAGCTCCCTCGATGTCATTGCAAATGGCAAGACTTCATTCTTCTTTATGGCTGAATAATATTCCACTGTGTGTGTGTGTGTGTGTGTGTGTGTGTGTGTGTGTGTGTGTGTGTGTGTGTGTGTGTGTATGTATAAAATCTCCCATCTTCTGTATCCATACATCTATCAATGGACACTTGGGCTGCTTCCATAGTTTGTTGTCAATAATGCTGCAATAAACCTTGGGGTGCATGTATCCCTTTGAATTAGCGTTTTTGTATTTTTTGGGTACTCAGTAGTGCAATTGCTGGCTTGTAGGGTAGTTCTATTTTTAACTTTCTGAAGAACTTCCATACTGTTTTCCCCAGTGGCTGCACCAGTTTGCATGAGGGTTCCTTTTTCTCCACATCCTCCCAACACTTGTTGTTTGTTGTTTTGTTGATTTTAGCCATTCTGACAGGTGTGAGGTGGTATCCCCTTGTGGTTTTGATGTGTATTTGCCTGATAATGAGTGATGTTGAGCATCTTTTCATGTGTGTGTTGGCCATATGGATGTCTTCTTCGAAGAAATGTGTGTTTATGTCCTCTGCCCATTTTTTAATTGGGTTATTTGTTTTGGGGGGGGGGTGTTGACTTTTAAAAGTTCTTTATATATTTTGGATACTAACCCTTTATCCTCAGATATGTCATTTGCAAATATCTTCTGTTCCATAGGTTGCCTTCTAGTTTTGTTGACTGTTTGCTGTGCAGAAGATTTTTATTTTGATGTATTCCCAATAGTTTATTTTTGCTTTTGGTTCCCTTGCCTCGGGACATACCCAGAAAAATGTTGCTACCACCAATGTTGGAGAAATTACTGCCTGTGCTGTCTTCTAGGATTTCTATGGTTTCAGGTCTCACATTTAGGTCTTTAATCCATTTTGAATTTATTTTTGTATGTAGTGTAAGAAAAAGGTCCAGTTTCATTTTTTTGTAAGTCGCTGTTCAGTTTTCCGAACACCATTTGTTGAAGACACTTTTACCCACTGGGAATTCTTTCCTGCTCTCTTGAAGACTAATCAACCATGTAATTGTGGGTTCATTTCTGGGTTTTCTATTCTGTTCTGTTGATCTTTTGTGTTCATTTTTTGTGCCGGTACCCTACTGTTTTGATTTCTACAGCTTTGTAACATAACTTGGAGTCCAGAATTGTGATGCCTCCAGCTTTGCTTTTCTTTTTCAAGATTGTTTTGACTCTCTGGGTTTTTTGTTTTTTTGTTTTTGTTTGTTTTTTGTTTGTTTTTTTGTGGTTCCTACAAATTTTGGGATTGTTCTAGTTCTGTGATAAATGCTGTAGATGTTTTGATAGGGATGGCACTGAATGTGTAGATTGCCTTGGGTAGTATAGACATTTAACAGTATTTGCTCTTCTAATCCATGAGCATAGAATTTCTTTCCATTTCTGTGTGTTATCTTCAATTTCTTTCATCAATGTTTTGTAGTTTTCAAAGTACAGATCTTTCACCTCTTCAGTTAGGTTTATTTCTAGGGATCGTATTTTTGATGCAATTGTAAATGGGATTGTTTTCTTAATTTCTTTCTGCTTCATTACTGATGTATAGAACGGCAACAGATTTCTGTATGTTGATTTTGTACCCTGCAACTTCACTGAATTTTTTATCAGTTCTAGTCGTTTTTTGGTGGAGTCTTCCGGGTTTTCTATATAGAGTATCCTGTCGTCTGTAAATAGTGAAAATTTTACTACTTTCTTACAGATTTTCAATGCCTTTTATTTCGTTTTGTTTTCTGATTACTGAGGCTAGGACCTCCAGTACTGTGTTGAATAAAATGGTGACAGTGGTCACCTTTGTCGTCTTTAGCAGAGGAAAAGCTTTCAGTTTTTCCCCATTCAGGATGATGTTAGCTTGTGGGTTTTTTGTATATATGGCCTCTATTATGTTGAGGTACATTCCCTCTAAACCTGCTTTTTTGAGGGCTTTTATCATGAATAGATGTTGTACTTTGTCAAATGCTTTTTCTGTGTCTATTGGAATGATCATCTGATTCTTGTCCTTTCTTTTATTGATGTGGTGTATCACCTTGACTGATTTTCAAATATTGAACCATTCTTGCCACCCAGGAACAGGTCCCTCTTGATTGTGGCAGATGATTCTTTTCCCGTATTGTTGGATTTGGTTTACTAATACCGTGTGGAGGACTTTTGCATGTTCTCCAGAGATATTGGACTATAGTTCTCTTTTTAAGTAGTGTCTTTACCTGGTTTTGGTATCAGGGTAATGCTGGCCTCATAGAACGAATTTGAAGGTTTTCCTTCCTCTTCTATTTTTTGGAATAGTTTGAGAAGAATAGGTATTAACTTTTCTTTAAATATTTGGTAGAATTTGCCCAGAAAGCCGTTTGTTCCTGAACTTTTGTTCATTGGCAGTGTTTTGATTTTTTTTTTTTCTCCCCTGGTTGTCAGATGCATTATTTCTATAGATACCACAGGGTAGAAAACGGGTTAGGTACACTTTATTCCCATACTAGATGTTAATGCTATTCAATTTTTCTTCTTGTAATCCCTTTTGATTCTTGCTGCCTTAAGCTTCTGTTTAAATTCCAGTTAACACACAATGTTCTATTAGTTTCAGGTGTACAATGTAGTAATTCAACAGTTCCATACATCACCCTGTACTTGTCACCTCTTTTCCCCATACCCCTAGGCACATCCTCTCTGGTAGCCATCTAATTGTTTTCTATAATTAAGTCTGTTTCTTGCTTTGTCTCTCTTATTTAATTTTCCCTTTTTCTTGTTTTTGTTTCTTGAGTTCCAGACATGCATGAAATCATATGGTATTGTTTTTTTCTCTGACTGACTGACTTAGCATAATACTCTCTAGCTCCATCCATGTCATTGCAAATTGCAAGATTTCATTCTTTTTTATGGGTGAGTAATATTCCATTGTGTATATACCACATTTTCTTTATCTGCTTCATCTGTTGATGGACACTTGGGCTGCTTCCAGGTTTTTTGGTTATTGATTCAATCTCTTTGCTGGTAATCAGTCTGGTCAAATTTTCTATTTCTTCCTGTTTCAGTTTTGGTAGGTTATAGGTTTCTAGGAATTCATTTCTTATAGGTTGCCCAATTTGTTGGCATGTAGTTTTTCATAATATTTTCTTATAATTGTTTGTATTTCTGTGATGTTATGTCTCCTCTCCCATTTGTGATTTTACTTATTTGGGTCCTTTTCCTTTCTTTTGTTTTCCTGACAAATCTGACTAGGGGTTTCTCAATTTTATTGATTTTTTTTTTTTCTTTTTAAACAACCAGCTCTGGGTTTCCTTGGTCTGTTCTATTGGTTTTGCTTTCGTGTCTTATTTTTTTTTCCTATATCAATGATTTCTGCTCTAATCTTTATGATTTCCTTCATTCTGCTGGCTTTAGGTTTTGTTCTTTTTCTAGCTTCTTTAGGTGTAAGGTTGTTTTAGTTTTGAATTTTCTTACTTGTTGAGATAGGCCTTTATTGCTTTGAACGTCCCTCTTATGACTGCTTATGCTGCATTTCAGAGGTCTTATTTTCATTTGTTTGCATGTACTTTTTAATTTCTTTTTCTATTTCCTAGTTGGCCCATTCATTGTTTAGTACCATGTGACTTAACCTCCATGTATTTGTGATCTTTCCATATGTTTTGTGTTTGACTTCTAGTTTCATAGCGTTGTGGTCAGAAAAGATGCATGGATGACCTCGATCTTTTTGAGTTTGAGGCTTGTTTTGTGGCCTAATATATGATCTGTCCTGAGGAATGTTCCCTGTGTATTTGAAAAGAATGTGTATTCTGTTTTAGGATGGACTGTTCTGAATATACCTTAAATCCTTCTGGGGGACATGTGGGTGGCTCAGTCTGTTAAGCTTCCGACTTTGGCTCAGGTCATAATCTCATGGTTGTGGGTTGGAACCCTGTGTCAGGCTGTGTGCTGACAGCTCAGAGGATGGAGCCTGTTTTGGATTCTGTGTCTCCCTCCCTCTCTCTCTGCCCCTCCCTTGCTGTTGTTTTCTTTCTCTGTCTCTCAAAAATAAATAAATGTAAAAACTTAAAAGAAAAATCCATCTGGTCCAGGGTGTCATTTAAAGCCATTCTTTCCTGGTTTTTCTGTTTAGATGATCTCTCCATTGATGTAGTGGGGTGTTAAATTTCCCTACTATTATTGTGTTATTATTTAGTTCCTTTGTGTTTGTTATTAACTTTTATGTATTTTGGTGTTATCGTGTTGGGTGTATAAATATATGCAATTATTATATTTTCTTGTTGGATTTTCCCCTTGTTATATAGCACACTATTTTGTCTCTGGTTACAGATACTTTGTTTTAAAGTCTATTTTGTCCCATATAAAGTACTGCTACTCCAGCTTTCTTTTGACATCCATTTGCATGATAGATGTTTTTCCACCCCTTCAGTTTCAATCTGCAGGTGACTTTATGTCTAAAATGAGTCTCTGATAGGCAGCATATAGATGGCTCTTATTTTTTTTATCCATTCTGTCACCGTGTCTTTTGATTGAAGCGTTTAGTCCATTTACATTCAAAGTAATTATTGATAGATAAGTGTTGCCATTTTATTACTTGTGGTGGTTATTGAAGATTTTCTCTGATCCTTTGTCTTTCTTTCATGGTTTGCTAATTTTCTTTAGTGATCTATTTGGATTTTTTTCTTTATTTGTGAGTATTTATTAGTGGTTTTTGATTTGTGGTTACCACTAGATTTGCATATAGAAGCCTGCATTAAATTATTGGTCATTTAAGTTTGAACCCATTCTCTACTCCTCTCCTCCCCATGTTTTAGGTATATGGTGTCACATTATACATCCTTTTATTTTGAGTTCCTTGACTGATCTGTTTTGTTTTTTTTTTTTTTTACAGAAATATTCATTTTTACTGCTTTTGTGTTTCCTACTTTCATACTGTCATTTTGGGCCTTTCCTTTCCACTCAAATTGTCCTCTTTAATATTTCTTGCAGGGCTGGTTTAGTGGTCATGAACTCCTTTAGTTTTTGTTTGCCTGGGAAACTTGTTATCTCTCCTTGTTTTCTGAACGATACCCTTGCTGGATAGAGTATTCTTGGTTGTAGATTTTCCCCATTCAGCACTTTGAATGTATCCTGCCACTCCTTTTAGGCTTGGAAAGTTTCTGCTGAAAAATGATAGCCTTATGGAGTTTCCTTTGGATGTAACTGCCTTCTTTTGTCTTGCTGCTTTTAACATTTTTTCTTTATCACTATCTTTTTCCATTTCGATTATAATATGTCTGGTATGGATCTGATTTTGTTGAGGGTCTGTGCCTCCTGGAACTGGATTATCTGTTTCCTTCCCCAGATTGGGGAAGTTTTCAGCTATTAGTTCTTGAAATTCTCTGTTCTCTTTTGTCTCTTCTTCCTGGACTCCTATAATAATGTTATTACATTTGATGTAGTGACTGAGTTCCCTAAGTCTGTTCTCATTTTGCATAATTCTTTTTTCTTTCTTTTGCTCAGCTCGATTACTTTCCCTTACTGTCTTTAGATCATTAATTTGTTCTTCTTCTTCCAGCCTGCTGTTCACTCCATGAAGTGTTTCTTGTTTCGTTTATTGAGACTTTCATCTCTGTTATGTTATTCCTTATCTCTGGTAATGGTCTCTCATTGATGTCCTCCACTATTTTCTCAAGTCCAGTGAGTATCCTTACAACAATTGCTTTAAATTCTCCATCAGGCATGTTACTTACATCTGTTACTTACATTTTAGCTCTCTGGCCGTGGTCTTGTTCTGTTCTTTCATTTAGGACAAATTCCTTGGTCTTCTCATTTTGTCTAACACTCATGGCCAACTTTCCTAACACAGAGAAACAGCCCCAATCTCCTGTTCTTGAGGTTAATGGCCTTATGAGGAAGAGGTCCTGTAGTCCTGCAGTGTAGTGTCCCCTGTTCCCCAGAGCCTGGTGCTTCTGGGAGTGTCTTCAGGTTGTGCTGCCTGTGCTGTGTTATTGTGTTCTAGTCACTTTATCCTTCAGGCCAGTCCTCTGCAGAGGCTCTCTCTGCCTGTGTGGGGAGTGTTGATCCCTGGCCTGAATGTGGCATGTTTTAACTAGGTGTGCTCTGATCTGCTTGTGAAATGAAACTTTTGGCCACCAACAAAACCGAGGCCTCACAAAACTCCAGTTTAGGAGATGTGGTGTTGGCAGGGGATTGGATCAGTCATCTGGGGGCTCACCACAGTGGGACTAAGACAAACATGACTGGGAAGGGCAGTTCTTCCAGAGTGCTGGGGAGGGTGTGGGTGGGGAAGGGGTGGAGGGCCTTAGTGTAAACAAGGTAGGCAGTGAGTGTTGGTGCTGCACTGTTTCCTGGAGCTGTCCCTGTGCTTCTGTTGAGGGTTGGGGGAAGGAAATGGCACCTCCTAGTTCCTTTGTTCCCAGAGGGGTCTCTCACGACGCTGCCTCTCTGGGACACGTTCCAAGCTGAGCAACTAACCTCCCCACTTGTGCTCCAGGTGCTTTTCACGTCACTGTTTCTGTGCTGTACATTTGCAGGCTGTTTGCCTTTTCTCCAAGAGCAGCCCCAATGTCCTCTGAGCAATCCGAGAGCTTTAAGCCCGGCTGGTTGCAAAAATTCAGGCCTTCTCACTTTCCACGCCAATTGCTATGGAGATTTGTTTTTCCCCTTGAGCTCCCGCCTTGCTTGTCTGTCTCTCACCCTCCTCTACAACTGTGGCTCCTTCCCCACCCTAGCAGCCATGCTCTCTCTCCTAAGCCGTGTTTCCACATTTCCTACCTTCCTCCATGTGGCCTCCTTCTCTACCTTTAGTTGCGGAGTTCGTTCTGTCAGCCTTCAGATTGATTTCTGGGGTATTTAGGATGATTTGATGATTATCTAATTGTATCTGTGGGTCGAGTGAGCCCGGGGTCCTCCTACTCTGCTGCCATCTTCCCAGCCAGGTCTTCTAGGGTTGATTTATGTTCAAATACAGTGACATCATTCCAGTAAATGACTTCCACAGAAGTCATTTTAGTGTTGCTGATATGAAGATACTACTAATTAAAGGATTCCAGTCCTAACATTGGGACTATAGAAAGTCTTAATCCTATAATCAATATATGTGATGTTACGTTGCCAAATGTAACTACAGGAAATGATTACATTAATAGCGTTGATCGTTTACTGGATTGTTCTTTAAAAATCACTTGTTCCCAAATTTTGGCATCCCCGCCCCCAACGATAAATTTCATCCTATTTTCATGATCATGTTCACCTTTAAAAAAAAAAAAATTGTGAAGTAATCAAATCGATAGAGTACTTTCTAAGAAGAAAAGTTTGGCTTTTATCAGAAACATGAACATTCCAAGACTTTTCATCCAATAGCGTGCTGTAAATGCAGCTCTCCAGGGAAAAAGGTTCCGGTTTCTAGTGTTTGCCGTATTTCATGGTGTAAATTCTCCCGTCCTGGCCGATGGCAGGATCACAGTGCTGTGTCGCACACGCAGCTCAGGAGCAGCTCCAGCATGACATTGCTTCCACCCCAGTCTTGGAGTAATCTTCTTTAAAACTTTTTTTTTTCCCATACCAGCATCCTAGAGTCGATTTTGTGTAGGTTCTGAAAATGATATTTGCGGTACTTGCTACATGTTCCTTTAGTGGTAGATCAGGCAAGTTACTACCCTACCCCCATTTTTAATCTGGGATTCTATGGCCTGTAACTCGCCCTCCCCACAGTGCTACCAGGCCCTTCAGTATTCTTGTCACACAGTTGTGTGTATTCATTCTGCCTCTGACCTTATCAGGCCTTGGGTAGCATCTGTTTGCGGCACAGCTTTCTCCTTGAGGTGACATGTGGGCCTAGAGGTTCTCCCCCGCCTCCTCTGTTCCTTTTTTGGAATGGCTCACTTGAGTGTGTTACCAGCTTAATTACATTCCCTTCTCTGGTGCACCAAAGTCAGGCACCGCTTGCTGAATCTCTGGGCCGCCTTTCCTTTTGGTACTCCTTTGATTTCTTAGTTCTGTAAATTAGGCCCTGTAGGGGCTCAGAGGAGTCACCTCTCTGGCAGGGATATTATCTTGAAGCTGAATACAATCAGAGGCCAAAAGACTCAGGAAGAAACTTTGACCTTCCCACTAACTGCCTAAAAGAAGTTCCGTAGAGGACCTGCTTCAGGAAGGGAGCTATCGCCATAGATGTTATACTAGCCACTTGGGGTGGTGCACGGAGAGGAAACTAGCAAAATCTGTTAAAATTCCCCCCTGTGTCCCATTGTTTCTGGATGGCCCAGGGAACTTTGTTTACCAAGCATTTACTCCTCATCTTCCTGTGAATTGTCTTTCTTCCCTTTGAAGTCCTACCCACCCTCTCCACGTTGGCAATGACCTGTATACCTCAATTTTGTCCTGCCTTGGAATCTCATGTTTATGTGGATCCCCAGGACTTACGAAATTAAATTTGAGGACAGTTTTTCCTCCCCAACATCCCCAAAAGAAAAATTCAGGAGTCTGAGAGGAAAAAAAACCAGCCCAAAGCGTCACTTTTCAAACAAATCGTACCCCCTAAGTGGAGCATATTTATCAAGCCTAATTTCTTTTCTCTGACTTACCAGTCCTCTCTTTCCATTGGAGACCACTATTTTTTTCTTAAATGTTAATGTTGATATAAAATTTTAAAGATAGCAAAATATCAACAATAGTCCCGTTTTGAAACAGCAATTTAAATAATTTAATGAATGTTCCCACCCCGCCCCTATTAATAAGCAGCATGTTTTTCCCATAGCCTCAGAGATGTAAATACGCACATATGCACACATGTAGTCCTAAGTCAGTGTTTATAATAGGATGATTTTTATCATCTTGAGCGTTCTGAAGAACAGATATATGTGGACAAGAATAAACCAAAACACACCTGCAAACAGTGTAACGACTGAACATAATTTAGGAAAAGAATGAAGAAATCGCTTTTTCTAAAGTAGAAATCCCCAGAAAGCAAATTTAAATAATCTGGTATTGTAGTAGTCGGAGTTAACAAAGCCCATCAGGCATTTTAGAAAATGCTCAAGGACAGTATAACCTCTGTCGTTAAGAATTTGTTTAAGGTAAATGGAATAATTCTTACAGCTACATAATTTGCAGTATAGGGGTTTTTCAAGAGTTTTTCATTTTATAAAGATACTACTTTTGTTACTTAATTGGACATCAATTTACATTTTTATAATCTTAAAGGTTAATGTAATAAGAGTTATCTAACCATTAGGCAAGTATTAAGAATTAAGGGCATTCCGTTTAATGTAGTGTCCTTATTTTTGTTTTTGTTTTTAAATCAAAAGTCGCCCATGAAATAAAACTAAAATGCTGTGTTTGCATTTTCACTACACACTGATAGTTATGTTTTCTCCCCTGATTGTCTTTTAAACGCCAAATTCACTGAAAATTTTCAATTATCAAGTGATTTAATGGTGGCTGGTGGTGTTATGTGAACTTGAATTAAAATGTAATTATTTTGCTTCCTCTTACCTCACAATCCTAAATCTTGGGTTGAAGAGTTCCTTAGAAGCTTTTAGGATCACTAATACCGGGTCTAATGACCATTTGCATATCTTTCTTATTCAGTAGCTCAGCAGGGAGGATGCCAAAGGGTTTAAGCCCAAAATGGATCTTCCCTTTTCTCATGCAGAAACTTTAGAAAGAGAGGTGGTTAGGGAGTTTCAAAGCCATCCCATTAACTTGCACCACGAGGGAAACCAGGGATGTGAGAAGCTTGAAACTTATTAAATGGAACATAGATTACATAAATTTTATATGTAAAATAACTCCAAGATTGTGTTTTAATCCGGCTGTGGTGGGGCAGACAGGTGAGAGAAGGTAGGTGGTTGATTATCTTTACCAATATCTTGTACGTCTTACAAAATTTTATCTACGTGTTCCTTTCGTATTTTTTTCAATTTAAATTTTAGTTAACATACAGTGCAATATTGATTTCAGGAGAAGTCAGTGACTTATCACTTATGTACTTATAAAGTTTTAAAGATAGCAAAATATCAACAATAGTCCAGTTTTGAAACAGCAATTTAAATAATTTAATGAGTGTTTCCCTCCCCGCCCCTATTAATAAGCAGCATGTTTTTCCCATAGCCTCTGGAAGTCGTCGCTGAAAAAGGAAATGGCCAGCAACAGCCCCTCAGGCGCCCATGGTATCTCTGTCCCCCTTCAAGAAACACCTCTTTTCTCCCCTACAGAATTGTAAAGGCAGCCCCCGTCTTGGCCTTCCATGCTAATGTGGTGCAGCCTTCTATTTCTAGAGGTGTCAGACCCTAGTTATGGCAGGTGGGCACATATGCGCCCACTCTGGAGAAGGACCATCTCCGGTGCCATCTGGGTGAATACAGCCACACTTCCTGCAGGTAATCAGAGCAGCTGTGGCTCTCCGTCCCCCAGGGCCATTTCTTCCTGTTCACCTACACTCTAAGAACTCTTCAGAAGCCATAGCAGTGTCCTGTCCTTGAGACTTGAAGAGCCAGGCCTGTTACTCCTACCAAACAGAGGACTGCCGGAACCAAGTATTCTGGCAACCCAACTCCTGGCTATTCCCTTATGCCTCATGTCCCCCAGACCCCTCCTTACCTCCTGTAAGCCTAGAAAGTGCCCTGGACTGGGTATCTGCCCACCCTCCACCTCTCCTCTTCCACCTTCCTCCCGTCTCCTGTTTCTTTTCTTTCTCCTCCTTTCTCCAATCTGGAGATCTGGATCTGGAGAGTTGGGGCCAACCCTCTCCTCAGTGGAGCTAAGTAAAAGGACTTTTTTTCCATCCAGAGTGACCTGAGCCAAGACAGGTTTCTTGAGGTTTGAGCACAGTCCTCTTACAAAAGTAAGATGTTCTCTTGTGCTGGTGATGATCTTGCTAGAGTTACAAATGTCTTCTATTTCTGGCACTTCCGTGGCTTTATTCGGTGTTGTCTTGTGCATTTAACAGAAGACTCCAAAAATTTTTTTTGACAGGGACTACAAGAAGATTTAGGTGAGTGCAGAGTATCCAATAGGGGTATGTTACAGTAAAGACCTTCAAGCTCCATCCATATCCAGTGCCGAGGAGTCCTGTTCATAGGCAGATTTCCTCCTAAATATGATAAATCCATAATGAAAAAGAAAAATTCATGACGGAGAATTTGTTAGTGCTTTTTGCTTTAAGTATATTTGTCAGAAGGCATTGATAACTTAGATTCTAAGAAAGAGCAATAGAATATATACAGCTTAATATTTTCAAATTTTACAGCTTAAAAAACAATATAGTTTTCAAATTATACAATTCAAAAACAATGGAGAAAAATATTGGGAAAAAAATGGAGGGCCTTAAGGACTTGCGGAACAATTGGATATTGTAGGGTTAATTGTAATCCTAGGGCTAAAGGAGAAAGAACTGGGCAGAAAAATATTTGGAAATGATGGTCAGGTTCTCCCCCCTCCCGACACACATGTGGGGAAAGACATAAATTTACAGATCTAAGAAGCTCAGCAAACCCTAGGTAGGAGAAACACGTGAAAACCATGACTAGGCATATCTTTACTGAACCCCAAAGATAAAAAGAATTTTGTAAGCATTTGGAGAAAAATATATACATGGGGAACAAAGATTTACATTATCACTGACTTCTCAGAAACAAAAGAGACCGGAAGACCAGTGAACAACATCTAAAGCTACTGCAAGAAACAACTGTCAACCTAGAGTTCCATATTGAGAAAAATTGTTTCCTTCAAGGATGAAAGTTAAAGACCTCTTCAGATAAAAGAGAATTTGTTGTCCGCATCCCTGCACTACCACAGTGTAAAAATGTGAAATTCTTCAGGTTGGAAAGCAATAATACCAGAGGAGACTTAAATCTTCAGGAAGGAATAAAGAGCACTGCTGGAAATGGTTAATATTTAATATTAATGCCCATTCTTTCTCTGAGTTTCTTTAAAACAGACAGGCCTGTTTACAGCAAAAATTAGGGCATTGTCTTATGAGGTTTATAATATATGTTAAGGTAATATATATGATAAACCTAGGATGGTGATGGATACATACAAGATTTTTATATACTGTGTGAACTGGTACAATACTAAGTCTGAGTGTGAAAAGTCAAGGATAGGTGTTGTGACTCCCAGAGCAACAATTCACAAACGTAAACAAAATAGCTAAAAGCCAACAGAAAAATCGAATCCATTTCCTAAAGGGAGCCATCACACTCTCAAAAGTAACTCTTGAAAATAACTACTGTCACAGGACTTCTCTCTGGTTTCCATTGGTTTCTTCCTTCTACTTCATCCATCTGTTGTCATTACACTGCTTTGAGACAGTATGTTGAGATGCTATAGCACACAGACCACACAGTGAAGGAAAGCCTGGGCGAGAGTGTGGGCCCATGAGCAAGAAGGGTTTCTTCTCTGAGAGGAAGACTGGAAGAACAAAACTCTTTACTATTCCTTAGTTCATGTAGGTATAATGCTATGGACACTACGTTATAAGCCAGGAGACCTGGGCCCTAGTCCCGGGCCAGCCACTCAGACACCCTTTTGACTTCCCCTTGTTGCTTGCCCTGGGTGAGTTTCCCCACCACTAATGCGGAGTTGGTCCACATGTCTCCTAGTCTCAAGATGACTGTCAGAATATATAGTAGTACCATGTATGACTGTTCAGTTTCCAAAGTACCTCTGAGGAGTCTGAGAACAATTTACAACTAGTTAAATGCCTTTAGCCTCTACAGCAAGTCTGTAGCCCAGAATTTTTGTTTTGAATTGAACACTGCCATCTGGTGTGTAAGTGTAGGAAATATCAAGGATTCAATTTCTAGAAGAGTCCTTAAAAATCATTTGCTTTGGGGCACCTGCGTAGCTCAGTTGGTTAAACATCTGACTTGATTTCGGGCTCAGGACATGATCTCATGGTTCATGAGTTTGAGCCCCATGTTCGGCTCTGCTTGGGGGATTCTCTCTCTCTTCACCCTCTCTCTCAAATTTAAAAAAATGATTTATCTTCTTTTGGGGGAGGTAGGCATTTTGTTTTGTTTTGTGTTTTCATTTTAGTGAGGTATAACTAACATGCAGTGATCTGTGAGTTTCTGGTACAGTGCTGATTCAACAACCCTATACCTTACTCGGTGCTCACCATGATAAGAGTAGTCACCATCATCATCAGACAATGTTATTACAATATTTTTTACTATATTCTCTATGCTGTATTTTTCATCTCTGGGACTTATTTATTTTACAACTGGAACTTTGCACCTCTCAATAATACCCTTTATTGGTTTCACCCACTCCCTTACATACCTCCCCTCCTGCAACCACCTGATCTTTGAATTTAAGGGTCTGTTTTTGTTCATTGGATTTTTAGATCCCACCTATATGTGAAATTACATGGTATTTTTCTTTGGCTTATTTCACTTAGCATAATACACTCTAGCTCCATCCATGTTGCAAATGACAAGATCTCATTTTTTTATGGCTGAGTAATATTCCATAAATAAATAAATACCTACCATTTCTTCTCTTTTTTATTTTTTTTATGTTTATTTTTGAGACAGAGAAACAGAGCATGAGTAGGGGAGGGGCAGAGACAGAGAGAGAGAGAGAGAGAAAGACACAGAATCTGAAGCAGGCTCCAGGTTATGACTGTCCGCACAGAGCCCGACGCGGGGCTCGAACCCATGAACTCTGAGTTCATGACCCGAGTTGAAGTTGGACACTTAACCAACTGAGCCACCCAGGGGCCCCAGACATACCACTTCTTTATCCATTCATCTATCAATGGACATTTGGACTCCTTCCATATCTTGACTATTGTAAATAATTTTGCAATAAGCAGGGGTGCCTGTATATTTTTGAATCAGTGTTTTTGTTTTCTTTGGGTAAATACCCAGAAGTGGAATCACTGCATCATATGCTATTTTCATTTTTTAGTTTTTGAGGAACTTCACTAAAATGAAAAAAAAAAAATGCCTATCCCCCAGAAAAGAAAATAAGTGATTTTTTTTTAAGTTTCTTTATTTTGACAGGGTGGGGAGGGCCAGAGAGAGGAGAGAGAGAATCCCAGCTTTCCACAGAGGCTACACAAATTTACATTCCTACCAACAGTGCATGAGAGTTCCTTTTTCTCCACATCCTCCCAACACTTGTTATTTCTTTTTTGGTACCAGCCGTCGTGACAGGTGTAAGGTGGTATTTCACTGTGGTTTTGATTTGCATTTCCCTGATGAGGAGTGACATTGGGCATCTTTATATGTCTGTTCATTTGTAATGTCTTCTTTGGAAAAATGTCTATTCAGATCCTCTGCCCTCTTTTATTCTGATTATTTTTGGATGTTATGTAAGTTCTTCATATACATTTTCGATATTAACTCTTTATCAGTATATCCTTTGCAAGTATCTTCATTTCAGTAGATTGCCTTTGTGTTTTGTGGATGGTCTCCTTTGCTGTGCAAAAGCTTTTGATTTTGGTGGAGTCCCAACAGTTTAATTTTGCTCTTGTCTCCCTTGCCTGGAAAATGTTGCTACATTTTTCTAGATATATTTCCTTAGACTTCCTCGGTTTCTTGTCTCCTTAACCTCATATTCTAAATGAAAACTCAGGATATCAAAGAAGAATTCAAAATTGCCCTGCACAATTCACTAAGACTTATTTGAAAGGGTTGAACTAAACTTTAGAGGTCAGGTAGGATTTGAGTACGGGTCAAGGCAAAAGTGATGGGTGACATACAAGGACAACCACTGGAGCCCTGGGAAGGCAGGACAGTGGTTAGGAGCTGAAGACGTACTTTTTAAGCAAATTTCAATTATACAGTATTATGCTGTTTGCAATATTCTTATTTCACTGAACATACTGTTCTTCAGATTCATCCATGTGTTGCAAACAGCAGGATTTCCTTTTTCATGGCTGAGTAATATTCCATTATGTATACACACCACATTCATCCATCGATGGACCCTTAGGTTGTTTCCATAATTTGGCTATTGTAAATAATGCTGCACTTAACATGGGAATGCAGATATCTCTTTGGGTTACTGATTTGACTTCTTTGGATATATACCCAGAAGTGGGATGGCTGCATCATAAGGTAGTTCTATTAACTTTTTGAGGAAACTCCATACTGTTTTCCATAGTGGCTGCACCAACTCACACTCCCACCACCAGTGCACAATGGTTTCTTTTCCTCCACATCCTCACCAACACCTGTCTCCTGATTTTGATGATAGCTATCCTAACAGGTATGAGGTAGCATCTCATTGTGGTTTTGATTTGCATTTCTCTGATTAGCAATGTTGAGCATCTTTCCATGTGTCTGTTAGCCATCTGGATATCTTCTTTGGGAAAATGTCTATTCATTTCCTTTGCCCATTTTTAATCAGATTATTATTTTTGCTCTTGAGTCATAGGAGTTTCTTATATATTTCGGTTATTGATCTCTTTTCAGACGGCTATGTTCAGCAAGAAAAGCATTGAGTAACCTTTATGTACTGGGTGTAGCTAAGGTAAGGCTGCCAAATAAAATACAGGATGTCTAGTTAAATTTGAATTTCAGATTAAAAAAAAACACTTTTATTTTTAGTTTGAGAGAGCATGAGCAGGGGAGGGGAAGAGAGACAGGAAGAGAGAGAATCCCAAGCAGGCTCCACATTGTCAGCATGGAGCCTAACATGGGGCTCGAACTCACGAACTGTGAGATAGGACCTGAGCCGAAACCAAGAGCCAGATGCTTAAACAAGTAAAGCCACCCAGGTGCCCCAAAAAACTCTTTTATGACATATGTTCCAAACAGTGTATGGGATATTTTATAACAAAATTCACTGTTTATATGAACTCTAAAATGAACTAAGCATCTGTATTTCTATTTGCTAAACCTAGAAATCCTAAGGAGTACATTCCATGGGCACACAGTTTGGAGGCAAAGAAGGCAAAGACATCAAGTCACTGTGTGTTTCTATATTTATTCCACATTTGTATAGGTTTTAACGTGGAGAGAAATCCAGTAATCATAGCAATTGATCACCTCTCCCCAGCAGGTAGGTTTAGTTTTCAGTAGTTCATGTATCGCTTGAAATCTGGGGCAAGATCCCATAGATTTATATCCTAATTCTGTCAGTCATTAACCATGTACCTTGAATATAATTAGCCTCTCTGTGTCTATTTTCTCATATATGAAATGGGAATACAAGTAGTTCTTGCCTCATGGAGTTACTGTAAAGATGAAATGAAAACCTCTTGTAGATACACAAGAGAAAGGAATGAAACAAAACATGCCATTGCAAAAAGAAAAAAAATCACAAAAGACCTAAGAGGAACAAAGAAACAAAGGAACTACAAAACAGTAAGAAAATAACAGAATGGCAATAGTAATTCCTTACCTATCAATAATTATTGTCAATGTACATTGATTAAATTCTCTAATCAAAACACACAGAGGCTGAAAGGATTAAAAAACAGAGTCCAAAAATGTGCTGCCTATGAGAGATTAGCTTTAGAGACATATAGCCTGAAAGAGGATAGAAAAAGATTCCACACAAATGGTAAGCACAAGTGAGTGGGGGTGCTGCACATGTATTGTACAAGAGGTAAAGAAGGTCATTATATAACAAGAAAGGGGTCAAATCATCAAGAGGATGTAATAGTAAGTATGTATGCACCCAGTGGTAGAGTACCTAAGTAATATTAAGCAAATATTAAAGGAGAAAAAGGAATATAATAATACTAGGGGATTTCAGTAACCTACTTTCAACAATGGTTGGACCATACAGAGAGAAAATCAATAAGGAAACAAAACTTGAATGACACTCTAGACCAAATTCATCAAATGTACAGAATATTCCATCCAGCAGCAGCAGAATACATATTCTCAAGTACAGATGGAACAATCCCCAGTATAAATCATTTCAGGCCACAAAAATCATCAAATTTAAGAAAGTTGAAACCATACTAAGTCTCTTTTCTGACCACAATGGTATGAAACTAGGAATCATTCGCAGAAGGAAAATAGGAAAATTTACAAATATGTGGAAATTGAGCAACACACTCCTGAATAACCGATGAGTCAAGTTTAAAAGAGTACCTTGAGACAAACACAACATACACAAACATGGGATGTGGCAAAAGCAGTTCTAAGTGATAAATGTCTACATTAAGGAAAATGACAGATCTCAACCCCACTTTACACCTTAAGGAGCTAGAAGAAGAAGGACTAAGCCCAAAGTTAGCAGAAGGAAGGAACCAATAAAGATTAGAGCATGATGACATGATAATCTGACCTGGGAAGGAGAAGACAGAACCGTGGAAAGCCCAGTGAGGCTTATGTGCACCAGTGAGTGGGAGAAATCCCCACAAAGTTTCGGCAGTCTACCAAGTTGAAGTTTTTACAGGTACGGTGGTTACTGCACCTGGGCCATCTTTTCTACCATGAATCAAAAGGGCCAGTACTAGGTAGGTCTTTGGATTTTGAAAGACCATCCACCATGCTTGGAACCACTGCTCCAACCCACTCCTGGGCTAACTGAAGGCCGCCAACCTTCCATGGGGCCAAGAAACAGAAAGCAGTCACAGATTACATGACTGGAAGCGGCAGGCCACATGACTGGAAGATATTCTGGTTCTAGGGCAGGGCTCAGCGAACCATGGCCTCTGGGCCAGCTGCCTGTGTTTATAAAGTTTTATTGGAACACAGTTGTGATCATTGATTTACATGTTGTCCATGATTGCTTTTGTGCTGTGAAGGCAGAGCACTGTCCCTTTAAGAAGTTTTCTGCTTCTGTTCTCTGTTTACCTGTGTGTATCTGCTCTGAGGGCCTCCAAATAATGACCCATCGGTCTCAATGAGCACACCCGGTGCCCCATCTTGGTCTCTACCACTGTCAACTAAAAGGAACCAAGACTTCTTGGAGAAAAGACTAATTTCAGGACGATGACAGGGAAAATGCACAATGAGCTTAGAGTATCGTGTTGTGCCAGAAACTAATAACGTGCTCAAAGAGTGAGAGGGAGACAACAACAGAACGCCTAGGCCAGCTTGAAGAAGGTCTCTCTGGGCCAACTCTGGGAAAACCTGAACGGCAAAATAACAGTAATGAATTACATCCTTCAAAAAAATAAGAATCCACAAATGTTTATGCCTATAAATGAACAAAGACATAAATAGGGAAGTCTCTTTATAACTAACAACTATTAGATACGTAAGAAACAACCGAGTTCAAGAATTAGCAACGGATACTAGAATTAGTGGATAGAAGTTTGATGAGTAGACATTTTCAGAGTTCAAAGTGTCTCCCCATAAATTGCCTGTTAATTACAAAGGGGAAAATATTAAGTTTAAAGTTGAGAAATCTAGCAGTCACCTCTTAACCAATTGGTCGGACTTAACATCCTTGATGTGGGAGCAAACCAGGATCTGGTGTCTTCTGACAAGACCCCCTGAGGAGGACACAGCATCACTTGTGTGGTATTATTCCTGCTGTGCACAGCCTGGATGGAATCAGGAAAAAACCTCAGATGGACCTAAATGATTTTCTTTGACACATTAATTTTTTTACTAAAGGGGGGGAAAAAAGACTCTCTTCAAAAATAATAAAAGGAAGAATGAGGAGCTGTCCCAGATGAAAGACATGACGGGGCACCTGAGTGGCTCAGTTGATTAAGTGTCCAACTTCCGCTCAGGTCATGATCCCACGATTCGTGGGTTCGAGCCTTGGGTCGGGCTCTGTGCTGACAGCTCAGAGCCTGGAGCCTGCTTCGGATTCTGTGTCTTCCCCCTCTCTCTGCCCCTCCCCTGCTTGTGCTCTGTCTCTCTGTCTCTATCAATAATAAACAAACAAACAAAACCTGATGACCACATGTAACTTTATATGGGATCCTGCACTGGGGTGGCAAAGGGGGGTGGGGGAACTGCAAAAGACCTTAAAGCAAGTGATAGAAATTTGAGTATGGACTACAAATTAGAAAATATTCATGTTAAATTTCCTGAATTTGATACTTGTTCTGTTTTTATGTAAGAGAATGTTCCTGTTCTTAGGAAATACACTTGGGCACACTTCAGGATAAAGGACTTTGAGGTCTTCAACTTACTCTCCAATAGTTTAGAAAAAAATGTGTATGCCTGTGTCCATGTACGTTTACACACGTGCACGTGTAAATATATGTACTTGCAGAGAAACAGGAAGTATAACCACTTGGTGACTGTGGGTAAAAGCTATACAGAATCCTTTATGCTATTCTTGCAACATTTTCACGGTTTTGAAATGACATCAAAAGTGAAAAGATTGCAAAAAGAAAGAGGAGGCTTTGTGAGGCTACAACACCAGGGCCTGGGGGGTCTTATTCAGGAGCCAGGACTTGACCCAGTGGGATTTGGTGGTGGGTTGTGGAAAGGGGGGACTTTAGAGAGGTGACTTTGGCCACAGAGTAGAGGCAGAGGAAGACTGGAGCCAGGGAACAAGTTTTGAACTCAAACCCAAGCAAACACAAGCACCCCTTAACGTGGATCCTATAGTGTCCTTCTACTGAAGGGCTGAAGTGAGAAAATACACACCAAGCTCTCCTTGACTAATCCTTCCTCCTCTATCAACATCCATTAGAGTGAGGTAGCTTATTCAATGTCAGGTGGTAAACTTCTAAGACATAAGATTTATGGAAATAACTTTAATTTTATATTTTTGAAAGCTCACACACATGCAAGAAGGGAGGGGCAGGGGGAGAGGAGGGACAGAGCCCCAAGCAAATGCTATGCTCCACAGGGCTCAATCTCCTGTGAGATCATGACCTGAGCCAAAATCAAGAGTTGGATGCTTAACCAACTTGAGCCACCTAGACACCCCTTGTGGAAGTAACTTTAAATGAATGCAAGTCCCAGGAACGTAGAAGCATCCCTAAAAGCCATTATTCCAGAAACTTACATTTTCCCCAAGAGAGGTATGTCCTCAAAACAGCCTGGTGGTTGACCTTAATGCACTGGGCATGCTTTTTCTGGAAGGGATCGTGAATATTGGGAGAAAAGTAACTCACGGCTCGTTCTGCTGGTATCCCAGTGGCCTTGTCTTTATACGGGAAAGACAGGTCTGTACCCAGATACTTGAATACTCTCATTCTCAAAAGAGATAACTTACTAGTATTTCCAATTTGCTCACAAGTTGCTGCCTCAAAGTCCTACAGTAAAAGAACAGCTGGTCTTAGATCACAAGTCAGGATCTTTAACACTCGAGCACACAGTGCCGAGGTTAATAGCACCCATGGGCTCCAGGGACAGGCCGTCTGCATCTGGGGACCCGGCATCATCTCTTACTATTTATGTGCTCTTGTACAAGATGTTTATCCCCTCTCTGCTTCCGTTTCCTCACCTATAAAGTAGGTACATTATTGGCACTTACTTCAGAGGGTTGATAGGGAAAAACAATAAGTAAATTCATCATCGATTTGTCCCTGAAACACGTAAGTGCACAGTGTTTGCTATTATCAGCAATAGAATTAAGATATTTCATAACACTGGGGATTGATTTCATTCCTTGAAAATGACTAAGACTCAGCACTCCTCAACTGGGGCTCAGAAGCTCAGGTTTAACTACACAAATGGCAGATGGAGTCCCAAACTATCTGTGCTGCTGCAGTGAATTATTTCTGTCCTGGATCAAATGTTAAGTGAGAGAAACACACACACACACACACACACACACACACACACACACACGAAAAGAAAAAAGTACAAACAAAACAAAAGGGGCGCCTGGGTGGCTCAGTCGGTTGAGCGACACACTTGGGCTCAGGTCATGATCTCGCTGTCAGCGAGTTTGAGCCCAGCATTGGGCTCTGTGCTGACAGCGCAGAACCTGGAGCCTGCTTCCGAGTCTGTGTCTCCCTCTTTCTCTGCCCCTAACCCACTCACATTCTGTCTCTGTCTCTCTCAAAAATAAATATATATTAAAAAAAAGTGTTCACCTCCCTTCCTTTGTTGGACGCTGTCAGTGCTCTGCCCCAGTGCCCTTGGATGCCTTTTACTGTTTCTCTGTGCATCTGCCCCAGTCTTGGTGTGCAATGTCTTTCAATGACTCCTACTCGGCTCTTTTCTTCCCAGAACTGCCCTTAGGCTGCTGGAGCTGCCAGATTTGCCCACCCCATAAAGAACACAAAGAGCTGAGTTTAGACTCCTCCTCCCCACCCCCGCCCCCTCCCCAGCCCGCTAAATGATTCTGATTCCAAGTCTCAAGTGGGGGCAAACTCCAAGACTTCGCCTGCTCTCGAGTTCCCCTGAGTTATCAGGCCAGCCCCACCGTCTCTTTCTTCCTTCCCCATCCTGCTTCCTCAACTCCTTTTTCAGTTGCTTTTGGGAGCCTGTCTTTCCCAAACGACTTACATGCAAATCCTCACGGCAGGGTCTGTTTCTGGAGGGCCTGAGCTGTCTTAGTCCCTTTTGGACTGCTGTAATGAAATACTGTAGACTGAGTGGCTTATAAACAACAGAAATGTATTTCTCACGGTCCTGGAGGCTGGAAGTCTGAGGTCAGGATGTCCGTGTGGCCGGTTGAGGGCCCTTTTCCGGGCTGCAGATTTCTCGTTTTGTCCTCACTTCAAAGAAGAGGGCTGGGGAGCTCTGTGGGGTCACTTTTATGAGACACTAATCCAAATTATGAGGACACGATGCTACCAAAGGCTTTACCTCCTCATAGCATCACCTTAGGGATTAGGATTTCAACCCGTGAATTTAAGGGGACCCAAATATTCAGACCATAGCGTAAACCAAGATATTTCCTACACTTATTCTCCTTTTAGTGCCTCTGCTGATGTGGATTCCCTTGTCTAAGGTCCCTCCCCTTCCTCCTCTCTCCCTCCTGCTTCCCTCATCCTCTCTCCTCCCTCTCCCTTCTCCCCTTTCCTCCTGCCCTCCCTCCTTCCCCCTTTTCCTCTCTCCCCTCCTTCCTCCTCCTCCTCCTCCCTATGCCTCTCTCCTTTCCCCCTCCTTCTTCCCCTCTTCCTGCCTTTCTATGCAGTTCCCCTTGCTGAAATAGCCTAGTCTCCACATTCCCTGTGCTTGTACATGACAGTTTAATAGACAATGTTTTATCTTTCAAGGAACGACTTTACAAGAAGAATCCTTGCTGGACATAAGATCTGTAAGTGATCACAGGGCCAAAAGCCTTCCTTTCAGATCCAGGATTCTTAGAAGCAGGAGTTTCGTGAAGGTGTCATGGTTTGGGAATCGAGAGACCTGAGGTCTAGGCCTGATTCTCTTGAGGCCTCATGGTGTGACTTGGAGGCCCATGAGGTATAGGTGACTTGGCTAATTTCTACACCTGCAAAGTTAGGGGACTTGGGCTTGTCCCTTCCTTTGAGAATCCAAAGAAAACTATGAATCCTGTTCCCTAAAGAGAAGCCCTTTCCCCACAAATGCAATTTTATATTCAATTCCAGGTTTCTGGATCTTCTTGGAATCCATCGCTGGATCCCTTACAGGATGATTTCCAATGATCTTATTCTCCTACTTCCAGGTTTTCTCAAGTCTATACAAACCTAATCAATGACAGATGCAAATGTTTGAGTAAGTATAAACCCTTCGGAAGCAGGAGTGGTCAGAACTGTTTTTAATTTATTTTTGTTTTTTTTAGTGGAACAAAGACATTGACTGCCAAGAAGCAAGTGGGTGTTTAAAAGTGAAGTCCTCCCAGGTGGGAGGAGAAAACACTTGGTAACTGCACACATCCTTAGCCCTTTTGTCCTCCATGGGGACCTCTGTATTCCCTGTGGTAGAACAGAGTTCAGAGCCTCACTACCTGTCAGGTTTGTGGTTTGGCCACTGGTAAGACAGTTCAGATTTAAATTCTTTCTCTGTTAAAATGGCAAAGACCCTCTACCTTCCTTACAGTGTTGTAGTAAAAATTAAACCAAATGAGACAATGTTCATCCATTCCCTGGCACAGGATTCTCCTCCTCCTCTGTTTTATTTCTAGTTTACATGTTCCTCTTCCTTTTCTTAGAGGGTGATGTTCCCTGAGGAGTTTCATCCTTGACCCTAGTAATCATCTTAACATTTCTACTCTCCTTGAGTTCTACTGCATTGCTGATAACTTCCAAGTGGTTACCTCCAACCTTGACCTCTCCCTCCATATTCCAGTCATATCATCCACCCAGATGGATATTTTCCCTTGGAGTGAATTTCTTTTTGTTGGCCTGTCTATAAAACAGAACTCCTCTTTGGTATTGGGACTTCTTTTCCTCTCAGGGGTTTCCCTGACCCTATGCCTCCCACCAGAGACAAGGGTGCATAATCCACAATCAAAGTATCTCTTCCCTCCACTCAGTGATTTTCCAGGGGCATACATGTCGCCCCAGAGAAAGCTGTTGAGAACTCCATTTTAGGAGTTGGCATGGTGGTTAAAAAAACCCAAAAAACCGAGGGGGCTCTTCAGCTGTGGTGATGGGTGGATAGTACCATCTGGAGTTGAAAGCCATTACCACCACTGTGGAGAAAGGACCCCAAGAATGAGGTAACAAAGGAAATTTGAGCTGAGAAACAAAGAGATTATTGACGACTTTGGTTGAGTTTCTGAATCCCCCTGTGGTAGGTATAACCATGAAGCATTTCAAAACCAATCCAAACTAGCTTGTATAAAAATAGGAGATAGCTAATACAACTAGGAATCCATTGCATTAGATTAGACTTGTAGTCTCAAGTCATGGACACCCAATGTGTTGATTCATTCTCTCAATTCTCCTTGAATTCTTATTTCCATTGGAGATCCCAACAATCACCCAGTCATTCCAACCAGTGACCCAAAGTCTTCCTTAACTACCCCTGCTGCATGCCCTTTATACCCATTGGATCCACCAGTCCTGCTGTTTTCTCTCTGCTATTTCTCCAATTGCCCCAACTTTCTCCATCTCCACTCTCCCCACCTTGTTTTGACACCCACCACCTTCTCTCTTGATTATCATTAGAGTTTCCTAACTAGTCTTTTTGGCTCTGGTCTTATTTCATGCTACTGTGGTGAAACCAAAGAAAGTAGATTGACATAAAGCATCTCTGACCATGGCATTCTCCTGCTTAAAACCCTCAAGTGTCCTGTTACCCCAGGATAACATCCAACCTCTTCACATGCTACATAAAATCTTCCATATAATATTTAGCTATGGCCTGCTTTCCACATCACCATCCAAAACCAGCATTTTTTGTAGCTACCCATGGACAATGTGCTGGAACCCACCTCTGTGCATTTGCTCATCACATTGTGAAGGCTGCATGGCCTGTCTCTATTAAAAGTTAGGCTTTGGACTCTGGAAAACAGTGTGGAGGTTCCTCAAAAAATTAAAAATAGACCTACCCTATGACCCAGCAATAGCACTGCTAGGAATTTACCCAACGGATACAGGAGTGCTGATGCACAGGGGCAATCATACCCCAATGTTTACAGCAGCACTTTCAGCAATAGCCAAATTACGGAAAGAGCCTAAATGTCCATTAACTGACGAATGGATAAAGAAATTGTGGTTTATATACACAATAGAATACTATGTGGCAATGAGAAAGAATGAAATCTGGCCCTTTGTAGCAATGTGGATGGAACTGGAGAGTGTGATGCTAAGTGAAATAAGCCATACAGAGAAAGACAGATACCATCTGTTTTCACTCTTATGTGGATCCTGAGAAACTTAATAGAAACCCATGGGGAAGGGGAAGGAAAAACAAAAAGAGGTTAGAGTGGGAGAGAGCCAAAGCATAAGAGACTCTTAAACACTGAGAACAAACTGAGGGTTGATGGGGGGTGAGAGGGAGGGGAGAGTGGGTGATGGGTATTGAAGAGGGCATCTTTTGGGATGAGCACTGGGTGTTGTATGGAAACCAACCTGACAATAAATTTCATATATTAAAAAAAATAATAAATAGCAAATAAAAGTTAGGCTTTGGAATGATACTGACCTGTGTTTGAAATTTTGTTCCAGTGTGTACCAACTTCTACTTGGGCAAGCCACTTACTTTCTTTAGCTTCAGTTGTCTCATTTGGGAAATAGGGATGCTTATAGTAGCTGTTTCATAAGGCAATATGCTCATGTTTAAAGGGTCCGGATCCAATTTCAATGGTTGTGTGTGTGTTTCTGATGGTGGTGGGGAGGGGTGGGTTTTGCATAACAACAATTGTTGAGACACCAACTGGGTGTCCTACAATTCAATTCAATTCTGGCACTATCTACCCAGAGAGAGCATCACGTTCAATCCTACAAGACTTTTCCCCAATTCCTCCCTTCTACTTCAGTCACAAGTCCACAGGTTGTCACCTGTGCTTCTGGCCAATTGACCATAGATTGGAGGTTCCAACGACCCCGTCCCCATCCTTGGGTTTGATGAATTTGCTAGAGCAGAACACAGAATTCTGAAAAGCATTTTACTGGATTACTGGTTCGTTATAAAAGGAACAACCAGATGGAAGAGGAGAGGAGGGCAAGGAATGTTGGGGAAGGGTGCAGAACTCCCCTGCCCTCTCAGGCACATCACTCTCCCAACACCTTCCTGTGGTCACCAACCCAGAAGCTCTCTGAACCCCATCCTTCTGGGGAATCCCCTCCTTACGGAGGCTTCATTACCTAGTCATGACTGATGGGCAGACGACTCAATCTCCAGCTCCTATCTCTTCCAGACGTGGGTCAGGGTTGGGACTGAAGTTTCTAATCCTCTTATCAAAGTGTTGGTTCCACTGACAAGCAGCTCCCATCCTTAGGCAAAGTCCCAAAGTCCCCTCGTCAACATAACAAAAGACATTCCCAACACTTAGGAAATTCCAAGAGTTTTATGAGCTCTGTGCCAGAAAAGCGGATGAAGACCAAATACGTATTTCATGTTAAAGTTCAAAGAGATTTTGTGAAAATCACGTGGCACAGCACCAGAAGGCAATTAGATTTGGTGTTGGACACTACTTCCTCTGTCTAGAATTTTCTCCTTGCTGAGTTTGTCCCACTACTCCTCTTGCTTGGCTCACTCCTGCTCAAACTTTGACTCAACTCCCATATCCTCTCTTTCAGTGGGTCTTCCAAGACCCTTGGGGGTAGATGGAGGCTGTTTGGGTTACGTGGGGCCATGTCTATCATCTCTCTTGCCTTGCTGTGTCCTCAGACTCCCCTGCTCATCTGGGCTCCTTGAGGGCTAAGGTGGTTCCTCCTCCTCCTCCTCCTCCTCCTCCTCCTCCTTCTTCTTCTTCTTCTTCTTCTTCTCCTCCCTCTTCTTCTTCTCCTTCTCCTCCCTCTTCTTCTTCTCCTTCTCCTCCCTCCTCTTCTCCTTCTTCTCCCTCTTCTTCTCCTTCTTCTCTTCCTCCTCCTCCTCCTTCTTTTTTTAATGTTTATTTATTTTGAAAGACAGCAGAGGAGGGGCAGGCAGAGAGAGGGAGAGAGAGTGTGTGTGCATGATCACGGGAGGGGCAAAGAGAGAGAGGGAGAGAGAGAATCCCAAGCAGGCTCTGTACTGTCAGCCCACAGCCCAACATGGGGCTTGAACACACGAAACGAGAGATGGTGGCCTGAGCTGCAATCAAGAGTTGGGTGCTTAACCAACCGAACCACCCGGGGGCCCCACGATGGTATCTTGCAATCTCCAGTTCCCAACAACTTTTGGATTGAGTTGAATAGAAATGTTAGCTTCCTAAGCCTATGACAGGAGCATGAGAACTAAACAGCCAGCCTCCTTTCCTTGGATCCTCTTGCTTGTTCTTTTTCATTTGTTTTTCCCAATACACATAATTTAGAGCCATTATACCTGTCTGCTTCCATCCTGTTAGGCTTGGCAGGTGACATTTGGGAAAGACAGGGCTTGTGAATACGAACGAATAGAAACAACTTGAGACACTCTCTTTCCCTTCCCACAAAGGCAGCTCTTTGCCTGTTGTTCATCAGCCTTGGAATAATGGATTGGGAAAATCGAATCAACATCTTTTCTTATGATGGAGTCTAAAGCTTTCTGCAAGAAAGTGAGTCTAGGGGAATGTAAAAGACCGGCTCCTGCCAGCCTCTCTGCCTTGTACCTGCCTCCCCGCAACCCTCAGTGAATGGATGGTCCACACTCGGTTCCTAGGTAATTACAACGTCTAGGAATTACTGAGTCAGAACCAGAATATCCAGGGGGAAAAGACTTGTGACTCTAGTTTGTTTCATGAATCAGAACTCTAAAAGCTGCTTGGTTTTTGTAGTGAGAAAAGCAGTGGGTTTGGAAATGATTTTGAATGTCTCTTTTGTAGATGAAGAAACCAGGACTCTTGGCAGGTTAAATAACCTTCCCAGGATCATCGAGCTAGTTAAATGTTAGCGTTTATTTCCAGTAAGGGCTATTGGGAGGAGAAAATTACATAAGATGTATATAACACCTAGCAGAGTGGGGCACTGAGAGCACCTGACACCTTTTCGCATGCCTGGTAATAAAAAGGCTGGTCCTAAAATGGTGCCCTCCTTCCCTTTCCCGATTTTCAGTGTGACCTCTGAGATGGGTGTCCTAGCACTCTCCTGTTCCCATTTCTCACATTTTCATGGGTAGAAGGCGTTTTCAGCTCCACTCCCCAGAAGTATATGAGGAACACTTCCAGCTCTCTTTCGCATGACTTTCACTCTTGCTCAGAGCAAGAGAGGCAGTCAGGCCTTTTATGTCCGGGGGCATGAAATGAGCATGCCTCACTGGCCACCCTGAATGCTCATCTTTTTCTGATTCGCCCTGCCCACAGGATGCACCCACTCTCCTGCTTCCTGTTGGGGGACTTACAGGGACAGACAGGTCCCATAGGGAAGATTGTGTTCATCCAGTGGGGTTAGGGACTGGGTTTCAGGTCTCTACATCAGCGTGAGCCACGAGGAGGCAATGGTGACCACGCATACAAGCCACACCCACCCTCCCATCTACTGTGTCAGCAGCGGAGCTGACGTGTTTAACTGCACCTGTCTGACTTCTGTGCCGTCTCTCTGTTGATTCCAAATTTGGGAGTGGATAAAAGGGTTTTAGGAAGACTAATTACTAATGCTAACATCTTGATTCACTGGCCAGGGACTTTGAGACACAAATTGTGGTGTCTGGGAGTAAAATTAATAAGGAGGAAGAGCAAGGCTTTGGGCTTAGCCAGGGTGTGAAACCTTAAATTTTAAGACAATAGCGGTTGGGACAGAGAGCTCATTTCTGCATTGCTCACAAGTTAGCAGCTGTTTTTATTTGATCAGGCAGATCAGGACTTAGTAAAGAAGAGTCCTATGATGCCCTACAGCCGATCCCAACCTGGCCTGGGTATGTGCAGCCATTCCTTTGGCAATGTGTGGCTGAGGCAAAAATTATGGGAAAACTGTTCCTAAGCTTTGTTTAAGGCTCCCTTCCAAATAGGCAAATCTTTCCCGCATGGCTGACTGGACCTTGATGGATGTCCTTGTTTTTACTGTTTCTTAGCCAAATCTGCAGGCCAGAAGCTTTCATCTAAAAAGACAGCTATATTTCATGTGGGGCTGAACACGTTCCTGTAGGCTTCACGTAGGTCATACGAAGTTAACCCTAGATGAGCTGCCCCAAATTCAGTTCCTATTTGTGTTGTTTAGAATTACACTCATTTTTTTCTTTTCAAATTTTTATTTAAATTCTAGTTAGTTAACATAAATGCAACATTAGTTTCAGGAGTAGAATTTAGTGATTTATCACTTACATACAACACCCAGTGCTCATCATAACAAGTGCCCTCCTTAATGCCCATCCCCTATCTAGCCCATCCCCCATCTGCCTCCCTCCATCAAGCCTCAATTTGTTTTCTATCATGAAGAGTCTCTTCAGGTTTGTTTCAGAGCCACAGGTGGGAACCATTCAGCTGGCTAAAGAAATAACAGTCAAATGTAACATAAGGACTTTATTCAGATCTTCATTTGAGCAATACGTTTTCAGACCACTGGGGATATGTGGATGTAGACTGCGTATTGGACAATACCAAGGAGTTCTTTATAATTTCGTTAGGTGTCATAATGATATTCTGACTTATGTAAGAAGATGCCCACTTTTTAATGAGATGCCTACAGAACTATGTAGGAATAACATGTTTGCTATTAATTTTAAGGGTCTCTAAATCAATGTGAAATATTGGGACGCCTACTATGACTACACATATAGACTGTATTTTGGTAGATGTAATAATAATATTAATGATCAAGTAAATAGGGTTCAGGATGGCTCAATGATTCACTTTATTAATAGTCCCAAGGAGGAAAAACATAAGGTCATCTTAGTGTGGAAAAGACACTTGAAAAATATTTAATAGGACCTACATGAACAAAATGTCACAATATTGAGCCTTCCTATCCAAGGACAAGATGTCCTACCTATTTGTCCTCTGTCCTTTCTCTCCGCATGTTGAAGGTGGAAGTAACTGTCCATAAATTAGACGGTAAATAAATGATAATCTCAAGTTATACTACCATCCCAAAAAAGTTTAGCTGAAATGTTACTTAACTAAAGCATTTAAGCTCAACATCACTCATCATCAGGGAAAAACAAATCAAAACCACCTCACACCTGTCAAAATGGCTAAAATTTACAACTCCGGCAATAACAGATGTTGGCGAGAATGCGGAGGGAGAGCATCTCTTTTGCACTGCTGGTGGGAATGCAAACTGGTGCAGCCACTCTGGAAAACAGTCTGGAGGTTCCTCAAAAAATGAAAAATAAAACTACCCTACAACCCAGCAATTGCACTGCTAGGCGTTTATCCAAGGGATACAGGTGTGCTGATTCGAAGGGGCACATGCACCCCAATGTTTATAGCAGCGCTATTAACAATAGCCAAAGTATGGAAAGAGCCCAAAGTCCATCGATGGATGAATGGATAAAGAAGATGTGGTACACACACACACACACACACACACACACACACACACACTGGAGTATTATTCGGCAATCAAAAAGAATGACATCCTGCCATTTGCAACTACGTGGATGGAACTGGAAGGTATTATGCTAAGTGAAATAAGTCAGTCAGAGAAAGACAAATACCATTTGATTTCACTCATATGTGGAATTTAAGAAACACAATAGATGAACATGGGGGAAGGGAAGGAAAAATAATATAAAAACAGAGGGAGGCAGACCATGAGAGACTCTTAAATACAGAGAACAAACTAAGGGTTGCTTGAGGGAGGCTGGTGGAGGGATGGGCTAAGTGGGTGATGGGCATTAAGGAGGGCACTTGTTGGCGTGAGCCCTGGGTGTTACATGTAAGTGATGAATCACTAAATTCTATTCCTGAAATCGTTATTATACTATATGTTACCTAACTTGGATTTAAATTAAAAAAATTTTTTTTCACTTGATTCACCCGGAGGGACAAACGCTTAGGAAGAGCGCAGAGAGAAGGGCAGTGGCGGGTGGAGCATCTACGCAGCAAGCCAGAGACTGATCCTCAGAAAGGTCTGTGCAGGAGGTTGGTCCTGGGCTGCTGAACGGTTTCCTGCGCCCATCTGGGGTTTCTTCCCCGTGACAGAGTGGGTCGCAGCCTCCACTGTTGGGGCAAACGAGGTGTGCTGCATGCCCAGCAGGGTGGGGAACTCTGGTACGGGAGAGGTGGTGGGTGCGGACACGGCCAAGCCCCAGAAACGCGCACAGCCCAGTCTGCAGGGAGCTGCCCCGGTGGGCGGAGCTTCACGTGTGTGGTCACTACTTCCTGCTGCAGGAATTAAGCGCTGCGTGCATGACTCCACTGTAGCAGGCTCTCGGGAGCTGGTCCCCGATGCTCCCTGCCCTTGGCCCCCTGTACCTTTGCTTTTGCTTTTTCTGTCTGGTTCCCTCTACGCGGTAATCGTAGCGGTGATTACGGCTGCATGGAGTCCAGCAAGTTCATCTAGCAAATCACCGCCCCTGGGAGCGGCCCTAGATTCCCTGACGTGGAGACTTCAAAAAGGATTTGGACAGATTAAAGGAAAATGAGGCAAAAACCGACTGGAGAGGCTAGGGAAAGGAAGCCCACGGCGAGGGTCAGTTTCCAAGTAAGGCTGAGCGATACTGAGATTAAATAGGAACTCTAAAAGTTGTTTACCAAAAGCTAAATAAGGCAACTTAGCCAGAAGGCTAGGCCAGGAGCACTGCCAAACTGAGGCACGGGGATCCATGCCATTCTGTCTATTTAAAAGACCAGATTGTAGGCTAGAAGTTTAAAAACTAGATACCAGAGAAACCACACCCATGTGCCTTGTCATGGATTGAATTGTGTCCCCAGAAGAGTTGGGTTCAAGTCCTAAGCTCAGGAGCCTGATGAGACCTTATTTGGAAATTAGGTCTCTGTGGATGGGATCCAGTTAAAATACACATGCACACAGTCATTGTCTGAAGTACCCGATAGGAACTTTATCTTTAATTTTCAAAATGCCCGATTACCTTCCTTTTGTTTTGCCAACTACCAAAGGGCAGTAGATGAAATAGAAGCAGAAACACTCAAACAGGGACGATAGTTCAAACAGACAAATCCTTAGGCAATGAACTTGAGCACTGAGTGATCCCGATCTGCATTGAGTCCACTGCGGTCCAAGGAGGCTCCAGGTCGCACTGAAGGAAGGGACCTGCCCCAACACTTTGCAAGTCCCTGCAAGAAAGCCAGATGGAGGCTCAGATACACAGGCCCGAGTATTTAAAAGGACCTCACAGTTTGTTAGCTGGCTTGATATGTTCTATTCTCCAACTTTGGCAAGTATACTCTAACAACAAGAAAAATAGAAAAGATACGTGCAAAGTTATGGCTTCCTGTAACCAAAAGGTCAAAGGTGACCAATCGAATTCTGCATGTGTGTTTCTGCTGATGGGCTGGCAGAATTTAGATGTGTAGTAAAATAAACACACATGACTCGCAAATGATTAAATAGCATTCCATACTATTTATTTGGCTTTCAACTCTGCTACGTCGTTAGTCATGTTTTTATAGTCGTGGGTTTCACAGCATGTGTTCTGTTGACAGAAATGACTTGAACATACTCAAGTAAGTGTAAAAAATACAAAGTTCATGCACTTTTAAGTGAAGTTAAAAACGTTATAAAGATTACATTGAAAATGAAAAATATTGCGAATATAAAGTTTTAAATTAAGTGCAGAAAAATAAAAGCGTAAAAGAACATTAATTTTTTTTATAAAAATGAAACTCGTTGCAAATTTAATATCTACCATCCACTGAGTCCCCAAAGCACAGAATTGGTGCCATGCTTTCCATATATTACGTCTAGATCTGCAAACATGAAAATATGGGAACAAAATGAGTTGTTTAATGTTGACAAATGGTTCCCAGACACCATGTGCAATTGTAAATACCGTGGTAATTTGCAAGGACCTCTGGGACTTCATCCATAATGAAAAGCAATAAAATAAATGTTCTACAATACTAGCAACGGGTTGTTTGTTATAAAAAGAATTTATTGCATTTGTGCTTTCTGAACAGAAGAGTTTGACAGCTTGTTCTTTCTCCTGCGTAAGTAAGGTCCACCGCTCGAATTGTCCACACCGTAAGTTGTCCGGGAAGCAGCACAGTCCACAAACCTGGCATTCAGACACCATTGTCTTTTGTTCTTAGAACACCAAAGCAGGAGATCTAGAGAATGGCGCTTCGGTCATACCAGAATGGATGTTCAGAGTAGCGGGTTATACTCTGCCGGCTCTGATCTCAGTGACTGAGGTTCCCGTGTGTTCTTTAAACACATTCATACGTGTTTGTGATATGTGAGTCTATCCACGGTGCGGGACCTGGCGAAGGGGCTCTCCTCTTGCCTGGTTCTGCAGGTGGTGCCAGAGGGGACCCAGGTGGGCGGAGGAGGCTGCTTGCAGTCAGTCACCCAGATGAGAGAGCTGAGGTCCCCACCCAGGGTGGTAAGGAAGAGGATGGAGAAAGAGGTCATCTTCAGTGTTGTTCACAGTCACGGGTGGAGGGTCGTTCCATCTGAATTCACGCTTCTATGGAGCCACACGCAACCCAGGCGTCTTGTGCCTGGGTTTGAGATCTCTTTAGTTAAGGAAACAAGATGGTTTTTACCCCAACCGAGACCAGCTGGCAATGAAGTCCATTCAGGAAAGTAAAAAATAATTCTTTGCCCTTATGGCAGCGCCTCTTGGCCATACTTCTAGTTTAAAACAAGACTCAGTACTTCGATGCCCCACAGGGACCATCTCAACTCCAGACTGTGTGAGCAAGAACCGATAGTTCACTGGATCTTTTTGTGGTCAGGAGGGAAGAGGTCTACGTCCTCAGAAATGTGACAAATGTCACGCCAACCCTCCTTTCAGTCTTTGTATTATTTTTTTTTTAGTGTTTGTTTGTTTTGAGAGAGAATCAGTCCCAAGCAGGCTCCGCACTGTCAGTGCAGAGCCCTACCTGGGGCTCAATCCTACGAACCGTGAGATCGTGACCTGAGCCAAAATCAAGAGTCAGTTGCCCAACTGACTGTGCCACCCAGGCGCCCCAGTCTTTGTATTCTTTCTCCCCATAATTTGTTCTGCCCTCAGATAGTCTCCCCTTCCTTCCATTAAGCCCTGCCCCACCCCCCCGTCTTCCTCTAGCCTCCCTCAGTTGACCATGTCTCCACAGTTCGCACCCCCAGGCTCCAGTGTGCATCCTCGCTCGAGCCCACCCTGCCCCGCACACAGATGAGTTCCCCTGGCCTCCCTGTCTTTACAAGATGGGGACTGGGGTAGATAGAAGGTGGAGTCAGACAGACTTACGGGACATTCCGATTCTTGTTGTGCGGGTCTCAACCCTTCCATCTTCTGCGTGGCCCAAGGCTGCACACAGCTCAGAGCAGGAGACTAGGACACCAGGGCTCCAGGTCTGGCCGTGGGCTCCCGAACAGAAGAGAACAAAGTAAGTTAACGGCATTCTCGGGTACTTCGGCATTCTCGTGGCCCACACTCTCCCGGCTCTTCCTCCCCATGCTCACGGCTGTCTGGAGTTCGTGGCTCGTGGGGCACCAGAGAAGTGAGGCTGAGATCGCCCTGAGAGGTCAGACCACCCTGAGTGAGCTCCCCCACCCAGCAGCTTCCCCCAAGAGCTGAATGGCTTTGCTTTGCTTTTGAGCTGATTCTCCCTAATTCTCTGGCCCCGGGTTCACGAAGAACAGGCCAGGAGAAGGGTTTTATGGGCTAGAGGTGAAGGGAGGAGGCTTCTCTTTGAGATAATGTTCTTCCCCGGGAAACCTTCCTTCAAAGAATAAATCTGCCCTACAGCATCCAAGTGTAAGACTGTTTTCCAAACATGGAATCATTTTGCCACCACTGGGCACTTTTCACGCTGTTCCTTGAATCTAGAATGTTCTCCACAAACTCTACTCTTTTTAGTGTTCTATTTATTTTTGAGAGAGAGACAGAGAGACAGAATGCAAGCTGGGGAGGGGCAGAGAGAGAGAGAGAGAGGGAGACACAGAATCCAAAGCAGGCTCCAGGCTCCGAGCCGTCAGCACAGAGCCTGACGTGGGGCTCGAACTCACGAGCCGTGAGATCGTGACCCAAGCCAGAGTCAGACGCTCAACGGACTGAGCCACCCAGGCCCCAACAAACTCCACTCTTGATTAAAAGAGTAAGAACATTCATTGCAGCCCTAACCTAGAATCAGATACTTAACTACAGAGAAGAAATTGATGGTCACCAGAGGGGAGGAGGGTGGCAATAGGTGATGGGGCTTAAGGAGGGCACTTGTGATGAGCACTGGGTGTTTTGTGGAAATGTGGAATCACTATATTGTACACCTGAAAATAATATTACACTGTATGTTAGCTCACTGGAGTTTAAATAAAAACTGAAAAAATCAAAAAGTAGAAAAAAAGCAAGCCATTGAACAGCAAAAGCAAAACAATTTCAGGGGCACCTGGGTGGCTCTGTCAGTTGAGCTTCCGACTTGGGCTCAGGTCATGATCTCGTGGTTTGTGGGTTCGAGCCCCGTGTCGGGCTTTGTGCTGACAGCTCGGAGCCTGGAGCCTGCTTCGGAGTCTGTGTCTCCCTCTCTCTCTGCGCCTCCCCTGCTCATGCTCTGTCTCTATCTCTCAAAACTAAATGAATATTAAAAAAAAAAATGACCAAAATGTCTCCTTTGGGGACGCAATTGATAAATGATGTCTGTTGAATGAATAAATGAACCATCAACTCTCTCCCTCATGGTTTTGCAGGAGCCCCTGCCCTCGCGGAGGCCTTCTGCGAATAACCTCCATACCTGTACCAGGTGCTGAGCCACCGGCCTCACGTGGCTGTGGATTCCCAGGATAAGCCGAGGCCTGCTTAACAAAGAAAAAGCAAAAGTAACAACACACATCGACGTAATGAGTTGGAAATACCTTCTGAGCTGTTGGAGGAATTAGCACGAATTAACACTGCTCTGAAAGGCTCTGAGAGAATTACAAACCGCTTAGGTGCCTCCAAGTTCACTGTTGACTGTAGATTGAAACCATAACAACATGGGACCAGGAGAATTGACAGGTGGACCCACATCACACCAGGGAACCGCATTTGGAAAATACAAGCGAATGAAGTGAGCGAGTGGAGATACAGGCTAGGAGGGGGATTAGGCTGTGTCAAGGACCTTGGAGACCAACTTACCCAGCCCCTCACAGTACAGATGGGCTTGTGGAGAGCAGGGCTGGGGAAGGAGCTTATGAAAGGCTTGCAGCTGTTAGTAAGAGGGCTGGTGGGAAACCCATCCCAGGGGCGAAGTAAGGGGAGGACATCATTGCCTCAAACCTAGTTCTCGTGGGCACAAAATCAGTCTCGCCACCAAGCCCATGTATTGGCAGGGACCTGTCCAGTAACACAGCACAGAGGTGTGGAACGAAAGCTCCCAGTGGAATCGTTTTGTGGTCCTGGATCCATTGTTAGCTCACCTGAACCGTGTTGGTTGGAGAGAACTTCACCGAGGGTGATAGGGCAGAACTCTGTCCCGAGTAAGGCTTACCTCCAAGGTGAAATGTTTTCTTCTTGCCAAGAGGCAAAACCCAGAAGGCATATTTCTGGTATCCTTCCCTGGAACCCAGAGGAGGAGGAGGAAGAGGAAGACTGGGGATCTTGGAGAGAAGTGATGGGGTACCAGAAAGGAGACAAGGGGCCATCCTTATGTTTCAGCTAAGCCACTCACCCAGGTCATTCAGTTTGCCTTTCACTGATCTCTCTGCACCATGTAGTATCCCCGTGAAACAGTGGCTCTTTGAGTTTTGCTAAGTACCCAGGACATGATCAAGTGAATGGCCAGAAGGTAATTCTCTTCTGTGTAGCTACTTGACCCTGTGTAGGGTCAGGACCATGCCTAGGTTTTTTGGCTCCTGTGCGGTTCTCTTTCTTCTAGAAGGTATGTAGCAATGAAAAAATATGATTGATGAACAGTACATCAAAGAATGGTTGTGGGGGGCGCCTGGGTGGCTCAGTCGGTTAAGCATCCGACTTCAGCTCAGGTCATGATCTCATGATTCGTGGGTTTGAGCCCCACGGCAGGCTCTGTGCTGACAGCTCAGAGCCTGGAGCCTGCTTCGGATTCTGTGTCTCCCTCTCTCTCTGCCCCCCTGCTCAAAAATACATAAACATTAAAAATTAAAAAAAAAAAAAGAATAGTTGTGGGCAGAAGGACAAAGGGGGTTAGGGATGACCCTCCCCACAAATCCATTATGTGGGGGAGCCAACAAGAGACAAAGGAACCAGCACCCAATTCCTGTCCGTGCCATTCCCTGTTTTGGGAACGGTCTCACTCTGGTGTTTGGGAACCTCATTCCCCCCCCCCCCCACCCTTTTTTTTTTTGAGATCTCTGCTCACGTGTCACTTCCTCAGGCTCTCCCTGAACACCACATGTAAAATAATTCACTCCCTTCTCCCAGGTCACTCTGCAAACATTACCCTGTTCTCACTGCAGAACAAGATCTGCTAGAAGGACAAATTAAGTAAACAAACAAGTGCATTAATTGCCAATCTTCACCAATAGGGAGTTAGGCTCCATGAGGGTACGGACTGTTCCCGTCTCCTTCACTGTGGATCCTCAGTGCTTACCGATGCTTGGGATGTAGGCACTCAATAAGTAGTCATGGATGGATGGATGGGTGGATGGATAAATGGATGGATGAAATTTGAAATCTGTCCACTGGATTGAGACTTCCACCATGGTCTCTTGGAGGTACCCCCCACTCTTGCTCCTATCTCGTCCATGAGGCTGTTTCTGTCCCGGGATGCCTTTCACTACATCAGTTGCTGTTCCTGAACCTTCTTCACTGGATCTGTTTCCCTTCCAACCTCCACTAGCAGTGCTTTCCAGACTTTCCCCCATCAGATATCGTGCAAACTTAGATTGTCCTGAATTTGCCTGCAAGGAACTTGGTCAAGCCATTCGAACTGTCTAGGCCTCCAAGTCACAGAGCTACTAAGTGACAGGCTGGGACTCAAGTCACGATGGTACTTGTAGCACTTTCTTGGGTTGGTGTAAAGATAAATGGGTCAATACATGCCAAGTTCTCTGCACAGTAACTGGGACACTGGCGAGCTGATAAATGTTGGCTCTGTTATGATCATTGCTGGCAGGACTGGGGTTGTGCATCTAAAGGTTGTGACAGGGAAGAGTTGGCCTATTTAAGGGTACGGTCAAGGACACCTGAATAAAGGAGCAAGGAGAGGAGGTGACCACAGGACTCGGACAGGTGCTGTAGCAGGAAGGACCCTCCAACAACCGAAGCTGGAGGGCCTGGACAGTGTAGCTAGCAATGTGTTCCCATGGTCATGTGCTTCTGTAAACTGTTCAAAAGTGAGATATTTAACCCACAGTTGCATACGATCTTTCTTTCCACTCAGACTTTTCCTTCATCACACTCCCCCTCTTGCTTGGGTTGCTTTGGAGTATTTAAAAATTTCTTTTCAATGTTGGCTTATTTTTGAGAGAGAGTGAGTGGAGGAGGGCCAGAAAGAGAGGGAGACACAGAATGTGAAGCAGGCTCCAGGCTATGAGCTGTCAGCACAGAGCCCGCCGGGGGCTCGAACTCACGAACTGTGAGATCGTGACCTGAGCCGAAGTCGGCCGCCTAACCGACTGAGCCACCCAGGCACCCCGCCCCTGGAGTATTTTAAATCTAGTTAGGGAAGCGTTGGGTTTAGGAAATCTTTAATTTGTAAATTGCACACAAAAGTGTCACCACACCCAGTCCCTCCTGTGGACAATTACTGTAAAAACTGCCACGTAGGAATGGCCTCCAGAGCCTTGGGGTCTTCTGTGACATCAAGTTGCAAGACCATGGGCTATCCTGCCACTCAGATGTGTGCTTTGGACCCTTGCCCCCAGAAGTATGTGAGTAGTAGAGGGAAAAGAAGGAACCTGAAGTATACGAAGCCAGAAGCTAGTCTGTGGGAAATCCTTCCAGCCAACAGACGTGCAAAATTCTAAGCAGAGAGTTCAGTTTGCATTGACCCCCTTGGTCAACAGAAACATTCTCCTGTCAGAGAGAAATTCTATTTCACTCTATTCCCATTAACAAAATTTTATTTGGCACGTTAATAATGCAGTGATGTAGCATTCAAGCAGCTGCAAATAAAGGTCAAAGTTTCCTGTTTTCTCTGTTGAACATACGACCGAATTGATGAAAACTTCACGGTCATAAAGAGAAGACAGATGAAAAGGTACGGAAAACATATCATTGAGGTACGGGTAGGTTTTTTGAAGCCTGTGGTATTAAGTTTTTTGTTTTTAATTTTGAAAGTTGTGATTTCGCTTCTCATTCTGAATACATACTCATTTTACACCTACATTTACGGTTGTACTTTTGTATTCTTTTCCCAAAGGAAGACCCCAAGTCTGTGTAAACTTCCGCCCCGCACAACTAGCCTTGCCCCCGGCTGGGGCGTTAGGCAGAGAAACACAGGGGCTCCTAACACAATCTGGCAATGAGAGAGCTGACGTCTTCATCCTGCGGCCCAAACTGAAGCCAGAGGGCAGGGGAACCGATTATTTTAGTCCCTAGAGCTCGGCCTCTCTGGGGGACAAAGGGAACAAAGGGGGCCGCAATGGGGCAAAGGGAACATTTCCAGCACGTTGATGGGGACCCTCACGTTGCCAGGAAAGGCCTTGCACAGAAGGGCGCTCAGGGACCCGGCTCCACCTGCGCCCGCCCCCACTCGCCCCTCCCCCCACTGGAAAAAGAATGACTTTCGCAATTAAAGGCACAGAGGCATCTGTACCTCCTGTGTTCCCTTGCATTGCTACCTGCCGGCCCCCAGAGGGCAGAGACAGTGTGCTCTTCTACCGTGAGCCCCCCCCCCCCCCACCTCCCGGGAATACCGGTGGGGGTGAGGGGGAGCGTATGAGCATCAGAAAGCTCTTTTGAGAAAGCGGTTTCCCTATACTGGAATAAAGTCCCTTCCAGCTCTGCCTGATGATAGCAATCGTAATATAACAATAAATAGCATGGTGATTACGGTCTAGCCCAGCCCCCACCTTTTACAGGTGAGAATGTATTTTGCCCTCAAAATAAATGTTCCATTAAAATATGTTTTATGGCTAAGCGTATATTATTTTTAGCTTTCCCCGGGATCTCCATTCTAGCAGTACTTGAACACGCAGATAACTCCCAGGTTTTAGAGGATATTTATGTGAGTTACAAAGGTAACTGCCAACAGTGATCTTTCTTTCATTCTATCTGAGGATCCTCTGGGTTCTAAATCGTGGTTTTCTCGTACGGACTTCATAGTGCAATCTCTGCCAAAATGAAAAAAGACTAGAATGAGGAACACCCTTTTCCCTCTAAATAGACTACCCAGCCCTTTAAAAGACAAGGGTTTGCATAGAGTTGAGGCTGGGAGAAATGAAGTGACTTGCCAGGTTGATGATTTGTAAAACCCAGGGTAAATGCTTAGTTTTCTAAGGGTCAAGTTGCTTCTGTTCCTCGGGAAATTTGGAGACGGATTAAGTGCGACAACAATAGCGACGAGGAGGACGGGTTCTGGCTGGTGGGAGGTGACTCCCATGCCACCTGCTTGGTCTGGAAGCACCTGCCCAGATTCTTCAGTGATTTTTATTTATTCTATTTTTTTCCCCAATATATGAAGTTTATTGTCAAATTGGTTTCCATTATTCTATTTTTTTTTAATGTTTATTTATTTTTGAGAGAGAGCGAGAGCACGGGGGAGGGGCTGAGAGAGAGGGAGACAGAGTGTCCAAAGCAGGCTGTGGACTGAGAGTGGCGAGCTTGACGCGGGGCTCGAACTCATGAACCACAAGATCATGACCTGAGCTGAAGTCAGACGCTTAACCAACTGAGCACCCGGTCACCCCTCTCCAGTGATTTTTAAAGCCATGAGACCGGCGCCAGGATCTCCAGAGGCCCACCCATGCAAAGGATGGTTCTAGGAGTTCATTATAAACCATTCTTCAAAATGCCTGGGAGAAACACACACACCCAGGCTTCAAATTCCCTTATTAGGAAGCTGCAGGATTAGACTCTTGAGGTTTGACATTGAAGGGGCAGGGATTTGGAGCGAGGGACAGATGTCTCAGGATCCGCCTTGTTGGAGCTGCAGAGATGTCGGAGAGCTGGCTGTTTATTCCACAGTCTGGCTCACTAACTGCCCTTGAGCTTTGGGAGAAGATTGGAGACTTTATGGCTGCACGTACTGGGCTCAAAAAGGTAAACTGTAAAGAATGCAGGTAGTTTGTGCATCAGTTCTTAGAAGTAAGAAGGTTTGGATCAGGCTCCGGACTGCTTGAGCCAACAGCTGCGGTTGGTTCGCTGCTTATAAAAGAAAACGTGAAGATTTCAGTGCATGGTCCCTAGACCAGCAGCACCGTCATCCAAGGACAGGCGGAGCTGGGAGCTGTACCTTAAGGGGATCTTCTGGGACTGGTGTGCACGATAAAGCCATGCTTCTCAAACTTCAGAGTTGAACTCACAAGCTTACTACCCACGAGGTCCTGAGAGGTCTTGCCCTCAGTCCCAGCTCCCCTGTGACCCCACCATAAAATGACAGATGCAGAGGAAGCAGGAGGTAGGCTTGTAAGAGGTGAGTTTAGGAGCTAAGGCTCGGGGCGCCTGGGTGGCTCAGTCGGTTAAGCGGCCGACTTCATCTCAGGTCATGATCTCACGGTTCATGGGTTCCAGCCCCGCGTCGGGCTCTGTGCTGACGGAGCTCAGAGCCCGGAGCCTGCTTTGGATTCTGTGTCTCCTTCTCTCTCTACCCCTCCCCCGCTCGTGCTCTGTCTCTGTCTCAAAAATAAATAAACCTTAAAAAATATTTTAAAAAGAGAGAGAGATGAGGCCCCAGCAAACTCTTAACCACTTGGCTGCTACAGCATCTTGGTTCACTTCTTTCAACCCTCTGGGTTTCTCTGTGACTCTGGGCCCAGCTTCTCCAGCCCCAGGACACTGACCTTCATTTCCTAACCGTCTCAGTCCCTGCTTGCTGCCCCCCCCCCTTCACCCCTGGCTCATATTTCCATTAATTACAGCCCACAGCTCTGGTTTTGCCGCTTGCTCTGATAACACAAAGTGTGCCGGCTTCCCCACCGGACCGTGAGCACCCGCACCCCTCTCATTTTCCAAGATCACTAGCAGTGCAGTGCCATGGCAACGTCTAATCCCTAACCCCGAGATGGGGGTGGGGTGGAGAGAATCAGAGCAGGTGTTCTCGAGAAAGGAAACAAAGAATCCGCCAGATGAAGGCAGACACGATCAGTATTCTAGGCCAGCGCTTCTCAAACGGTCATGCGCACACAAGTCCCCCAGAGATCTGTAGATTCTGCTGCGGGAGGTCCGGGATGGCACTGGAGACGTGGTCATTTTCACGAGGTAACAGGTGACTCCGATGCTACCGGTCCACAGACCACACTCTGAGTAGAAAGGTCCAGGCAACGCGAAGGCAAGGATCTCGCTGTTCTGTTCACTGCCATGTTGCGATCATGTATCTCCGCGGAAAAGGTGTTCCACAGATTGGTAAATAAACACTGACTATCTGAGGTACCACCTGGGTGCTTGAATTCTCGTGATCTGCAAGATATAAAATATGTTCGCTTTGGCTGTAAAATCAGGGCTCGTACTACATGCGCTGAGGCACAGAGAGGTTGAGTTACGGGCTCAAAGACACACAGTGATTGTCTAAGTTGTTCCTCCCCAAATATTCCATTGTTGTTCTTCTGCATTTCCTAATCTCCCTTGAAGCTGTTGAACCAATTCTAGCCCGTGGACTGTGGGGACATGGTAAGTGTCACCTGGCCGAGGCGACAATGAGCCAGCCCTCTTTCCTCCTCCACCCCTCTCCTGTCTATTTTGTACTCTGCCATCTGAAATATATGGCCCCCAACGTAAGTTAGCAGGAATGTTGCCCCCACCCCGTGGCGGACGTCACCCAAGGGTACGTAGATCTTAGCTGAATCTGAACCGCTACAAATTTGAGTTTTGCTATATTTTTCCAACTAGCGTGGGCTCAGTGCTGCCATCACACAACTCTTCGCCTGAGAGGCTCTTCGCTCTGGTACCCTACGTCCTCTGAAGCTGAGCATACCCCCAAAACAGTCTGGAGTAGGCCTGCCACCGTCCTGCCAACAAAGCCCGGATGCTAGGCGCTGGGACTGTGGAAAATGAATGATCGGCGCCCTGGAAAACGTCTGAAGGCGTGAGAGCTTTAGCAACAGCTGCACAGGGACTGTTCTCAACTCGGTGAAGGTTCGTTCTCGGACGGGCACCGTTTGCTTTCTAGCTGTTCTTTATCCACATGGAGGCACGTCTCCGAGCATGCTTGGCATGAAGCAGACCTTGCTTTGGGGGGTTTTGGGGGCCGCATTCATGAGCTGAACGAAAACTCATTTTTGGAACGTTATTAATATACACCTTTTCAAGTGGTTGACTTTATGACCTGCATTGACTCAGATGGGGGGATGTGGTTTTTCCACACGAAGGCGTATGGACTCGTGTGTCCCGCGAAATAATATAAGGTGCATCATCCTACATGCGTGTAAACCCCAAAAAGACATGGCTATTGTTTAGACTGTTCTAAGTATATGGAATTGAATGGCATAGAGGGGCACAAGTGACTTAATAAAAGGTAGATCACCTGAAAAAATATATAATCGGTGTAGAAATCCCATCAGTATTTGAGACTTTCCAAGCTTCCCCTCCCCCCATCCATGTTTCTCCTTTTCTCCTAAGGATGCTCCTTCAGGATGTTTTTGCTGGAGGATTAACCCTCTGAGGACCAGCCGATCTCTATTCTCTGAAACAATTTGCATCAAATGGAGAAGTGAAGAAAGTGACCCACCCATATATATCTTGATCATAGAATAGTATAGGGACAGTACTAAAAGAGGAAATTACAGGACCAGTACCATTTACACAGATTCCAACATTAGATCTATAAACTCAGCAGTATATACACATAAATAGATCATGACAAGATGACTATAAATAAATTCCATGACCTTATGGAACATAAAGAAGATGAAACAGGAGAAAAATGTATTCAAGTAATATACTACATTAGAATTTTAAGAAAGAAAAAGTACTCAAATACGTTATATAAATTTAACAATTGTAGTTGGTGGGGGGTGGAAAGGCAACTTATGGATGGAAGGGAATTGCCTTAAGTGGTTAAAATATATCTTCCAAAAACCTATGGAAAAAATGATGCTGAAACTCGAAAATTATGACGAAACTCTATGGAAACTTGGGTCTCTTCCAGTATTATTTCTTTCAAGCTCTAATCTTTTGCTTACATAGAAAATACAAAGAAGCCCATTTTAATTTATGATTTCCCATTACACTGGTTCGGACTTTTCTAAACTGTAGAGTAGAAGTGATGGGAGCATCCCTACAAGAGTTATTTCCCCTGCTGATATGTAGGAAATCCACAGAGTTTTATTTTTTAGGCAGGCTTCATGCCCAGGGTGGGGTCCAACTTGGGACTTGAACTCACGAACCTGAGATCAAGAACTGAGCTGAGATCAAAAGTCAAGAGCTGAGCCATCCAAGTGCCCCTGCACTGATTTTTAAAATATTGACTATGATGGGGTGCCTGGTGGCTCAGTTAGGTGTCCAACTTTGGCTCAGGTCAGGATCTCGCGGTTTGTGGGTTCGAGCCCCGCGTCGGGCTCTGTGCTGACAGCTCAGAGCCTGGAGCCTGCTTCGGATTGTGTGTCTCCCTCTCTCTCTGCCCCTCCCCTGCTTACTCTCTGTCTCTCTCTCTGTCTCAAAAATAAAGAAACATTAAGAAAAACATTTAAATATTGAATTTGCACTTGGCAATTTTGCTATCTTATTGCAAGTGATATGATGCTCTAAAATTCTCTTTCTTCCTGCTTCATTGTTTTAATTGATTATGCAGCCTATAGTTTTTATTGTTGCCGTGAATGAAGCCTTTTCCCCTGAATAAAGGGAAAAAAAATTATAAAACCTTATTGGTCCAGCACAACTTTATTTCCATTACATTTTCAAATCAATTACCAGGCTGAATGGTAACAACATGTTGCCACTGATGCAAAGTTTCTTCAAATGCATCTGTAAATTCAGTGCTTTTCCAATCAAAATCACAACAGGGATTTTATTTTTTCAAAAAAATTTTTTTGTAATGTTTATTTATTTATTTTTGAGAGAGAGAGAAACAGCATGAGCAAGGGGAGGGGCAGAGACAGAGGGAGACACAGAATCCCAAGCAGGCTCCAGGCTCTGAGCTGTCAGCACAGAATCCGACGCAGGACTCAAACTCCCAAACCGTGAGATCATGACCTGAGCTGAAGTCAGACGCTTAACTGAGTGAGCCACCCAGGTGCCCCGGCGCTGATATTCAAGTGCATTTGGAAGGGCAAAGAGCCAAGAATGGCCAAGACCATTATATAGCTTTATAACGTCTAACAAGGAAAGTCTCCTCACTGTATATGTACCTCTGTCAATGGTAAACTGTCTTATTCGAATTGTTGGGAGAAGAATTGCAATAAACCGTATAATGCAGCAACACAGAGGCCCAGCCATAGAGCCACACAAATATGGAACCTGGATATTTAGAGGTAGAGTTCCACACAGGGAACAAAGCATTGACTCTCTGATAATGGGTGTTAGGATACCTGAGTGAGTAATTCACCTGGTACTGACATATCAAAAGAGCTGGACCCAGGTCCTTTCGGAAAAGAGTTTTACGAAGCCTGTATCTGACAGTTTGCATTTTGTCATAGTGTTCACTGTTGTGTGGAGGTTTATTTTTCATATTAAATTTCACGTAAAAAACCCTTTTGTGACTTCAAGGTAGGGAAGGACTTCGAAAACAAAGCCCCAAAACACCACACCCGAAGGGAAAAATTTTTCTTTGTGGAGATTTTTAATAGCGGCTACATTTGCTCTTAAAAATTTAAAATAAATAATTCAGTAGTAAAATGGATGAGGAAAACCAGCAGGCCATACACAGAAAAACTGTCATGTCCAAGAAACACTTGTGAAATATACTATCTCACCAGGAATCAGGGCCCCGCAGATGAAAAGAATACATTGCTTCTTCAAGTTTGGATATTGCCAAATACCACATTGTGAAGTCCCTGTTTCTCCAGACCTTCACCACCTCTTAGCGGACTGTTACCATTTCACAACCGTCAGGTGGACAAGTTGCTTTTCACATGGGGCGATTGCCATGCTCGCTCCTCCAGCACTCGGCCCGTGGTCTGCAGTCCATGCTGGTCAGTGCACGGTGCTGTGCACAAAGGCAGTGGGACCGCTTGGCCCCTTTGGGAGGTGGTGTGACCACTTTTGGGGCAGTGGGTCCTGAGTACAAGTTCAGTGTGTTGTGTGCAGGGTCCCCCCCCCCCCACTGTCACACTGATGAGGAAGCTCAAGGGGTTCAGATGGTGCAGCCATGGGCTGGGGCCCTCCATCAGACAGGTCCCTCACACTGTGGATGCAGTATGAATGAGAAATAAACATTTGTTTGGCTGACCAACCAGGGTTGCAAAATAAATGTTAAATATAACCTCAAGGGGCGCCTGGGCGGCTCAGTGGGTTGAGCGTCCGACTTCGGCTCAGGTCATAATCTCACCGTTCGTGGGTTCGAGCCCCGCGTCGGGCTCTGTGCTGACAGCTCAGAGCCCGGAGCCTGTTTCGGATTCTGTGTCTCCCTCTCTCTCTGCCCCTCTCCCACTAGCGCTCTGTCTCAAAAATAAACATTAAAAAAATATGTGTATATATATATATATATATATACATATATATATATATATATATATATATAAAACTTCAAAAAGTCACATGTGCAACAATTTTTCTAAGATCTCCGCCTAGAGATAGATCTGCCATTAACGCAGAATCTGGCACAGAACTGGTATTTCCTAAATGTGAGTTAGTACAGCCCAGCCTGGTCTACCCTAGTTTTAGAGCTCCGTAGATAAATGAAATCCCGTTCTTCTCATCAAGGAGCTCAGACAAGTAAGCTAATATTTACAACACATCATGTTCTACCTTGTCACGGGCTGTTCGGTGTGGTAACCACTAGCCACGTATGAGTAATGGACATTTGAAATGTGGCCAGTGGGACTGAAGCACTGTATGTCTAATTTAAATGGAAACACTGAAACAGTTAAAATCTTGTCACTAAACACAGCTTCAGTGTTTTGGTAAGACTACATCCCCTTATAAATGAAAAGGTAGCATTAACATTCAAACCTTCTGTAAGTTTAAAATATGTACCAGGTTGGGGCGCCTGGGTGGCGCAGTCGGTTAAGCGTCCGACTTCAGCCAGGTCACGATCTCGCGGTCCGTGAGTTCGAGCCCCGCGTCAGGCTCTGGGCTGATGGCTCGGAGCCTGGAGCCTGTTTCCGATTCTGTGTCTCCCTCTCTCTCTGCCCCTCCCCCGTTCATGCTCTGTCTCTCTCTGTCCCAAAAATAAATAAAAAACGTTGAAAAAAAAATTAAAAAAAAAAAAATAAATAAAATATGTACCAGGTTTCTAAAGACTTTGTTTTCAAAAGTGCATATAAATACACGCTTCGTATATGCGTGCGTGTGTTTATACACACAGAATATCTCAATAAATTTTATTGAAAATGTTTCCGTATTAAAAAAAAGTTTTTTAACATTTATTTATTTTTGAGAGACAGAGACAGAGAACAAGCAGGGGAGGGGCAGGGAGAGGGAGACACGGAATCGGAAGCAGGCTCCAGGCTCTGAGCTGTCAGCACAGAGCCCGATGTGGGGCTCAAACTCATGAACCATGAGATCATGACCCGAGCTGAAGTAGGATGCCTCACCGACTGAGCCACCCAGGCGCCCCAGAAATGTTTCAGTATTTTAGGTGTATTGGGTGAAATAAAACATTTAACTTCACCCGCTCTTTTTTCTCTCCCAAATGTGGCTACTAGAAAGTTCAGATTATGTTTTGGCTCACATTATGTTCCTGTTGGACAGCACTGCTCTAGACTAAGACCACCTTCCTCAGAACGGTAGTTCAATGCAACCGACATGTCTGATACGTGCTAGAGCCTTAAGAAGTCAATTTATACTGGATGTAACCTGTGGCAGCAAAGAGCTCTACGTGTGCAAAGCAAAAGAGCTAGATAGACGCCAGGGTGCTTCCTGCCACATCACCATCTTGCATGTTACTTCCCTCACCTTCACGTACACATTCATCTTTCTTGAGCTGAAGTTCTCTTCCCAATAAAACGTGGCTTGGTGACTGCCACTCCCTAACTTTCTGGCCTTGATGTCAGCTCCCACCCAGCCCCCTACTCCGGTCACACTGCAGCCACCCCTGGCAGTCCACACCCAATACAAATCCCCCAGAGGCTTCCACTGCCTTATTTGATTTCCACTTCCCCCTAGGTAACCAAAGGTGACCACTTATTAGACTAGATCTGTAGGATGGGAGGATGACGACTCATCTCCGCTAACAGGTGAAATCGGCAAATTCTTGAATTGAAGCAACCCACGTCTCTTTACGGTCTCAGGTCCCATTTCTTTTCCCTTGTTGACTCCGTGGAATGAGATGCGGGAATCAAGTTCCCCTCCAAATAGCCTCATCCCTTCTCCGCCCAGGTACGCGTGCAATCAGACGCAAGGGTGTTTATGGATGGTGTCAACAGTGCCGTGCCCACGTGGTCCAGCAGGCTCGTCAAATGCTGGGGAGCTCCCCCCGCCCCAACCCCTCCCAGCAGAGGCCAGACACACAGGGCAGGTTCAGTGGCCACAGACCACCTCCGAAGAGGCCACGGACCACGGGATGAAAACTGTTACTGCTGCCCAAAGCAGCATGAATTTAGGGCAGCGCAAACCAAAAAAGCAGCCTGGGGTGTTCATCTCAGGGTGTGCCGGGTGAACCAGTGGTGTTATCTAATTCGGAACACACCCCGGTGGGACTCAAGGCACCTGAGCTGTATAGGATGATGCCTTTCCATGTTTCAGAAACAGATCACACGAGGTGATGTAATACACGGCCCTCCCCGCCCCCCCCCCACCCCGAACAGTGAAATGAAAGGGCAGAGAACGTTTTACAGTTGTTTTATTTAACAAAAGTGACGCCAACGTCTCTATCTATATACAAATGTGTTTCGAAACTAGAGCAGCAGACACAGAACTGTTAACGCGGGACTTACAATAATGCTTAAAACGTGTTATGCAATATTTTGTTTTCTGCTCATACTGACATTTACACATTCAAAAACGATTCCAAAGGCCGAGCCACATCACATCCTCATTTTCTGGGATGGTTTATTTAGTAGGTCGTGAAGGAACGGGATGGAGCTTTTTAGGGTTAATATACTGTGTTCAGCTTAGTTTAACAAATAGCACTTGGCCCATAGTAGGGTCACAAAATGTTTGGGGCTGGGGATAAAAATTGGGGTAAAATATGATCTACGAGACTGTGAGGTCATTTTTGAGAAATTTTCACTTTGTCATATCATAACTATAATAAGATCATCTCATTTCTGACCCCCAAAAGTTAAGAAACTCTACCTTAAGAAGTGTTTAAAATGATTTTATTGGTAAACACTATCAACAAAATTTCATGAGTACAGGTCCTTCAAAATCAAGGTAGGAGTCCATAAATACTCAGCACAGTTCTACCCCTACCTTGTCCAATTTTGTTAGAAGTATTTATTTCATGACATTTACCTACATGTTAACAAGCTATCTGCTAAATAAAGTTCTTTATAGCGGGAGGACAGACATGTTTTGCTTTCTCATTTTTTATGACTTTCAGGAGCCCTCTCAATTCCTTAAAAAGTACTGTAGTTCTGGAAATCCCCCCCAAAGCTTAGCTACACAGTCTACTGATAAAATTTAGCTCCATACAAGTACATAAGCTGAGTTTTAGGTAATACTTGAAAAACAGTTGGTGCTGCAAAGTATAAATATTTCATGTTGACACTTAACACTCTGACCTGATTCATGGTCATCTTTCCTGAAAGGTCACGGTCTAGCCTCTCAAGAAAGATGCTACTAAGCAGTGAGGTATAGAAGGAGGAAAAAAAAAAATCACAGCCTTTTCTTCTCTCAACATCTTAGGAGCCTTCTAGCTCCTGGCAGGGTACACATCTACACATGGCTGACACTGCCGAATCCTCTCCTCTGGGTGGAAAAGTGAGCGGTACACAGGGTCCATTTCCCAGAAAGCACCAACTGGAAATGCACGGGGGAGGAAATACTGTCATGAAATGATCCTCAGCGGTTTCTACTCCTATCTGTTCATATAAATCAGACTCATCACTTGTGCTTTCATTTGCTAAAAATGAGACCACACCATTATAAAAATGTGCTTCCAAAATAATTTCTAGAATATAAAACGTCTTCTATTTCTCCAGCCCACATAATTTTGTTATAAAATAGGAAAACCGAAAATCAGCTACTGCAGTTTTTATATGGTAAAAAATATTTATATGTGTACACACAAACATATATACACATATAAAAAAAACCCAAGTTTTAAATTTCAATAAAAATTAACCAATTAGTCAACTTAATGATTATGTATTCAATTATACATAAGAAATGTTGATCTACATTTCACTTGAGAACTACAAAGAATTACCATCCCACATCTATCAGAAGATAATCTTTCACACATGTAAAAAAAAAAAAAATCGTAAAGTTCCGACTAACCAACGCAATGGAAATCTCACTCAAGTCTTTTGCAGACAAAACGGCCCCCCATTTCATTTACTGCACTAACCAATTCCCTAAGGAAAGAGAAGGCTTAAAAGGAAGAAAAACACGGAGGTGGGGCTGCCTTGTGGTCGTCCCTTTAGGGTTCTGTGTGATGGTTGGTGCCTGAGCGGGCAAGTGAGGAATAAATCCAGTCCGAGCTCCATCTGCCAGGCCATCTATCTGGGAGGAACTCTTCCTAACGCACATGGAGGTGCTCTGTGGACCAGCCGTGGTCCTGGCCTTTGTCGGTGGAGACAGCGGTAGATGTTCTTGAGAATTACTACCTCGGAAAGGTGGGTGAGAGGGACAACGTTGCCATGACCGTTGAAAACCAGGCATACTTTTCCTATAACCTCAACAAAGATGGTGAGATGCTTCCCTTTTGCTGATTCTTGCTTGTTTTTAGTATTTTCACGAGGGAAAGCCTTAAGGGGCCTCAAAGGCACAAAAGGAAGGGGACAGGAGGTGAGCAGGGAAGCATCCTACTCCGTAGGAGGGTCTGTTCAGGAAGTTGGCAAAGGGAGAGCAGGATATGAGCTGGGGAGGGGGGCAGTGTCTGTGGGGGAAGTGTGTGCAGGCTTCGCCCGTGGTTTCGCCCGTGAGTTCTCAGATGAAAACTGGTAGTCACGTTAAAGTCATAACTACCTGCACCACCCTACCTTGCATGGTCTTCCCCAGTGTCACCTATGTCATAAGACGCCTGTTCGTTCACATTTTAAATTGGCTTATGTTTGTGAGGGTGGCTAAGGGCAAACAGCAGCCTTAGTTCTAGATCTTTTCTGTGACCTTTTTTTTTTTTTTTTTTTTTTTTTTAAAGGCACATTCCCTCCTCAACTGTCCCAAACCAGGATGTTTAAAAAAGAAAGCAAAGGTTTGGAAATGTTTCCTTCCTCCCCTAACGTCTACTATAGTAGATTCAAGCAAACCTTGGAATCATCCTTTAAAATGGCCAACAGCAGCACAGTGCTCTGTGCTGTAAACGACACAAGTACTACAGAGGGGGTGAGGAATTTAAAAGAATAGCCATTTTTCTATAACCGAATTTAAGGTAACAAAGTAGAAAGTTTAATTGCCATTAAACTTTATGCACCAAATAGCACATGACTTAATGACGGGATGGCTGTGCACACCACCATCTGGGCTTAATCCCTCAGTAGCATGTGTAAAACACTCTGAACTCACCCTTTTGAATAGATTACAACAAATTTGTATCTACTCAGTAAAAGGGGTGCTACACAAAGCAGTCTCAGATCCCAGTGGAAATCTGCAAGTTTCACTTCTCTCCAGGAAAACACCTGTACGTGGATTTGTGCGTAATTTCAGGGGCCTCAAACACATTCCAAGTTCCAGTCACTTATCTCGGGTTAAGACTCCTGGCTCTCAACATTCCTACAAGAGTTCTGAAGAATTGATGACTCTCTCATCCCTACAATCTCTATTTATCCTACTGAGTCAGGGAGGAGAAAAAAAAAACAAAAGCAAACTAGAATAAACTAAAAGTAAGAAAAACAATTTGCTTCAAAGACCACTTTTTACTTATTTGCCTTTGGAGGAAAGAACATCCCAATCTCTAGTAGCTTCTATCAAATGCCGTTGGCCATGACTCATCCACTCTTCCTGGTCTTCATACAGCCGCCCACAAAACCAGCACTTAAATATACACTGGGATGAGTCATCAGGCAAGGAATCCACCACCTGGTAGTTGTTTTTATGAACTTTTTTAAGTTTCATTTTCAACATCATTTGCCTTTTTATTTGATTGGCTTCCTCCACATTCTGGTAGGTCAGACGGACGTGATGCCGTCTGATGCCTAGCTGACACCTAGTCCTCTCTGATAAGACGACTTTGAGGACGTTGCCTTTGTACTTGTTTATTACCTTCATCACATTGGTCACTTCTGGTGAGTCAACGTCAGGATGGTTTAACACAATGACAGGCTGATTCCGACGGGGGCATTTAATCAACTGGTCTGGTTTAGCTGCTATCAGTCGAAGTTGTCTTGTGACCTGAAAAATTGAAGGATCCTTGAGATAGCGGCTGGGGTCAGCCTGGATTTTGGTTTTCTTCTTGGATGAGTTCACTTGTTTGGTTTTATTTTTACTTATAGGAAGACTTCTGGGGAGCAGTTTCCCTTGCTTACTTGGTTCACTGCTTCCTTGGTGACTGTGTAGGGGGCCAGTTTTTTTAGGCATGGTGCTACAAGTAGCACTCTCTTTCCTTGGTTTTGGCCGAAGAGGTATATCAAGATTTTGGGACACATCTACTGGCCCACTTTTACTTGTCAAAGACTGCAAGTCTGAGTCTGTCTGTCTCACTGGGCAGAGCGGGATGGGTTTTATTAACTGTGTCTCACTGCAAGGTATACTGACGGGTGCTTCACACGTAGCCTCTATAATGTGGGCATCCTCAGAAGAATTAAGAACCCTCAACACAGCCCCTTTGGGGATCAATACTGGAGTAGCAACATGGGCCTTCCTGGTCACTCTGCTTTCAGTTTTCCCATTGCTGTCTTCCATAAACTGTGGATACATTTGCTGATGAGTAAGCTGTCCATTAACAGCGCCGTCATCCTGAGGTTTGGGGAGCGTGCCTGTGGAATAGCCGGTGCCAGTAAATGACACGTTAATTTCGTGAATACCTTCAGGAGCAGCTTTCGAGGTTCCCTTCGAGGCCTGCCCTACAGAACGGCGATGTGCATTATTTGCAGACAAAGATGAAGGCTTGCCACAGGATTCAATTAACTGAGCTATCTTTCTGCGCAAGAGTTCAATTGACTTTATTTTGGACGTGGAACTATTCCATTTAACACCCTCAGGGACATTTTCGGACCCAGAGCTCAGAGAAAATACTGACGAGATGACCGGGCCATCGAAAGAGTCTTTAGTCCTCTCTGGATTCTTTAGTTCCAGGGGTTCCTCCCCAGGCGGCAGAGCCCCGATGCTATCTTCTCCAGGTATACTTAGGTGTAAATACTCCCTTTTGCGTTGAGAGGCAATCTGGCCTGTATTTGAACCTGCCTTGTGTTCCTCTGTCTGCTTGTCCTTCAGCTTCCTGTGGGAGGGAGCCATTTTTGCAGGAACACTGATCTCATTTCTAGATTCCAAGTGATTTGTGCTCACAGGCAACAAGCCCTGGTCTCCGGAGGGCACAGCTGCAGGTGGTGCAGCAAGAGGGAAGAACGAGTGTGAGTCGCTGTGTAAATGTCTTCTATCCTCAGTAAAAGAAACAGCAGCTTTATGTGGAAACGGGCTTGATGCGGTTCTGAGACCATGTAAAACACTGTGTTTTACTATAGCTGATGGAGAATGACCTTTGAAGGAGAGAGACGGAAGGGCCGGTCTATGTGGATACGTGCTACTTTTTTTCTGGAAATCCTCCACTGTATCTGGGTTGAGGAGGGATTCCCCACGGTTGTGCACACGAGAATCTGACAGGAAAAAGTCGTAAGACCTCACCCACTTCACATTTTTAAGTTGTTTCTGAACCGCAGAATGGAGATTATCAAAGCCTGCGAGTTTTCCGACATTCCCTTCAATCGGCGGTGGCTTTGTATGTCCTGCAGAAGCCATTTTTTCCCGTTCGGTTGAACCCTTTTCGTTAGTCATACGCTCAGAACTCCCTCCCTCAGCCCCGCTGGCTTCAGGGCGGTTACCTTCTTCCAGAGGAAACAGTTTCAGGACGAGCTGCTGGGTTCCATTGACAACCTTCACATCCATCAACTGGGCTAGACAGTTTGCAGGGACAACTAATTCCGCCGGTGCCACGACTGTCAAGGGCATTCCCGGCTGCACGGGCTCTTTTGCAGGGGACAGCACTTCCACCTCCACGCTTTTGTTCTCAAACAGACTGACCTCGTTTGGCTCCGACAAGGTCACTTTATTCGGAACACACACTACATCTTTCTGGTGTTCCTTGGATTCAGGCAGCAACATGATATTGTGCATTTTGTCCTTATTTGTATGGAGGGAGAACCTTGAGAGTTGATCCGACAACCGATTTTGAAACGCAGTCCTCGGACTGGGAGCTTTTAAAAGCTCTGCGTTTTGTTTGGATGCGCCGGCTCTTTTCGGCTCCAGCTTGGCCACGGTTTTGGGCGGCCGCTTTCCACCGGCCCTCTCGTGCACTCTCCTCCTGTGTTTGACGATGTAGTCGTTTCTGATAGCGCCATAGTCGCAGTACTCACACTGGTAAGGGAATATGCCCGTGTGTTTCACCAAGTGCCTCTGAAACTCCCCTTTTGTGTAGGAAATGTAGCTGCAGTGAGAACAGATGAATTTAATCTCTTCATGTTGAAGCGTGTGCTTTTTGTACTGCAGAGGGTCCTTTGTGGAAAATCGACATTTATCACAATAGTATTTGCCGGGCTTAAAGTTCCTTACCTTAAATTTGTTACTGACGGAACCTGAGATGGTCTCAGCTTTATTTCCTACGTGAGCTGCACTGGGATTACTGTTCACAAAATGAAAATGGGAAGAAGCCATGCCAAGGTTGCATGTGAAGCAAACATACTTGTCGTCCTTTTGGCTTTGCCCAGTACCCTTCTTGGGATCTCGAAGCGGGATTCTGTGGACACTTTTGCACTTTACACACGTAGCAACCGTCATCACGGCAGCCTCCGCCTCTGAGCCTTGACATAACAGGGCCTGCGCTTCTTGTCTGTCTGGTCGAGTCGCTCTATTAGCATTAGGCTGTTTGGGTGACATGGTCAAGGAATTCTGTGCGTCGTTCACTTGTGTGGTATATAACTGCTGTCCGATATCCTTCATCTTCTTTATCTGCATTTCTGAAAAGAGAAATCCAGAGAGGCTTCACATGATAAAATCCTTAGGGGCCATCCTTCATTTCACTTTGTGATCGGCAGAGAAACAGTTACTTCTTGGGCGCATACTGCGTCCTCCTTTTTAATCCACCACCACAGTAGGTGTAGGATCCCAAAAAATGGTTGCTTCCAAGGCTCTGATATTCTGGGCAACACTAAAGGGAAAAAAAGGAAATCACAAAGCATGATTAATACATGAACTTAAGGCTTAGTTAAGCTCTTTCACACTTATTCTTGGCAATTTTATGTTAAATCTTGACGTTCTTTCTTACACACACGTTGACAGTAAAACGTCATCCAACAGAACTGGCAAATCACAAGCCTAAACTGGAAACATTTTTAAATTCAGCCCCCCTGAAACTCATCACTTTAAACCAACCATAAACAGGCCAGGAGCAAGGAAATCACAGTTGTCATTCAGAACAGCCCTTGATATGTGGACATATTATTTTTAGGTATCATGGAGAGCATCCCAGCAATTTCACAGGCATAATTTCATATTTGCCTAAATAAAACCTTGTATAGGAGGATGCTATTTCAGTTTTGAAAAAAGTTTTTTTTTTAAGTATGTTTATTTTGAGAGAGAGAGTAGAGAAGGGGCAGACAGGGAGAGAGGGAGAGAGAATCCCAAGCAGGCTCTGCACTGTCAGCGCAGAGCCCGACACAGGGCTGGGACCCACAGACGGTGGGATCACGACCTGAGATGAAACCAAGAGTTGGACGCTTAACCAACTGAGCCACCCAGGCGCCCCAATTTCAGTTTTTAAACACACAGGTTATCAAGTGGTGGAGAGAGCCAGGGCTTCGGCTCAGGTGTCCGTTTGTTTCTACACGACAGCTAATCGTCAGCTTGGATTCTCAGCTCTCTTTCACATGCTCCATTTGTGTTCACAAATGGTAAGAAGTCAGTAATACACTGGCAATATCAGGTGTACACAAACTGAGTCCTTCAACATCTCACTGAGCATCTGTCAGGTGCCAGGCACTGTTCTAAGTGCTGTAGGGCAGTCAGCAAAACCAAGTATCATGAGGGTAGAAGAGGGGAAACAGGAGATACATTTATTTCTTAAGTGGTGGTAAGTAATTGAGAAAAATATACCATAAACGAAGGCCAGAGGGACTAAGTATGTGATGAAGTTGAGGGCTAGCATGTGGAGGGGTGGGCAGTCAGGAAAGCGTCCCGTTAAGCTGACATGTGAGCACCGACCTCGGGGCAGCGAGGGAGCGAGCACTGTGGCTGTCTGGGAGAAGGGAGTTTCAGGCAGAGAGGAAGCCAAGTGTTGTGGGATGAGGGCCTGGAGCACCAGAGGAATGGCGAGGAGGCTGAGGATGGAACGTAATGAGCAGGAGGGGAGGAAGAGGACAGAACGGTCAATATGGTCAGAGGCGGGGGGGTGGGCACTGGTCAAAGAAAGATCTAGCACGCGGTACCCTAAGGATGTGGCTCTTCCTCTACATGAACCAAATCAGCGGGGGAGACTGGAGCAGTGACGTGGCCCAATCTGATTTATATCCCAACAGAGCCCCTAGCGGCTGTACGGGCCAGCGTCCGCGAAGGTGGAATGACAGCAGCAGGGGACTGAGGTGAGAGGCGGTGGCAGCCTGGGCTGTGGAGGCAGACGCGCAAATGTCCCTACAGCGAGTACCACGATCTGCGTGACATGACGCGTTATTATATAAAAACACTTAATCACCTTTAAGTGCACGTTCTTTCTTCAGAATATACAGAACTAGGAGCCAAATAAAAAAACACTCTGGCTGGGGATCAGCTAATAGCCTTTCTTTTATGACCTTATAGACACCAGTTCAGCCTTCCGAGCCTGTCTTGTCATCGGGCAACTAGAATGAAGGACACTTATCCTACTTCTCCCCCAGGGCTGCCTGATAACGATGTAAACTGGCTTTGGTGAAGAGAGACCCCAGTGACACTGCTATTTGCCACTACTCAAATGACCTCAGGTGAGCCACCCATTTGCATCAGCTTATTCACGTGCGTTCATCTACAGGAGTACAGTTTTGTCATTTTCTTTCCAAGTCCTCTGAAAACTCAGACATGTCGTTCCTCCTGACACTGAAGACTTGAAATCTCAGACCGGACCGTAGGATCACATGCTTAGCAAGAAGCAGAGAACATCCTGATGGAGGAAAGTCCCTGGGAATTAACCAAGCCAGCCGCAGTGGCTACGGAGCGCAGGCCTCTTGGAGGTGTTTCCACAAAACCATCTCGGCAGTTATTCGGCGTTGAGAATCCGCAGGAGCAAGTGCCAACAGGAAGCGCGAGGCTGTGCTTAGCAAATACGGTTTAACGGGAGGTGCAACGTCTAGGCCTGTCCCGGCTGCAAGGATCTTCCAGGCCTCTAAACCTTTCTCAAAATTACGTGATGTTTCTACACTGGCAATTCCCTCCGTCCGGGTGATGCCAGGCTTCTTCCAAACAAGTACAATCTCTTTGGCCTTTGACACTCGTGTGGCTAATCACAGGGGTAAAAGATGTCCGTGCGCCCCGAGACAGAGGTGAATGGACGGAGTGGCAGGCCGAGAAGTAAGATGGCTTTGCTGCTGGCACCGCACGTGGGCACACCCGAGTGACAGGTTCCCACGCTCACTCCCTCTTGCGCAGCTCGGTCTGTCTGGTTCACACAAGGCACAAGCACCTGGGAAGCTGGGTCCTCTTAGCAAATCACTGCCCCAGGGGCTGATGACCAAGACTTACGTGGAGTGACAAAACGCCATGCGTGCACCCGACCCTGAGAGGACACTGGGTGAACAGTCAGCATCAGCTTTGGTGTTGACCTCCCTTTCACACTCATAATGCCTTGATTATAAAACCTCTGCATTTGACCTCCTAGGACAAGAAACATACTTATTTTTCTTTTTAATAACTTAGGAGGGTTCTCAAAAACTTTTTTAACGGCATTAAGTGAGCTTTTTAATGCATAATTATCTGCAGCATCAGCCAAAGGCGATGGGCGCACAGCATAGAGAAGAGGCACAGTGTGTCACAAACGTGTTTCCTCGAGACTCAGTCTTGCCTCTTCCTGCAGAAAGGCCTCAGGGCGGCATTCGCTGCTGGTGGCCTTCCCTTCTGACTTCGAGCTCACTTGTCCTGGTTTCTTACAGATTTATCACGGGGACACACAGACACAAAGACTGAGTTTGTCAAGACACCAGCTCAGTGACGCGGAGGCCTATAAAACCCATAAAGGTTGTCTGAGTTCTCCTTAAAATGGAAGCATCTGACTTCCAAATACTAGAAACACCAAACGCTCAACAGAATTAGAAGAGAAAGAAATAGTAACGCTACTTAAAGCTACAGATTCTGGAATCACCGTACAGGGACTTAAATCCCAGTGCCGTCCCTTTGTAGGTGTGTGACCTGGGGTAATCTGAATCCTCTGTTACACAGTAAACAGTACCTATTTCACTGCTGGTCACAAGGATTACACGAAATAATATGACATACGGTGCTGAGGTTAAGTCATCACACATCGTACTGCTGATTTCTCCCTTTTAAAATGAGGAAAATAGAAGAAACCATGCCAATCTCAGTCAAAGGGGCTAATATATATCTCCCTCTTTCTTCACTGCCTTACGACTGCTGTTTCCAGAATATCCGCTGAATCTCATTGCATGACTTTAATTACAGTTACTGGGTTGTATAGCTGAAAACACAATTCACCTCTGGGGCAAGACCATCACCCAGCCTTAGTGGCAAAGTGGCTGGCACGAGAGGATGCTTGAACCATACACAGAGTCCTCACTACAGCTCAGGTGTACGTATAAGCTACTTACCGGACTACCCGTTTTTGTTCCTCTCTGAGCCCAGTTAACTCCCGAAACAGCCCTGGAGCGAATGCACGTTTACAGGCCAGATGTTCACGTGAAGACAGGCTACCCACTCACATCACGTGCGTGTGACACGGGTCATCACGGACGCTTCTGCTCGTGAGAGGTGCCCGCCAAACTCAGGATTAGCTGCCTGCCTGCCTCATGTTTGGACGGAGAGGCAGATTTACGGAGCTCTCTCCAGAAATCTTCCCACTGAGGCTTCTGCCACGTCCATTGCAAGGGCAGGCATGCGGCTGCTGTACCCGCCAAGATCAACGGGAATGGAGATGGACAGTCTGCAGTTCAGACTCTGGTTCTGTCCCTCTTGGCTGGGCCCTGAGGCAAGTGATTGCTCTCTGTTCACGGTCAGGCAAGAAAACAGGTTTTACTATCTTCGGACTTAAAGGGTGATCAGGAGAGGGCAACACGATTAACGTACGCAAAGCACTTGCCCGTAGCACATGTGCTCAAAAATTTCTTGTCCCTCTTGCCTACTTTATTTAGTCATAACAAAGACCGGTCTAACAAATTTTGTTTCCCAGCAAGCAAAATTTTAAAGCATTCTACCTCAAAGGGCCCAGGAGCATGTAGACAAGTAACACCTGATCAGAAAGAAAGGAAAAAAAAAAAGCAACATTAGGCATGTAAACAGCTAATACTGCCCAGGTAAAACAGGGTTTAGGAAGAAACTGCGACCTCACTCAGCAAGTACTTCTTCAGACCGTGACAAAGAATCAGAACTGAATGGGTAAATAGTTCTAAAGAAGGAAAAACACCAACCAAGTATTATTTTCTTTTTGCCACACTACTTGGCACTTCAAAATGACTGAACTGCAAACTGATGGCCCCTGAATGACAACAAAACAAAACAAAACAAAAAACTTCCAAATGTTGCTGGCAAAAATACAACCTTTGGGATTCTGGATTTCCCCTGGGTGGCAGAATGGGGCAAGAAGGTTGGACAAGGAAGCCCCTGTTCTGACCCCTCTGCTTTCCAGGTGAAAAGTATAATACAGTAGAAAGGACAATGGCCTTGTGATATCAAGAACAAGGTTCAAAACCTAGGTTTTTGACTTTAACAGCTGGGTGATTCTGGATTTGTTAACCCCTCCGGAGCCTGAGTGTTTTTTCACTTGGAAAGTGGGAATAATAATGCCTCGTGTACATGCTGATGTGGGGAAGAGGTATATGCAGACAGCAGGTAATTTTATGCTAGGCAAAGAGTACATGTACTGTTAAGAAACAAGTCAACATACTTTTTTGTAAGATTCTTTTGAAAATAGAAGAGTCTGTAAACTCCTGAGAAGCAGCAAGTCTTAGTTTAACAAATCAGCCTGATGAGATAAAGGTCTCTGGCAGCAGGAGGTTCCCAGGGGGCTGGATGCCAGGATCTTCTCCCCAACCCCATTTACAAAGGAGTTATTTGGGGATTGAACTCTTCAACTGAGACTAACTACATCAGAAAACAAAGTTACGATAGAGGTTTTCCTTAACAGTTTAAGAGAAGACCTTTAAGAAAATATATATATATATATACGTATATATATATACACACATATATATGTATGTGTATATACACATACACATATACACGTATGTGTATACACGTGTGTATACACACGTATATATGTATATATATGACCAGTGAGAGAGGTTTTGAAGTATAAAACTTATAGCTCTCTATGTGGAAAGAAGAATGTTAAGGGGAAATTATGCTCTTGTTAGCATTAAAAAAATACAAGGGAAAAACAAAGTAGTATTACAAGCAACATTACACAACTGTGTGGGACTAAACACACCTAGGGACTCGAGGTCTCTAAAGGTGATAAAATGAAGGACACATATATTTTTGAGCCCCTCCTCCCCTTTTTTTGCCTTAACAACCGAATTTTGTGGATGAAATGGATTCAGGGTTTAATAAAAAGTATAATCAAACACAGACCTATCACTACACCAGTGATCATCAACCTTGGCTGCATTAGGGTGACGAATTTGTCATCATATGCCCGGGATGTTAAACTTATTTTTGAAGGCAGTCCCTGGGATGGTCACTCTACTGCACACCAGGATCACTTGGAGAGCTTTAAAAAAATAATGCCTGGGCCCCATTGTGAGTGTGGGAGGCTCTGAGAGTTTTAAAAGCTTCCCCCGTGAATCAAATGTACAGCCAAGGTTAAGAACCACCACCTGCCATTACAGGCGCAGAAGAGTGTGTGGGAACGGCAAGAATCTTCTGACCGTCCTCGTGCGATCTTTTATACACCCGTCTCAGCCAAGGGTGCCGGAGACGGGGCAAGGACACTGCCTTGGACGGGAGTGGGTGGCTGGGCCAAGCAGACTGGGTGCAACCCTTGCTGAGCCATGTGACCTTGGAAATGTCATCGCTGATACTCGCTGTTAAGCGTGTAACGACAATAACCGCTTTACAGGTTCTTACACGTCAACGTTCCTGGCAGGATGCGGGCACAAAGAACATAAATCAGGACTGTTTCACCCCCACACCTGACACAGGCTGAGGTCCTGAAGGGGTGTCAGGGGAGCTGCAGAGCAGTCGTTAAATGGGTGGCCTCAGCGAAGTGGTAAATGCGGATCTGTCAGCGGCTGGCTGTGTTTGGCGATCCTGGTGCATCTTGACCCACGTCAGGTGGAAGGGGTGCTGGGTGCCTGCAGAGGCACACGCATATGTCACCTCACATTCCTCAAAGTACGCCTTCCATCATTTGCTTCTTCTAAGATAACAGATCTGGAGAAGCCGTGTGTCTTTTCCAAGGTCGCGGAGTTGGTCAGCCGGTATCTAATCTAAATTCTTTGCTTTTCTGCTAGCGGGCTCTGTGGGGCTGGGAACTGAACTCACAGACAGCAGCTGCTGCCACTTGGGTAGTGTTCTTACTTCCTGCCTGGGGCCGCTGAGCTGCAGAGGAGTCAAAAGCATGGCAAGTTCCAGGGCTCTTCCTTCTTTCGGGCCTTGTCTTCTCCGGCGCCCCGGCCCCATCCGGCCTCACTTCGGGCCTTGGCACAGGCTTCCGCACTCAGAACCCCCTGAGGCTCCAAGACACTGCACAAAATGCCCTGCGGAAGCCAGGCACTTGGATGGAAGTCCTGGGTCTTGTGCAGCCTTGGTTTCTCTGAGAATTTTCTCCTAGAAAATAAGAAGGAACCCCGAAAATGCTTCTCAAGCAGGGATGTGTGGCAAAGTAATACAGGAGCTTAAAATAAAAAGGAAAAAAAAGAAAAAAAAGGTTTCCTAGGACTGAGGTGACCAAATGAATCAGATGGCCTTTTCCCTGAGATGATCTGAGGCAGGCACTTTACAATTCTTGCCAAGTGATTCTGCTGCCTCACCACCCCACTCCATGATGAGAACATCTGATTAGAGTCTGGGTCCCTTCAGTCCCAGGATGGAATCTGGAAACTGCAATTGGCTGGGCTGCATATGTGAACAAAGAAAATGAAGTCTACCCCAGGCCGCTTGAGAACAACCGAGACTGGGAAGCCGCACTGCGAGGACCTTGTTTGTCACAGCCAACAGCAGAGGGCTTGGCAAAGGAGACATGCCATACATATTGAAGGAAAGAACGAATAAACGAGGGAATGAATGAAAGGTCAGCCTTCATGGCAACGATCATAAAAATGTTCTCTGTTCTTCCTCCTGCCTGAAAACTGGCCCAGATCCTCTTACTGAAAGCAAATACACTATGGGAGATGGAGGTGTTTTTTAAAATTGGTATTAATGAATTTTTAATAGTCCACACTAGTTTGACATAAACATCAAGGGGGAAGCTCAATAAAATACTGCCCTCCTTTGTGTGCTGTTTTCAAAATGCATTTGTAATGAACGTTATCAGCAGAACAAAACTGGGCACACACAAAAGTGTTCTTTTTCAAGGCTATAATACATCCTGGATAAAAAAAAATCATTAAAAAAAATTCATCCCAGGTGAAAGGAACATGGAGATCAGACAATTAAAACAGCCAAATGTTCTACTCGCCTTCTGAAGAGACTATACGGTATTGGTTTCTAGCCTCCATTTGCTGGGCTTCTAGAACCCTTGGCGAGAATCTCCTGTTGTATACACACATCACACAGGCTGGGCTGAACTTCGTCTATGTGACTCGGAGAAAGCTCAAGAGCCACATTCCTATTCTCTCTCCCTTCCTCTAGGAAAGTGCCGCAAAGCTTCTGGGGACCCGTGTCTGGTCTTACTTAATCTTGGTGACTTCCAATCTAAACTTGAGAGAGAGAATCTTTAAAGGTTCTAACACAACATTACAGGTTAGCCGGGTAGGCTTTCTGAAACAGGACAAAGTGCTATTTCACTTTTTCATGAATGTTAGGCTGATGTATTGTTCGTCATCGCACTTTTAAAAGTCGGGGTTGTCCTAACGGGGTACGTTTACATAGAGGGACTGAAGTGTTCGCCTTCATTGTCTCCTTTGGCTTTCCCTTTCCGGGGAAGAAATATTCATTCTTTTGCAACCGGCCTGAAACTGCCCAACAAGCCCAAGGCAACAAGAGAAAAAGGGCAGCTGCGCTGGGGAGGTCCCACAAAGGCTCCCATCAGCATCTGAACGAGTCAAACCTTCACCATCTCCCCTCCCCCGAGCCCCCCCAGCCCCCTACTCCGGCAAACGATGCAAAGGTCCTCCACGGACAAGTCCGTCCCTGGACACACGCCGCGAAACTCCCAAGGAAAGACAATGCCAGTCCGGTTTTCAAGTTTATTGTTGGCACACTCACACCGATGGTACACGTTATCCGAGGCGAGTCCACGTCTAACAGCGTGGTGCTAGGAAGGGGGAGGGGAGAGGGCGCGGGAGCAGCGGCTTACGGCGTGGTCTCCCGGGGCCGGCCCGTGGCGGGGCCGCGGGGTCTCCGCTAACCACCGGGAGTCACACCACGTCAACGCTTACCTCCGAGGCCCGCAGGAGGCTTTAAAAATGGCCTCCTGACGACACTTCCTGCTCCGAGCCGACCGGTAGAAATCCTCGCAGGCGATGCATCATTTAAAACGCTGGGGGCGGGCGGAGGAGGCCGGCGCGGCGACTCCACACCCGCGGCACCGCAGCCCGCACGCCGCCGCCGCGGATCGCGACCGGCGCGCGGGGAGGGGGGGGGGTGGGAGGCGAGCCTGCGGGGTCGCGGCGGCACAAAGGGCCCGCACCCCGCCGCCGCCCCGGCCCCGGGGTCTGGGCGGCCCCGGGCCCCCGAGCCGCCGCCCCCCCCTTTCCGTCCCGCCCCCGTCCCGCCCGGGGGACTCCGCGCCGCGCCGCCGGCCGGCCGCTCGGCACGCGGGGCTGCGGCCCGCACGACCCGGCCCCGGCTGCCCGCCCCGTCCCGCCCCGGCGCGGCCTCGTCAGGCCCCCGCCCCGCGCAGCGCCCGCGGCCCTCTCCGCGCCCCGGCCCGCCTGCCCCGCGCGCGAACCCGGGGCCCTCGCCCTCCGGCTCGGTCACTCACCCGGCCGGCGGGTCCCGGCTCCCGGGAAGGGGTGTCTGCACCGCCGGCCGCAGGCCGCCGCCGCCGCCGCCGCCGCGCCCGCTGTAGGTCCCTACTCGGGAGGGGGGGGCGGAGCCGGGCCGGCGCCGCGCGTGCGCAGTGCGGCGCGGAGGCTCGGCTGCGGCGCGGCTGGTGTCCGAGGTCCCTAAGGCTGCGCCGGTCCGCGCCGGGTCTCCGTGCCGCGGGGCGCCCGAGACGGAGCCGTGCCCGGGTGTTGGGCTCGGGGCTCGACCCAGCGCGTCCACACCCACTGCATGCAGCGGTCGTGCTCAGCCTGCATGCAGTGCCCGCAGGCTCAGGAGCCTCACTGCAGAAGGAGAACCGATCTACTTCCATCAGCGGCCCGGCGGACCGTTCGTGAGCGCCCGCTGGGTGCCGGCGCTGGGTCCAAGCCCAGGGCACGGTAGCTCCCCGCCCTCGTGGAGCTTGAAGTCCAGCAGCGAGCGAGTGAAGGCGAGAGAGACAAGGAGCCCAGCTCTTCAGCCTCCAAATTCCTCCTCTTGTGAAAAAGCAGCCGTGAATGACCTGGCCTTGAGTTGGGTTCGAATCCCGACTCCTTTCCATCCTGCCTTCGGGACCTTGGGCGAAGAGATCCCCTGACCTCTCTGAGGCTCGCAGTTTCCATTACTAAAGGTGGAAGAGGTCATACCTGAAGCCCAGAGTCTCCTCTATCACGTACATGGCTGTCGGGGCCAGACGAGGCAACGATTGCGGGAGAGTCTGGAGACGGTGTGAGCTCATTTAATGCGTGTTTTGTCCTGCTGCTTGGACTCCGATACCATTTGCTGGGAACCTCCTTCCACCCCCGACACGCGCGCACTTTTGACCTTTCGGAAAGAAAGTGTGCCTAAAATAGATCCGTCTCTGAGGAAAGAAGGGGGCCAGTCCCAATAAAAAGTGACTCAGACGTTGCTTCCTACAAAATAAAAGTGCTTCCTAGGAAGGGCAGACTGTGGCAGGGAGCAGCAATTTCTCCAGGAATAACCGTCAACAGTTTATTTCAAAGCTCCGGAAGGAGCAAGGCGGGATTCCAACATCTTCCTGTTGGAGGCCAGAGGTCAGGGTGCGTGGACGTTGGCCAGAAGCAGGGCGAAGATGCAGGGCCGGGGCGATTCTTCCACACGAAGTGGAGTTCGGGAAGACCCGTGTCAGCCACAGGACCCGCAGCTAGGCAAAAATGCCACCCCCCCCTCAACTGAAATAACAAGAACTGAGCAGAGAGCATGCCGACCCAGAGAGGGATCACCGACGGCAGATTCTTGCCCCGCTGCTCTTTGCTGCAATGCCGGACCTTCGTTCCTGATAAGGGAGCTTCCTGGTTCTCTATCTTCTGTGGCTCAGAAAAGCTAGCGGGCCTTTCCTCACAAAAACACATTTATGTACAAAGAGTTCATATCCATAGGGCAGAGAGTTCCAGCTCCCTCCAGAGTGGGATGGGCTTGGGAAGGGCACCGAAAATCTAGCTTGGCCACTGCCTAGACATCACTGGTGGCAAAAGGCGCTAAATGCAGGAAAAAACCGTTAATTCTAGGTGTTGGAGAAACAGAAGGCTAGGCATTAGAGGATTTTCCCTAAAATGTAGCGGAATTGTCGCCTCCCCTTTTAACTTCCACTCCTGCATTGCTGTTCTAGCCTCTGGAGTCACACGGAGTCGATGGACAGTCCCACTGGCTTTCCCGGAAAGGTTTCTGGAGTTAGAGCTGGTTATAAATCCCAGCTCAGGCAAGAAGCAGCTGTGAGTCTGCTCCCTAACCTGTCTGAAACTCAGCTTCTCATGTAAAATTCAGGGAACAATAGGACCTAGCTCACAGGGCAGTTGTCAACATTAAACAAGAGAAAGCAGGTCGAGGCTTAGCATAGTCCCTGACAGATTTACATTTCTCAGAAGCCCACATTCAGTCACATAAAATGCTTTGTGGACGGTCTGGAAATGGTATTTACAGCCTGGAAAAGGGCCCAGCTGGAATAGAGACCACTCCCATAGACCCCCTTAAAGTTGACATATTGCCCCCTCTTTAAAGCAGGGAGACTTCATCTGGAAATGTTACTTCTGGCCGTTCAACCAGGGACGTTCTTCCCCATCCTGTTTAGTTTGCCTAGTCCTTTTTCAGTGTTCCATAGATCACCTCTGTTATAGGCTGAATCACGTCTCTGCAAAAAGAGTTGTTAAAGCCCTAATCCCCCGTGAATGGAAATGCAAGTTCACCCCAGTGGATGTGACCTTATTTGGAAACAGGGTCTTTGCAGACATAGTTACAATGAAGTCATTAGGTGGGCCCTTATCTAATATGATTGGTGTCCTTAAACAAGAAGAAATTCAGAGAGGCGAATGCCCTGTGGAGACATGGAGAAGCACAGGGAGAAAGGGCCATGTGAAGACAAAGCCACATGGGAGTTCTGTTCCCACAAGGCAAGGAACACCTGGACCTGTCAGAAACCAGAAAACGCAAGGAGCTTTCCCTATAGCATTCCGAGGGAATAGGGCCCCGAGGACACCTTGATTTTACACTTCTAGCTCCCAGAACTGTGAGACAATGAATTTCTGTTGGTTACAGCAGCCCTAAGAAATGAATTCAAGCTCCCAGATATGATTACCTAACATACAGGAGGAGGCAAGACAGGTAAACAAAACCAATCATTGAGTGTAAGGGTTGGGGACGGATGCTCATTCATTTACTTACCATTCAACCAACATTTACTTAGATCAGGCTCCTTCGGGGAGCATTCGTTTTGTCGGGGTGGGGGGTGGTGGTAGACCCTGCGAGGGGCAGAGTTGTGCATGTTTGAAGGAGAGAAGGAAGAACAGTGCCGATCTAGATCGTCCTGGGCACTTACAAACTGTGATCTTAGGAAGTCATTTACCAGGATTCTGCCATTGAGGACCCTGTGGCTCAGAGGAAGGTACTTGACCTGTGTGCCTCAGAAAAAGGCCAGGTCTCTAACAACCAATTTTGGAACTCCGGTCTAGTTGGGGGGGGGGGGGGGGGAGAGGGGGCGGCAGGCAAAGACATGAAAATCTCTCAGGCATTTCATGACTCTGCATAAACAGGAGCCCCAAGGAAGTGGCTTTTCTGTTGTTTAACATATTTCAGAGAGATCTAGTGACTTCTTTGATCCTTTGTATGCTCTCTTGTGAAAGCGGGAGAAAGACCTCTGCTCAGAGTCGCCAAGGTCTTACAGGACTGCTAAGATACTCAAATTCGGTGCTCCTCCCATACCTGGGGCACAGGGAGTGGAGACTGCAGAGTCCGAATCCCAGTCTCATTATTTTTCTGCAAGGGCTGTGTGACCTTGGGCAAGTTACTAGCGTCTCTGAGACGCGTTGTATCAACTCAAAAGGGGGCGGGGGAGCACCCGACGCCAGGCTCAGGTTCCAGCCACCTAGTGCCCCCTGGCGGCGCTGCGTGCTTTCCAGGCGCCACGGGCCGCACTCTCCCGCCACGGGAGCCCCCCCCCCCCCCCCCCCCCCCCCCCCGCAGGAGCGCGCGGTCGGGGAGCCGGGAGCCGCGAGCCGCGCACCGGGCATGCGCGGCCGGTAGAGCCCCTCGAGGCAGCCTCGACGCCGCCCCGGCCCCGCCAGCGAGGGCCGGAGCTGTAGTACCGCCGGGGGCCGGTGGCGTCGCTGCGCGGCCGGCCCTGGGGGTCCGGCGCCTGTAGAACTCTACCCGGCGCAGGCGGCTCTGTGCTCACCCGGCGGTTGGCCTGGTAACCTGGGCGTCCCAGCCCGGGGGTGGGGGTGGGGGGGGGGCGATCCCGCTCCTTTGGGGGAGGGGCGGGGCCTGGACTCGCCCAGCTGGCGAGATAACGGGGGACTCCGAGCCTAGTCGCGTGCGCTCTCGCGACCGGCGTTTGCAAAGTTGCCATTTACCCAAAGGCCAGATGCCTGCCTGGGGATCCCGAGGGTGGGGCCAAAGGAGTCCCTGATGATTGACAGCCTCCCACTCTTCGCATTTTCTTAGACTTGGAAGTAAATGGGAGCCGCCGCCTCTGGGCTGTGAGTCCCACCAGGGCATGTGTTCGTGACATGGCTCTTTTGTTCATCACTGACGCACCAGTCTGGGACAGGCCCGGCTTGCAGGACTGCTCAGCGTCCCTTGCCTAGACCAGGGGTAGCCAAAGCCTGATGGGGACAGCACGTCCCCAAAAAAGTTCCCCAGGGAGGTACAAAAGGGAGGACAAAAAGGGAGAGGAGCGCTAGCAACGTTCATAGCAATTGGACATAGCTTTGGCATCCCAGCTGGGGATCCTTGGAACAAGGTAGGGGAATGTGGGTGGGGTGTATTCTAATTCAAGTCGCTCATGGCTCGGGCTGCGTTCTGGCCGCTTGCAGTGGACGCCTGGGTGTTCCGGAAGGATGGGGGCGGGGCGCGGGGGAAGACCTGGTCCTTCACCGCAGATAGTTCTAGGCTGTTGGGATAGCCTTCTGTCTCACCTCCCTGCTTGCACTCTCATCCAGGCTGAGGCAGCCAGAGTGCTCCTTCCACAAAGCAAGTGGGACAGAGCCACTCCCCAGCAGAAGGGTCCTCGCAGGACTCTCCAGTGCTGTCTGACTTGACCTCCCGCAGCGTCTCTTCCTCGCCCATCCTCACTCCTGTGTTCTGCCACACTGGCGACCTCTGCAGCGCTGAGGCACCGGGTTTCTCTTGTCCCAGGACCCTTGCACATGTTCCCTCTGTCGGGGACATCGCTCATCTTTCTCCTCTCAATTCAAAAACCACCTTCTTAGGGGCCTTTCTAACCCTTTAATCTCCCATGGTCATCACCTCCCCTTGCTCTAGCGCATTCCTGTGTTTTGTTCTTTGTTACAAACTGAAATCATACTTGGGTCTTCTCATTCTCCCACAGGACAAAAGAAGTTATTGGCTGTCTTGTTCGCATTTATATTCCCAGCGCTGGAGGAGAGGGCCTGGCCCTCAATAGACACCCATGCCCGTTGAGTTTCTATCTTGGTTTGACTCACCAGAGCAGGAAAGCAGACTTGGAATCCCCAGCTGTGCATATTGGCACTTAACTCTTTGTGTACGCTTTCATGTCTAAATGTTCTCATCTGGGAAATGATGAGGATAATAATAGTATCTGAAAATGAGATGAACAGACTTTGTGGAAGAGGCAGGGAGATTCTCAGATGGAGAGCTCTGGGTGGTTTAGCTACTGCATCAGTCAGGATGGGCTAGGTTACGCCGAAGCAATATACAACCCCCAAATCTCGTTGGCTTAAAAAGCCATCGGTTTATTTTTTCACTTTACACTTTATGTCCACCATGGATTGCCAAGAACTTGGCTCCTTGACGTCTTTAGTTCAGAAGCCCAGGCTGACCACAGCAGCCACCAACCGATGTTTTGCCAATTGCCCAGGCAAAAAGGAGAGTTTGGCTTAATAGAGTACTCTTAAATGTCCAGCGAGAAGCTCTCAGAAGGAAAGACTCAAGTGTCATGTCTTGCTTGTAGCTAGGTGTGATCATGTCACTGGGCTCTAGTCAATGGGAAAAGTAAATAGAGCTAGAATATGTGTAACATCCAGAAGTGTTCTTTTTTTTTTTTTAAATATTTATTTATCTTTGAGCGAGACAGAGTGTGAGCAGGGGAGCGGCAGAGAGAGAGAGAGAGAGAGAGAGAGCGAATTCCAAGCAGGCTTCATCCTGCCAGCACAGAGCCCGATGCGGGGCTCAAACTCACAAACCGTGCGATCGTGACCTGAACCGAAATCAAGAGTCGGATGCTTAACTGACTGAGCCACCCAGGCGCCCCCAGAAAGGTTCTTAAAGAAAGGGCATGCAATTCTTTGTCCCTTCTTCATTCTGCTGGTTTGAATAAAAGGATGAAGAAACAATGCTGGAGCTGGCACAGCCCCTGTGAATCATGTAGTGAATATCACTTACTGAGGAGTAAGTAACAAGGTAGAAGAATGAAGGTGGGTCCCCGATTGTCACAGAGCCACCATACCTGCCATCTGTTGCTTCGCCCCCGGCTGAATTTCAAAAGGGAAGTAAACTGCTATTTTGGATTAACTGCCACAGAAAAAGCTTCTGTGAACCAATCCATGGTTTGGGACAGGAAAGGATGGGAAGGGGCCAAGCAGGAGCCAACATGGCATGGCAACGGAACAGTAGGTGTTGGATGATCTACCAGTTTATTTATTTATTTATTTTTTTTTTTAACGTTTATTTATTTTTGAGACAGAGGGAGACAGAGAGAGACAGAGCATGAACAGGGGAGGGGCAGAGAGAGAGGGAGACACAGAATCGGAAGCAGGCTCCAGGCTCTGAGCCATCAGCCCAGAGCCCGATGCGGGGCTCGAATTCACGGACTGTGAGATTGTGACCTGAACTGAAGTCGGACGCCCAACCAACTGAGCCACCCAGGCGCCCCTGATCTACCAGTTTAAATCAGCAGAAGCAACAACGCCGAGCGAGAAGCCTGCGGAGGAAATAGAAGTAACATTTCTCTTTCCAACCCAATCGCTTCAAAAATCTTCAGATATGAAGTGAAGGCCAGTGCGTCTCCTACTATCAGTGGGAGGCTTCCACTATTTTTATTGTAATCTCAGGGTCAAGGGTGATGTATCTTCTTTTCTGTCTTTACAGCTTTGAGAGCTCTGCGTGCAGATCGTGGTTCCTGAAGGTCAGAGGAACTCCTTCCGAATCAGGTACTCAGCTGGTGTGTCATTCACTCCCCTGAACATTTCTCCCCAGCAGGATGGCGGTCAGTATCAAGATTCCTCAAGTAATTAAAAATGACACAAAGGAAAAATTGTGTCCAATATTATAATATTATCCAATTTGGCTTTACATTTATTGGAAATAAAGACGACGTACACTGGGAATGTGTTATTTGCAGGGAAGTGCTTGCAATTACCTGTCTAGAAAATCTTTTTTTTTTTATCGTTTATAAGTAAAAATGTGAAAATTATAGACAGCCAGTCATGAAAACTGTTATTGCTGGTGCTGCAGAAGGCACTTTGCTTTGTGATCTTTATTTTGAACAGATTTTATTCTCAAACCAAAACACAATGCCTGGTTTTTAGAATATACTGAATATTAACTCCTATAGGATGGAATTCTAGAAATAGAATTGCGGAGCAGAAAGATATATTAACAGAGTTTGCCAAGTTCATTTCGTAAGTGCTGAAGTAATTCCAGTGCCCATTGTTATTAACAATTTATAGGACCTCCAGCTTGGCTTTCTGTCTTCTGGCCCCCCTACTAGGACTGAGTGTAACATTCTTCTCAACTTTTTGCCACCTGTTGGGTGAAAAACATGTTAACTCCTTGTTACTTTAATTGCTACTTCCCTAATAATTGTGAAGTTGAGCTCTTTTTTTTCATTTGTCCATGAACATCAGGATTTCCCCTTCTATAAAATGGCTATTTTTATTCTTTGACTATTTTTCAATTGGACTATTTGTTCTTATATTATCAATTTATGGGAGTTCATTGAAGTACCATGTCTAGGAATCTTTTATCCGACATATGTGCTTCAAAGATTTTTCGTAATCTGTGCTTTCTGATGTTGCTTATTGTCTTTTCTTGTCATGGTTTAAATATTTACATAGTCAAATGTTTCATTTCCTTTTGTTGTTGTTGTTGTTGTTTTTTGATTGTCCCGGCTTGCTTAAGACATCCCCCAAACACACACACCACTGTCACAAATGCCAAGAACATACACATATTGTCATAGATTTTCTTCTAAGTAGTTATTCAATGCTTTTTAAAGATTTAATTTTCATGGAATTATTTCTTTATGTACGTATGTATTATTTTTTATGTAGCTACCTTTTCCTCCCTGTTTGACAGGCAGCTTTGGATGGAACAATCTGTGTTTAAATAAACCTCCCTTTCTCCACTGACTTGTCATGGCACCTTTGCCGCACCTTAAGTTTCCTATTTGTGAATTTCTAGTATGTTTCAGTTACAGTGGCTTTATGTTAAAAAAAAACCCAAATCTGACAAGGCAACATTGCCTCCTCACCCCTTCCCCATTAGGTATTATTTTTCAATAGAGGGTTCTTAGGTATTTTTTGACATTTATCCTCTACATGAAATGCAAGGGATTTTTGATGGTTGTCGTTTGTTGTTGTTCTGTTTTTTTGTCTTTTGTTTTCTTTTTTTGTACCTTTTATGCTGGTCCTAAGGGGTACAGAATTGGACCGATTTGATCAAGTATCCTGTTCAATGACGGGAGCATCAAACCCCGCATGTTCATGGTGGCTGGCCTTTCCCAGCACTCCCAGAAAGTGACCGTTGGGATGTGTTTGTTGCAGGGTTCCAGGCCAAGGGCACTGCTGGAGCAGGGGGAGGGTGCAGGGTGCCATGCAGCTGAGGTCAAAGGGTACATTTTACTCTGGAGGGTGCCTCCTAATTCACACAAAAGCCCCGTCTTAGCAGCGGCAGCCCCGGGCCAGAACTGCCTGAGAACGGTGGGTCCACCCTCCTTGAAGCTGCATCAGCCGGAGTCTGCCCGCTGCTCTTTTAGCCCTCAGGGAATGGCTTGGGTTCAGCTTCCGGCCGCCTGTGGGCTCACTCCCTGGATTGAATCCCAGCTCCGACTTTCCGAGCTCCTGGTGAACTGGATCTCCTCACTTTCACAGTAGGTGACCACTGCTCCATTCTATGCTGCGTCTCAGCCTAGGACACACTGTCACTTGCTTGAGTTGTTACGGTGGCCTCCTAACTGCTTTCCTTGCTTCTGCCTTCACGCGTCTGCAGTTGGTTCTCAGCTCAGCAGCCAGAGCAAGCCATTCACTCATTCATTCATTCATTCATTCATTCATTCATGCCTGAGGGAGGGAGACAAAGAGAGTCCCAAGCAGGCTGCAGCCTCAGCGCAGAGCCTGACCTGGGGCTCGATCTCATGAACCACAAGACCATGACGTGAACCGAAACCAAGAGTCGGACGCTCAACTGACTGAGCCACCCAGGTGTCCCAATCACACATCTTTCTAATTTACTAACTGCCACCCGTGAAAACTGGGAAAAACCCTGAAAGTTTACTGTTTTTTAAAGTTGATTTATTTATTTTGAGGGGGTGGGGGAAAAGTAGAAGGAGGGCAAGAGAGGATGTTAAGCAAGCTCCATGCTGAGCATGGGCTCCATCTCACGAACCACGAGATCAAGACCTGAGCCAAAATCAAGAGTAGAATTCTCAACTGACTGAGCCACCCAGGTGCCTCTAGAGCGATCCTTTTAAACTGAAGCGTTGGGTTGTATCTGAATCTCACCGGAGCCCTTGCACCCGATCCAGAGCCAAAGTCCATCTCCTCAAGGGCAACAAGGTTCCTTCTGATCAGCTCCTGTCACCTCTCTGACCTCACTCCTTTTGCTCTGCCTCTCAACTAGTTAGTTGTTCATTCATTCATCAAATATCTGTCGAGTGCCTACTTATATCTGTATGTGCCAGGCACTGTTACAGACACTTGGGACACTTCAGTGGACAAACACGCGTGTGAGAGAGAGGAAGGACTAGTCTCTTGGCTGTGCCATGAACTTGCTACCACGTGGTGGCCTCAGACCTGAACACGGGCTGTTCCTCTGCCTGGACTGCCCTTGCCCAGAAATCCACATGTCTTATGTTTTCACCTGCTTCATGTTTCTCTTCACACGTCAGCTGCTAGCAAGGCCTTCCCTGACTGTCCTATCTACAATCTCTAACTGTCCGGCACTTAATATCTCCCCCCAGCTATTCACTTCTCCATGACTCTTAATTTCCTCTAATAGACTTTATATTTTATAATATCTAGACATTTAATTTATGTCTGTTGTATTTCCCCCACCATTACCCAAATAGGGTGAGATGGATGGCTTATTCCCTGTCATGCGAGTGCCTTGAACACTGCCTGGCACAGAATGGGACTCTGGAAATATTTTCTGGATAAAGGAAAGGATGCACGAAAAGGAAGAACCTTGAGAAGGTTATTGACCTTTTTGTGCTTCCTTTCCATTTTCTAAAAATTAAGGAGTGTAATGGTCACTAACTGACAGTCTTGTTAAAAAGGTTTAATGAGGGGTGTCTGGGTGACTCAGTCGGTTAAGCGTCCGACTTCAGCTCACGTCATGATCTCGTGATCTGTGAGTTCGAGCCCCGCGTCGGGCTCTGTGCTGACAGCTCGGAGCCTGGAGCCTGCTTTGGATTCTGTGTCTCCCTCTCTCTGTGCCTCCCCCACTCATGCTCTGTCTCTCTCACTCTCAAAAATGAATAAATGTTAAAAAAAAAGTTAAAAAAAAGGTTTAATGAAACAGTACCTCTAGGGGTCCCAGGCTGCCTCAGTCGGTGGGGCATGCGATTCTTGGATCTTGGGGCTGTGAGTTTGAGCCCCACATTGGGTGTAGAGATTACTTAAAAATAAAATCTTTTTAAAAACATTTTTTTAATGTTTATTTATTTTTGAGAGAGAGAGAGAGAGAGAGACAGACAGAGCATGGGTGGGGGAGGGTCAGAGAGAGAGGGAGACAAAGAATCCAAAGCAGGCTCCAGGCTCTAGGCTGCCGGCACAGAGCCCGATGCGGGGCTTGAACCCACAGATCGCGACCTCATAACCTGAGCCAAAGTCAGACACCCAACCGACTGAGCCACCACCCAGGCGCCCCAAAAATAAAATCTTTAAAAAAACATCCAGTACATCTAAAAGTGCTTAAAACAGTACTTGGCACATATTAGAGTTCTTGAAATGTAGTTTATTACTGTTGTTTTTGCTTCCCAGTCCCTTATATCCACATCGTGTACATACTGTGTGCACAGACAGTTCAGGATTCATACTTTTTATCTCTTATAGTACCTGTGAACACTGCATGGTATGGTTTTATGTGCTTTCAAAATTTACTGCAACAGCACTGTCAACAATAGCCAATTATGGAAAGAGCCCCCATGTCCATTGACTGACAAATGGATAAAGAAGATGTGGTATGTATATACAATGGAATATTACTTGGCAATCAAAAAGAATGAAATCTTGCCATTTGCAACAACATGGACGGAACTAGAATGTATTATGCTAAGGGAAATAAGTCAGAGAAAGATAACTATCCTATGATTTCACATATAGGTGGAATTTTACGAAACAAAACAGATGAAACATAGGGAAAGGGAAGCAAAAACAAGATAAAAACAGAGAGGGAGGCAAACCGTAAGAGACTCTTAAATACAGAGAACAAACTGAGGGTTGCTGGAGGGGAGGTGGGTGGGAGAGTGGGCTGGATGGGTGACGGGCATTAAGGAGGGCGCTTGTAGGGATGAGCACCGGGTGTTACATGTGAGTGATGAATCACGAAATTCTCCTGAAACCATTCTTTCACCGTATGTTAACTAACGTGGATTTAAATAAAAAATAAATAAGATCAAGTCCTCCCCATCACTCCCCGCAACATTGACTGCGATAGTATTAGGCATTTGGTTTTGAGACTCTTTTATGTTGCAATATATAATCTAGTTCTTTCCTCTTAATGGCTATGTAGGTTTCTGCCAAGGGAACTTAGCGTTTCACCAATATAGACAGTATTAAAGGGTCTTTTGTGTAGGTCTTTTTGTGCACATCTCATCCCAAATGTGCAAGAGTTTCTCAAGGAGGCATCCAAAAAGTGGAAATGCTGGTTTTGCCTGCTGTGCTCCATGTGCCCTCTCCCATCCATTCTCCATCCTTCCTTGGCTGTTCTGTCCGGGGATGCTGTTCCCTGGAGACGGCCCCATCCACCGCCTTCCCATTGGGTCTGGCCAGTGGAGGCTCTGGCAGGAGATTAGAGGGCAGAAAGGAAGGGTCCGGGTACTTTTTCATGACCTCTTTCTTTGTCCCCGTGCTTCATGTCTGGCCGTAGGTCTGTCCTTCCCTCTGGGCATCTCCCCCTCCCCTGTTCCGGCTGTGCCGGAGCCCCAGCACCTCTGTTGTCTCTCCTGGTCCAAAGAGGCCTAAGCAAGGTTGATGGGTTCCCACCGTTGCAGGTTTCTGGGTACCTCACCATCCATTGTTTCCTTCACCTTGCCTGTTCCTGCCTAAGGAGTCACCTCAGAAAGCGTCCTTCATTTGAACATTTGGGATAAATTACTTTGTACGGGCACCACATGGACACATTGGCTTCATGGGACGTGCTTTAAAATCTAATTTTTACTTTAACACACACACCCTCCCTCTCTAGTTTTGTAAAGTCAAATAGCACTAAAAAGTTTATGATGGAGAGCAGGAGTCACTTTCCTTCTTTCTCATCTCCTTTCACTATTTTGGCTCTCCAGAGGCCACCATATTCAACTGTTTTTATCTCTCTGATGACTGATGATGTAGAGCATCTTTTCATATGTTTTTTGGCCACTTATGTATCTTTTTTTAAATTTAATTAATATATTTATTAATGTGTTAACTTTTGGATTAATGGAATGACATTTTAACTCCAAACTCATCTGGCCTGAAAGACACAGAAAGTTGTCTTTGCACTGCTGACTCTGAAACAGTGTCTTATGCCATCATTTCAGGGACAAAGATTGGTTAGCTCCAACACCGGCCGGTGCCCATAGCCCGGACAGGGGAAAGCCTGCTGACCTCCGAATCACACTTTCACAGGCCCCACGTGAGTGTGCCGACTTCTGGCAAAGGCACGGACTTAAGCTACAATCCTGATAACTCTTTAAGGGGGGGCAGATCACCAAGTTAAGCGGTTTCCATTTTCCAGACACTAGCTCAGCCCCCAGCTCTAAGAAAAAGGAAGCACAGGGATCCCTTTCCCCTGCAGGCAAGGAGAGGGAGGCCCAGAGTTCTGGGTTCTGTATGAAGTCAGGGTATCTGCTGGCCCACTGTTGTGGCCGTGTGCACCTGGGAGAGAAAGTGATACACAGTTGGAGCCCTTAGAAGGTTTCATTTGGTGCCTTTACCAGGACTTTGAGATAAAACTGAATACTTGATACTCCACTGCAAAGATGGTTTCAACTTTCAAAAAGAATCAACATCCCTCTGAAGAAGCAGAAGAGTGAATGGTTTTTTCAAGTTTCCTGATTCAAAGCCATTTCCCCTTTAAGAAATTCAAGGACTCGCAAACACTGGCCAAAGGGCACAGTCATATATGGCAACATGATTGTCGTATTTCTTGTAAAGTTCAATATCTGTAAATGATCACCTAAAACTTGCTGGGGTGAGAAATTAACAAAAATCACAATTGCAAAGCGCCTGAATTTTACATCTTTCATCTTCCCTTTCCCTTTGTTGTAAATAAAACTTTGAAGGGGAAACATTATTTTCATTTTGTTAGATTTGTTCCCTTCTTTTTCTTTCACATCATTGAAACTCCCAACCAAAAGATGAAATAAGGAAAATCAACCTTAAAGCTGAACCTATTGATTCTACCTTCCTTTTAATTTTCTCCTTAAAATGCTTCAGATGAACAATTTTTCACTTCTCAGAAAAGAGAAAATTGATACCCTGGGCAAACCTTAACGCAAATGAGCATTAAAAGTACCATAGGGGGCACCTGGGTGGCTCAGTCGGTTAAGCGTCCGACTTCGGCTCAGGCCGTGATCTCACGGGTCGTGAGTTCGAGCCTGGCGTTGGGCTCTGTACTGATGGCTCAGGGCCTGGAGCCTGCTTTGGATTCTATGTCTCCCTGTCTCTCTGCCCCTCCCCTGCTCACACTCTGTCTCTTCTTTCTCTCTCTCAAAAATAAATAAACATTAAAAATTAAAAAAATACCATCGAATCCACTTGTTTTTTACACTTATATATATTATTTTGTGAAATGTTTCTTCAAGTCTTTTGTAATTGATCTGTGGTTCTTTATGTTTTCTAGATCTGAACTATATTATCAAATGTACATACAATGTTTTCTGTCAACCTGGGGCTTGCCTCTTACCTTCTTAATTGTCTCTTTTGAAGAACAGAAAGTTTAAATTTTGATGCAATCCAATTTCTTAAGTTTTTCCTTGATGATTGTTTGCTTTTGGTGGCATAACAAATTGTCCACCCAAGGTGGAAAGTGTACTCTTGCTTACTTCTAGCGGTTTTATAGTGTTAGAATTTGCATTTATATCTAAGACCTATTTCTGAATTTTTGTTTTGTTTTATTTGGTGTGAAATTGAGTTCATTTTTTTTTGTCCACATGGATATCTAGTTTTTCCAGCACCATTTATGGAAAACACTATCCTTTCTCCACGGAATAACTTTGATGTTTTTGCCAAAAATCAATTGACAATACCTGTGTAAAACTATGGATTCTGGACTCAGTTCATTGATGTATTTTTTCGTCTTCATGTTAATACAAACTTTGGTCTTCACTTTTCAAGATTATTCTGGGCAGACTTACCTCCTTTGCAATTCCATGTAAATTTTATAATCACCTCTTCAATTTCTACACAATTCTGCTAGGATTTTTATTTTTTTTATTTTTTAATTTTTTTAAATGTTTTTATTTATTTTTGGGACAGAGAGAGACAGAGCGTGAGCAGGGGAGGGGCAGAGAGAGGGAGACACAGACTCCGAAGCAGGCTCCAGGCTCTGAGCTGCCAGCACAGAGCCCGACGCGGGGCTCAAACTCACAGACTGTGAGATCATGACCTGAGCTGAAGTCGGACGCCCAACTGACTGAGCCACCCAGGCGCCCCGGATTTTTAGATAAATATGGAGAGAAGTGACATGTTAACCATATAGAGTCTTTCATTCAGATCATGAATTTGGAACCTCTCTCCATTTATTAAGACCTCCTTAACTTTTCTCAGCAATGATTTCAGCTTTTGGTTGAAAGATACTGTACATTTTTCATCTAGTGTATTCCTAACTATATTTATGATATTCAAAATGGAATTAAAAATTATTTTCCAATTGGTGGTTTCTAAGAGACAGAAATATTATTTTTTGTATATTAACTTTCTATCCTTTGACTTTACTAAACTTACTATGCTCATAGTTTATTTCATAGGTTTCTTAGGATTTTTTTTACATACACAGTCATGTCATCTTTGAATAAAGACAGTCTTACCTCCTCTTTTCTTGTATGTATGCCTTCTGTTTGTTATTTTTCTTGCCTTATTGCGCTAGCTAGAATCTCTAGCATAATGATGAGTCGAAGTGGTGAGAGCAAACATCTTTGCCTATTCCTGATTTTAGGGTGAACATTTTTGAGATAAAACGGGGATCAGATTATCAAAGCAGACTCACACAATTCAGAGATGTTAGAGCAGTCCAGTGACACGGATGAGGCAGGAACAGGTTCAGAACCGCTGACACAGCAGAGCTCTTCAAGTCCTTTCTTGTGACATCTGATATGCCCTTGTGCCTTTTTAAATGCTGAATGCAGGTCACATAATTTACACACAAGTGAACCATTTAAGTCTTGAAACCATCTCTGTTTTATACTCCAACAGTACCTAACATTTTCCAGGGAACAATGCTGCATAAATGCATAGGCTCCAGTTTTGTTTATTATAAGCAAGCCTGTCCACAGGTAGGGATTCTCCTTCCAGAGAATACCATTAGCTTCTTTGCCCAGAGGTTCATCATTTCATGTTTATAAGGAAATTGAATCAGATCACCTGTCTTCTATCTTTTCCACGGGCTTCTCCCAGTTACCAAGGATGTAAGAATGAATTAAAGATGCTATTTCATCTTTTCCTTTTCAATATTCAATTTTTCACCATTAAGTGTCATGTTAGCTGAAGGTTTTTGTAGATTCCCTTAAATCAGACTGAGTAAATTTTCTTCTATACCTAGTTTGCTACAAGTTTTATTATAAGTTAATAAAAAAATTTTAAGTTTATTTATTTTGAGAGAGAGAGAGAACACAAGTGGGGTAGGGACAGAGAGAGAGGGAGAAGGAGAATCCCAAGCAGACTCTGCTGACATTAAGCTTGATCTCATGAACAGTGAGATCATGACCTGAGCTGAAATCAAGAGTTGGACACTTAACCAACTGAGCCACCCAGGCGCCCCAGTAGTAAATTATTTTCTAATGCTTTCTCTACATTTACTGGGATGATCAAATCATTTTCCTCACTTTGTTTGTTAATGTGGAAAATTACATTGATTTTCAAATGTTAAACCAACATGGCGTTCCTAGGATAAGTCCTACTTTATTATATGTATTGCCAGATATACACACACAGACGCACACATTTTGTCAATTGCTTTTTTACATTTAAGAACAATTTGTGGTAAAAGTTGGGCCCCTGGGTGGCTCAATCAGTTAAGGGTCTGACTCTTGGTTTCGGCTCAGGCCGTGATCTCACAGTTTTGTAAGTTTGAACCCCACATCGGGCTCTTCACTGGCAGTATGGAGCCTGCTTGGGATTCTCTCTCCCCGACCCCCGTTCTCTCTGCCCCTCCCCTGCTTGTGCTGGCTCTGTTTCTCTCAAAGTAAATAAATACAATTTAAAAAATTGTGGTAAAAGCATATCACGTAAAATTTAGTCTTAACCAGTTTCAAGTATACAGAGCACTAGTGTTAATTATTTCTACATCTTTGTGCAACAGATCTCTAGAACTTTTTCATTTTGCAAGACTGAAACTCTATACTCATTAAACATCAACTCTCCATTTCCTCCTCCCCCTCAGCCCTTGGTAACCACATTCTACTTTCTGTTTCTATGAGTTTGACTACTTCAGGTACCTCATACAAGTGGAATCTTGTGCGGTATTTGTGTTTTTTATGCCTGGTTTGTTTAACTTAATGTCCTTGAGGTTCATCCATGTTGTACAATACGACATGATTTTCTTCCTTTTGAAAGCTCAGTAATATTCCATTGTATGGATATACCACATTGTCTTTATTCATTCATCTGTTGATGGACATTTAGGTTGCTTCCACCTCTTAACTATTTTGAATAACACTGCAGTGAGTGTGTGTGTGCATATGTCTCTGAGATACTGTTTTTCAGTTCTTTTGGATATAGACCAAGAAGTGGGATTGCTGATCATATGGTAATTATGTTTTTAATATTCTGGGGGAAACTCTACACTGTTTTTCACAGCAGCGGAACCATTTTATGTTCCCACAAACAGAAGGGCACAGGGTTCCAATTTCTCCATAACCTCTCTAGCACTAGTCATTTTCTGTTGTTTGTTTATTTATTTATTTTTTTTAATAAGCATACTGACAAGTGTGAGGTTTTAATTTGAATCCCTCTAATGATTAGTGATATTGAACATCTTTCCATGTATATCTATTTGGAGAATGGAGAATGTATATCTTTGGAGAAACATCAGTTCAAGCCCTTTACCCACTTAAAAAATTCTTTTTTAATGTTTATTTTTGAGAGAGAGAGAGAGAGAGACAGGGTGTGAGCAGGGGAGGTGCAGAGAGAGAGAGAGAGAGAGACAGATCTGAAGCAGGCTCCAGGCTCCGAGCTGTCAGCAGAGCTTGATGTGGGGCTCGAACCCACGAACCATAAGATCATGTCCCAAGCTGAGCTCAGACACTTAACTGACTGAGCCACCAGGGAGCCCCTACTCATTTTTTAATCAGGTTATTTGTTTGTTGTTGTTGTTTTGAGTTGTAGGAGTCCTTTGTATAATCTGGATACTTATGCCTTCTCAGATATATGTTGTTTGCAAGTATTTTTCCCCTTCCATCGGTTGCCTATTTGCTCTGTTGATTCTTCCTTGGCTGCACAGAAGTTTTTGAGTTTGATGTAGTCGCATTTGTTAATTTTTGTTTTTGTTGCCTGTGCTTTTGGTGTCAACTCCAAGAAATCATTGTCAAGTGCAATGTCCTGAAGGCTTTCCCCTACAGTTTCTTATGGGAGGTGTATCATTTTAGATCTTTTGTTTAGGTCTGTAATCCATTTTGAGTTCATTTTTGTACGTGGTCTAAGGTAGGACCCAACTTCATCCTTCTGCACATGGATATCTGGTTTTCCAAACACCATTTGTTGCACAAAGTGTCCTTTGCCCAATGTGTAGTTTGGGCACTCTTGTTGAAGATCATTTGGCCATATATTCAAGGCTTTATTTTGGGCTCTCTATCTGTTCTGCTGGTGTATAGATATGTCTTTGTGGCAGTGCTCACACCGTCTTAATTACTGTTGCTCTGTAGCATGTTTGGAAAGCATAAAGTGTGAAGCTTCCAACTTTTTCTTTTTCAAGATTTCTTTGACTGTTCTGGATCCCTTGAGATTCCATATGAATTTTAGGATGGGTTTTCTTTTATTTCTGCAAAAAATGGCATTGGATAGGGATTACATTGAATCTGTAGATGGCTTTGGGTGGTATGGACATTTGAACAACATCAAGTCTTTGAATCCACAAACACAGGGTATCTTTCCATTTATTTGTATCTCCTTTCATTTCTTTTTGCAATATCTTGTTTTTTTTTAAATGTTTATTTATTTTGAGAGAGAGAGAGAGAGAAAGAGAGAGAGAGAGAATGTGTGTGTGTGTGTGTGTGTGTGTGTGCATGAACTGGGGAAGGGCAGAGAGAGAGTGAGAGAGAGAATTCCAAGCAGGCTCTGCACTGTTAGCACAGAGCCCAGCGAGGGGCTCGGACTCACAAACTGTGAGATTGTGACCTGAGCTGAAATCAAGAATCGGACCCTAAAACAACTGAGCCACCCAGGTGCCCCAATATTTTGTCATTTTTGACGTACAAGCCTGTCACCTCCCTGGTTAGGTTTTTTTGTAAGTATTTTATTCTTTTTGCTACTATCATGAATGGGATTGTTTTTAAATTTCCTTTTCAAATGTTTCATTGTTAGTATATAGAAATATATATAACTGACCTTTGAATGTTGATTTTGTACCTTTTAGCTTTTGCTAAATGAGTTTTAATAGGTTTTTTCCTTGCGTGTGAAATCTTTAGGGTTTTTTTTTTTTTCATATTAGATCATGTCATCAGAGAGCAGAGATTAAATATACTTCTTCCTTTCTAGTTTGGGTGATGCTCTGTCTAGGACTTGAGTACTCTGTCGAACAGTAGTGGCCAGAGTTGGCATCCTTGCCTTGTTTCTCCTCTTAGAGGAAAAGCTTTCAGTCTCTTACAGTTGAGTGTGATGTCTGCTGTGGGCTTGTCATCTGTTAAGGCAGTTTTCCTCCTATATCCAGTGTGTTGTGCTTTTTAAAAAATTCTTTTTATTATGAAAGAGTGTTGAATTTCATCGAGAGCTTCTTCTGCATCTGTTGAGAAGATCACGTGGGTTTTGCCTTTTGTTCTGTTAATGTGGTGTGTTACATTTACCGATTTCCGTATGTTGAACAGTGCTTGCGTTCCAAGTAGAAATCCCACTTCCTTATGGTATATAATCTCTTAATGTGCTGTTTTGTGAAGTTTGTTAGTATTTTGTTTAGGATTTTTGCATCAATATTCATCATGCATATCGGTCTTTAGTTTTCTTTTATTTTTGTGCCTTTGTCTGGCTTTGATATAAGAGTAATTCTGGCCTCAGAGAGAAGTGTGGAAATGTGCCCAGCTCTTCAGTTCTTTGGAGGAGTTTGAGGAAGATTAGGGTTAATTATTCTTGAAATGTTTGGTAAAATTCTCCAGTGAAGACATCTGGTCCTGGGCTTTTCTTTGTTGAGTGTTTTTTATTTTGTTAATAAAACTTTATTTTAAGGATATGTATGGCAGCTTGAAGAACAAGGGTGTTAGTAGCACAACCACACGTATGGTAATTGGAAAATTGTTCAAGATACTTCAGTAGGTCCAGTCACCTCTGAGTTCCTGCGAAGACCCTGCAACAGCAGCCTTAGCAGTCTGCTTCTGACCACCTCCTCCCAAGCAAGAGTCTCTGGTTTTCCACATTACATTGTCACCCAGAAATAGGAGCTTCAGCTCCTGAATCAATTATGTTTGATTTTTTCAAACAATGTCTGAGCTGAAGCTGGACGCTCAACCGACTGAGCCACCCAGATGCCCCATGTAGCTTTAGTAATTTTTGCTCACTTAATCAGTTTCTGAGAGATGTGTGTCAAAATTTCCAACTATCATTGTGGTTTTGCTGATTTTTTTTTTTTCCTTTTAGTGTTCTCGGTTTTGGCTTCTGAATATTTATCTCAACAGCGTTCTGTTCATATTTCATGGATTCAGTGTTTTATCTCTCTGGTCATATTCACTATTCTCTTTGTAGTTTTCTTCAGCATCCCACAGTGTATTTTTCCCTTGGGTTCCCCCCCCCACCCCCCGACCCTTTTTCTGGTTTGTAGGTTTTGTTTAATATCTTTCACATTAGAAGGTCTCCTCCAAGGTCTTGACTGTATTTAAGAGCGAGGCACAAAACGCTAGCTGGAACTTGTTTGTGCCTGGGTGTGCACTGTAGCACGGTGGGGTGGGGATCTCCTCTTTGCTGGGGACCAGCACCTGCTCGTATATGTAGCGAATTACTCTGCTCCCTCGGTCTAGGGCTGTCATTCTGTCTGCTTCTCCTGGGAACCAAGGGCTTAAAAGGGTTGTAGTTATAAACATTGGGAATGAAACTTTAACTTAGACCCTGTGTTTCAGGACAGCACACGCCTCCCATTTTCAGCAGGATCCTCTGTGCCTCCTTCTAAATATTTTCTGGAGGTATGCTCTGGATTGGATGGCCACCAGGGTGAGAGGGTCTGGCTGAGGAAGCTGCTGATTTCCCAGGGGAGGGGTGTTGGTCATAACGGATTCTCCTAATGGCCATCAGTGAATCCCCTTTGCACCCCAGACCCTTTACCAGCATTTAAGGGTAACTAGTGACTCCAATTTCTAAGTCTTTCCAGATTTTTATAATGGGAACCTGCTTGATTTTTTTTTGTGTGTGTGTGGAATTTCCTCCTAGCAGGCTTACATTTTAGCTTTCTCTATTTTGTTAACTCAGTTACTATTTGTCCTTATAGTTTCCCTCACCCCCAATTTTGTTGATGTCCCTCTTCTGCCATAGTTTCCTCCATTCCCTTTATCCCATGTTCTCGACTTTTCATTTTCTCTATTGTCATTATAATGGGGTTTCCAGAGAGAAAGGTTAAGCTCATATTTAGTCACGTTTTAATTGGAATTCTTACTGCAGTGGGTCATACCTTTTATATTTTACTATTTTTAAATTGCTTTCCATGGCACTGTACTGATTCATGTTCCAACCGGTAGTTGAGAAATTTTACTTTAGAGCGTCACCAGCTTTTGATATTATGTGAAGTCTTTAATTTTGACCAATCTGATGGGTGGAGAGGGCTATATAATTATTTATATTTATTTATTAAAATGTTTATTAATTTTGAGAGAGAGAGAGAGTACAAGCGGGGGAGAGTCAGAGAGAGAGAGAGAGAGAGAGAGAGACAGAGAGACAGAGAATCCCCAGCAGGCCCCATGTTGTCAGCACAGAGCCTGATGCAGGGCTCAGTCCCACGAACGGTGAGATCGTGACCCGAGCCAAAATCAAGAGCCTGATGCTCGACTGACTGAGCCACCCAGGCGTCCCTGTAATTGTGATTTTAACTAATGTTTCTCCAGCTCCTGTTTTGGAAGTAGCTGTCGGATGGCCATGAAGCCTGGGCGTGCCAGGGGAGGCTCCTGCGTAACTGCCCTTGGCTTCAACAAGCCCCTCAGTGAGCACAGAGGAATGGTCTGGCTTTCATTTGCCTATTTTGCTCTGTCCGTGTGCAGACAGGAAGCCCACTGGCCATTCTCATGGAGGTTGCCCACTCTTTAAGCCTCTGGCCTCTCTTTAAGCATTCTGGCTAAGATCTCCCTCGTGTGGGTCACCGTCCAGCTATGCAGTTGGGGACCAGGGGAGCCAGGTTTCCATCACCAGCTCTGCTCCATTAGGTTTCACATCATTTATCCTTAAAGATAGCTCCATTCCATGATGGCGTCTCTCGAGATCTGTGTCACTTCCATCACTGTCCAGTTAGGATGGCAGGTCTGGGCGTCTTCCAGGCCTAAGAGTTTTCATTTTGTGTGTGCATGGTTTGTTTATATTCTTTGCTCATACTTCAGTTGAGTTCTTTAAATGCCTTGTGACTCTGACTTTTTGCCAACCTTTTAAGCTTTGGTGTAATGAATCTATCAATCTTTCCCTTTATGCCTCATGTTCCCATGTGGTTTAGGAACTCTTTTCCTATCCCCAAATCATAAAATTTTACTAGAAGAAAATATAGTACTTGATTTAAAGTTTTCTTTTCACTTTTAGCCATTGATCCATGGAAGTAGGATCCATTTGAAGTAGGTACATAGTTGTATTTTTTTTTTTTTTTCCTGTATGGTGAACACATTTCCCCAGAACCACTTAATAGATCATCTGTCCTTTCCCCACTGGGATGCTGATTCTGTTGTGTTCTTGTACCCATTAGCTAGGTAGTCATTGTTTAACAGTTGCCAAGAATGGCCTGGAATAGGGGTGCCTGGGTGGCTCAGTCGGTTAAGCGTCTGACTTTGGCTCAGGTCATGATCTCATCGCTTGTGAGTTCGAGTCCCGCGTTGGGCTCTGTGCTGACAGCTCAGACCCAGAGGCTGCTTCAGATTCTGTGTCTTGCTCTCTCTCTGCCCCCCCCCCACTCACACTGTGTGTGTGTGTGTGTGTGTGTGTGTGTGTGTGTTTCTCTCTCTCAAAAATAAATAAACATTAAAAAAAAAAAAGCATGGCCTAGAATAGAGCCCTAAAGAGAGGAGTGTTCAGAAATAGACAAAGTATTTGTACCTCTAAAGCTTGGGTTCTAGGGCTATCCTTCAACTCTTTGCTTGAATGTCTCCCCTCGGTAGGTCTCCCTGCGCCCACCCCATGTGTCCAGTGCAATGTGTCTACGAATACAGTGGTGGCACAGGGGAGAGAATTAGCAAATCTATTATTCTCTGTTGCACGATTTTAATGACGTGTGTGTCTGGCACAGGGATTAGGTATTTTTCATCTTTAGTCCCCAGATTTAGTGTGGGCTAATGCTCATATGTCAAAAATTGTTTTAGAAATTTTGGCATAGGTTTATCCTAACTATGACTTCAAAAGGGCTTTAAGGCTGCTAGGGCATGGCATGCAATGAACAAAATTAAACTATATTTTGAATCTTTTCTCTAACCCTCAGTTACTGATATACTATGACATTTAATTACGTGTTTGCTTTCATTTATTTTAGAGCAGCTATAAATCATGAATGTTCAAAGGAAAGTAAGTGTGCTTAGCTAGGACAAATATTAGGATACAAAAACGGATGTGCAAATATAATGCTAATCAGATACAATACAGACCATCTTATAAAAATGTGTTTATGTGTGTACACATGACAATGGGCTAAACTTCCCCATGGGGTAAAATGTGATTCTTCTGTGTCATCAGCACAGAAGACTTAACCAATTTCAGCTCTGATGTAGTTACTCAAACACACTCACAAGCCACACCCCCACATCCTCTCCCACAGGCATATACCCATGTGAGGGAATTTTCCATTGAGTAACATTGGAAAAATTTAAAATCTTCTGGTTCAAAACTTTTAAAAACCATCTCAAGTAAGCTTCATCAACATATCTAACGTTGGCCTCACTGACAAACACTCAGTGATAAGTATTAAAATGGAAATACAGTAAAGTAGATTATCTTATTTATTGGGTTCTTACTCGTCTGTTTCTGCCCTTTAATTCACCACTAGAATCGCAACGTTCTCAAGAGTACTTAGCAATAAATGCATATGCACTATAGAAACAAGTGCTTACAGCGAGGTATTATTAAAGATGAGTGAGATAGAAATTGATCCAGAATGATAGTTATTCAGTCAAAGAAGTGTCTTGAATGCATAGATGCTATAATCAGATGAAGCTAAGATTTCCCTCCTCTATTGGGCCTAGGAATCGTGACACTTTTCAATTGCAAATGAAATACTAGTTGAAGAGAGATGAACCCCCTTGGGAATTTGGGCCAGCCACACCCAAATCATTGAACTTTGAATACAGATCCAATAGGCAGCTGGACACCGAATAGCACTGTGTATGAAGACGTTGGTTCAGCCATAACTTTGTCACTGTAAGATTTGGGCCAAGGAGATACAGTGTCCTCAATTATACGATGGGTTGTTAAGAATACCTGTCCTGCCTTCTTTACAAAACTGCTGTAAGAACAAAATACAATTAAAATTTATATATCCTTACTATTCAGTAATCTGTGACAAGCAATACATCCTTATCACCGTTAACGCCGAGAACCAGAGTCACTGTGGCAGGCGTGGTGGCGAGCCACTTGGCTCGCTCTTGAAACAAGAACTTGCTGATCAGTGAGTTGTCCAAGAGCCTCCTGCTGCAGCGCCTTCTGGATCTCCCATGGTAGCTGAAGGTTGTGTTTTTCCTGGGCAGCCTCTGGCAATGACTTACATGGTGTTGCACTAGGACCTAGCCATTTCTGCCCCACGTGGGACTGTCTCCACTATGGGCACTACTTGCTCTGGATCGTACCGGTGGACTGGCCAGCACTCTGCCAGGGCTGCGTTTCGGTTGGATGGCTTTCCTACTCATGTCTCCCTCCTTCCCTCTCCCTTCTCATAGAGATCAGACCACATCACAGCCCGAAGGCTCTCCCTGCCTCGTCCTGTTCTTTCTCCCTTTTATCTTTCTCAGGCATTACCTCCGATAAATGTTTGCACGTCTAACTCCTGTCTTGGCATCTGAGTTCCAGAAGACCCAACTAACATCAAACCCTAATCATCTAAAAAGCAACCCTGCCAATATTTTGTATTTTTCTTTCCAGAGATTTCCCTATGTATAAGCATTGTGGGATTTTTATTTTAAGATGGCTAATTTCTTTTTCTTTTTTTTTAAATGTTTATCTATTTTTGAGAGGGACAGAGAGAGAGACAGAGCACGAGCAGGGGAGGGGCAGAGAGAGAGGGAGACACAGAATCCGAAGCAGGCTCCAGGCTCTGAGCTATAAATCAGAGTTCTCCACCGTCTCCCCATAGCTTTATAGAAGGAGGGTCTGATTCTTCCTGCACAAGAGCTGTGGCCTCTGCACAGCCTGTTTCCACGCTGGCCTGGAGGTCCAGCTGAGCGTGAGCAACAACCACACTGCCTTCAGTTCTGAGCAGTCTGCTCCTGAAGTAGCCAAGCCCCGGGCTAGACACTCTTGCTTCTTGGTTCACGTGCTATCCTGTGCGGGCGCACTCGAAGGTAGGCTCAGTTGAGTATCAAGAGCCCTAACTGACAAGGAGCTTCTTCATCAAATGCTCCTGCCCTGACTCAGAGGCATTACTTCCCATTGACCTTGGGAAAGCAGAGAGCCTGCGCTCTCTTGTCCGGTTGGTTGGGTGGATGGTCGGGGCCCCTTTAAGGGCACTCCTTGACTGCTATTTCAGATGAGATGATCCGGAGCATGGTTTTGTGTTGTTTCCATTGTTATCTCTCCCCTTCTAATTCTATTTTTGACTTGACTTCTGTGTTAGAGCTACCACTGCATAAATATTCCATAAATTTCACGTACAGGCTTTGAAAACATTTGAAGTCATTATGTGTATTCATTTCACCCAGAGCTCTCTCTTTTAACTTACTTCACTAAAGAGTTTAGTTATTTATACATTTTCATGTGGGTAAATCTGTATTTTCAGATTGTTTCTCTCTCCTTAATTTAGCTTTTCAACTTGATGGTTCAATTCTACAGGGAATGTACCTGGGAAGGTGTGCTTGGAAGGAGCCAGGTGAAATGGATAAAAACGTGGGCTCTCTTCCTACACGGAGTGAGATCAGTAACCTTTCTGAGCCTCTTTTCCTCATCTGTATTGTAAAATGGGAATCAAATAAGATCCTCTTAGCCTTAGGAGGTGACAATATCAGGAGGCGTGCAATCTTCCTTCAGGGTCACACTTATCTAAGGACGGTTCTCTTCCTTTGAAGGGAAGTCCACCATGGGAATTAAAAAGAAATTTTTCTGAACTTTCACTCAGACTTCAGCTTACTCCCTGACTACGAATCTGCAAATTCCATTTGTCTCCAAGCCACTCGACACAGAGTCCTGGAGTCTGGGCCATGGCCATTTCACACCAGAGCATTTCTGCTTTCCTCCAGAAAGAGCATTTCTGATTTTCTCCAGGTGATATTCACAAGCAGTCTCTTTTTCTACTACAGTCGTCCGGACACTTGAATTTCCAGGGTCATAAATACAATAGAGCTTACGTTCACCAATATCTTTAGCCTGAGGAATCTCAAAAATCTAAAGTCACAAGTCCTACCACTCCAGAAATAAAGGCAGGGGCAGGTCCTATAAAGAGCATAAACTTGGGAGTCTCACATAGATCTGTCCTGTGCGAATTGCAAATATTTCAGCAAACCTTCTTGTCACCTTTATTTCTCATCTGTAACATAGGCACGAGGACCACATTTACAGTTTTCTCTTTAGATGATACGCTTTTAAAAGCCAGTTTTTATTTTTTTGCTTCTTATAGATATTTCTTCTGTGGCTTGAACTTTCGAAACCGAGATTGAGTTTCCAGTTTCCATGGTAAAAGGTTTTTCTTTTTCTCCGAGGTCAAAGAAGTGATCCCTCGAAGCCACAGAACGTCATCTTTTGAAATCATTGGAAAATGGGTGGAGGCATCGGATCCCCTGAACCGGAGAGAACACAGAGCCCAGGCTACCACGGCGAGAAGCATCTGCTGAAGGGGAGCGGCTGTGTTAGGTAGCATTGCACCCTGTGGATCCCAGTTCTATCTTTCCCGTCAATTAGTACGATGGGAAAATACTTGTAGTGTTCGATCATGTCTTCCACCGAATTAAACTTCTGAAACACAGAAAAGAAAGTTAATGAAAATGTAAATATCTTTTGTGTCTGTGGGTTAAAGCACAGAATTAGATGCTTCATTTTAGTTAGAGAAGAAGTTAATTCAATTTATATATATATATATATATAATATATTATATATATATATTATATATATATATAGATTATATATATAATATATATAATATATCTATATTATATATAATATATTATATATATATCTATATTATATATAGATATATATATAATATATTATATATATATATATTTTGAATTGTGAAGGTGTGTCATAAAGTGTTTTTTTTTTTTTAAAGAATGGGGAGAGCCAGCTCTGGAAGGAAGAGAGATAAAAATGATAAAGTAACAAGGGAGAGCAGGGTGCTTGGGGAGACCAAAAGTGAGCGGGTCAGGGCTCGACCTTCACTTCGTAAATTGGTCAGAAGGCCTCAGTGAGCTTCCCTCCTGGAAACCCCTCTGTTCCAAGGAGTCCTGGGGTAATCAGAAGGAATAGAGCTGGCCTCAGGGTGCTGGTAGCTGTTAGCCAATGTCCCTTCCTTCCCAGGGCTTCTTGTGAAACACCGACGTGATAGCAGACCTTCACATGTTGATGTTTCTGGAGGTACACGGGTAAAGGGCTGTGGACAGTGAGATTATTTCTTTTTCCTTTTCCTTTTTTTAAAAGTTTATGTATTTCAGAGAGGGAGAGAGCAAGCACAAGTGGAGGAGGGGCAGAGAGAGAGGGGGACAGAGGATCTGAGGCAGACTCAGAGCTATCAGCACAGAGCCCAATGTGGGGCTCCAACTCACGAACCACGAGATCATGACCTGAGCCCGGATCAAGAGTCCGACTCTGAACCGACTGAGCCATCTAGGTGGCCCGAGATTATTTCAAGCTTAGGGAATCAGGATGTGCTTTGCTGAAGATGTAGACTTGAAACGGGCTATACCTTCTGGGTGATTCTACATAAAGGGGCAAGAGGTTTAAGGATTCTAAACGCACAGGAAGAAGCATGAACGAAGACAGACGTTGAGGACAAGGGGGCACGGACAGTGATGCTGCTGAACTGAGTTTGGGTGTGTTCTCAAAGGGAATACTGGAGGACGAGTGGGAAGAGCTTGCTCAGTCTGCCTTGCACACCTTAAGACGACGCGTGCCCTCGATCCTCCTTGGCCACAACCCTGTAAGGTGAGCAGGGCAGGAGGAACGGCCTTCATGCAGAGCTAAGGAAACCGCAGCTCAGAGACGTGGCCTGACCTGCTTGGAGGTCACACAGCTAGGGGGCCAGGACCAGGAATGGAACCTGGTTTTTCTGGACATGAGTCTGCCCTTTCCCCTCTGCACCTTGCCAGTGGCGTGTGAGCCCGGATGCCGACAGACCAGGGTAGAGACGACACAGCCCGAAGGGAGGGAGCCATGGTGGGGATGACTCTGATGCTGTTCTAGCATCATACACACTCCTCCCTCTGCCCAGTGCGCCCCAGCACGGAAATGTTTGCGGGCCTTCGGGACATCCAGCAGGAATGAGATGGCCTTGGTGCCGGTCCTCATGGGGATTACATTCTAGTGGGGGCAGATGGAAAATAATTTCCTGTGCAAATAGGTAATTTCATTTAGGGACAATGTGCTCTGAAAACAGTCAGCTTGGAACTCAAGAGGGACCTGCCCTTGGGGCTGCATGTGGTGGCTGGGAGGGAACTGCTGTTTCCTCAGGGGAGTTCTGAGTTGAAATACAAGAGACCTGTAACTGCCATGGCGGTCCCATCCTTCCCGCCACTTGTGGAGGGTGTGAGGAGTAAAGAGGTGTCACAATGGGGGAAGGAGGCAGGCAATGACGAATTTCCTGACATGGGCCAGTCCCTGGATCCACTCCGTTCCTGCCTGTCCTGATGATGGAGTTCCCAGGGCTCTCCGGTGTTCCCACCCAGGCTCATCCGACTTTGTGTTCTGTCTTTTCACACTGAAAACAGTCCTGATGAAATCTGTAAGTGGCTGGCCCCTCTGTGCCTGTTACTGTATCTGGTTTCAGTGAGATGACCCACCTGTCCACCCCTAACAGGTATTCAATAGCTACCAGTTCCTACCTGATGCCGAGGTAAGGTGGTTTTGCCAGGGGTCACACGGGGAAAGCAAGTGTTGTGTGACAGAGGTCATAGGTGAAGGGCCTATGGGGACCAAGTGCCTGAGTTCCAACCTGGGCTCTCCCGCTCACTAGCTGTGTGACCTCAGGCAAGTTTCTTACGCTCTCTGTTTCAGTTTCTTTACCTATGGACAGGGATGGTAACGGCAGGACGTACCTCTGAGGGCCATTGTGAGGATTAATTGAGTTGACACATACATAGCGTTTAGAAGAGAACTTAGTGTATACAGTGAGTGCTCAATAAACGTCATTCCTATGACCTCATCCTTTCTAGGTTTGCCAAGAACACGAACAAAGACCAATGAAATCACTGGAGAGGGTTATAGACGATCACTGTATGCTTTCTACGCCATCAGGAAGGCTTTTTTATGGTGTTTCCCTTCCAGTTATAAACTAAGCACAGAGTTTTCTCTTTTTTCACGTTTGGCAAAACTAAACGTAATGAAGACAAGCTTGTCATGTGGAAGTCTTCGGTGACATTGGTTAACCCCACGTGGCACAAAGGAAATTTCTCTTCCCTGGTGTTCATCTTCAGAGGGAAAATGCTTGCTTCCAGAATATTCTCATTCCTGCTATCTTTAGGATGGTCTTGAAATCATGAGTCAATATTAATTATTTTAATAACCTACTGCCTGGATGCCAATGTATATGAAATCATAATTTTAATAAGTGGTAGGAAGCAAGCAAGGCATCATTTCTTATTATTTCCTCCTTGTGATAGGCCCACAACTGACACATTAAAGAGACTTTTAAAAAATATTATAACTAAGCTCTTAATTTTATATCAAATGATTTTTTTCCAGGAGGAGAGCAAATGTCATCCTAATATTAGGTCTTAAAAAATTTGTTTACGCATCAGGCTCTGTGCTGACAGCTCAGAGCCTGGAGTCTGCTTCGGATTCAGTGTCTCCCTCTCTCTGTGCCCCTCCCCTGCTCATGCTCTGTCTCTGTCTCTCTCTCTCCTCTCAAATAAATAAACATTAAATCAAATAAAAAAAAATTTGTTTACACCTCTTATGTTTGGCCTATATACCAGCTGTAGGCAATGGTTGACTGCCAGAAAGGTAAGTAAATCTGTTTGGGTGCACGCATAGGAGTGAAAGAAGAAAAGAGAAGCAGAGCGGCAGACGGAAGAAACGAGAAGCCGTAAGCTCATGGGCTCATTGTTTGTCTCTACTAGTTTTTAAAGTTTATCAGGTTGGGGAACCTGGGTGGCTTAGTCAGTTAAGCGTCTGCCGACTCTCGATTTCCACTCATGATCTCATGGTTTGTGAGCTTGAGCTCCGCGTCGGGTTCAGTGCTGACCGTGCAGAGCCTGCTTGGGATTCTCTTTCCCTCTCTCTGCCCCTCGCCCCTCTAAATAAATAAGCAAACTTCAGGGAACGGTCTGGTGATGGAAATTGCTCCCTTCTATGAGCTTTCACGGAGATGTTGACAAACGTGATTTCTAGACTTAGATGCAGGGCTCATGTCTGGCAGCAGATGAAGTTCCTCAGGTTATTAATGGCAGGTGCCTCTCTGGCCAGGGCTGGGGTTCTACCAGTTGCTAAATATTTCCAGCCTCACCCCTGCTCAGGTACATGCATAGATGGGCACAGATTAGCAGGGTCTCCCTGGCCGGCAGGGACTGTGTGTCCCCAGAATGGGGATTCATTTAGAGAAGAGGAAGAGACAGCGTGACCACGGAGGCAGAGATCGGAGCCATGTGGCCCACAAGCCAAGGAGCCAAGGATCGCCCAGAGCCACCGGAAGCTGACAGGGGCAAGGAAGGATCCCTCCCTCAGTGTCCAGAAGCCCCGCTGATACTTTGATTTCGGGTGTCTGGCCACCAGAATCGCAGGAGAGTACATTTTTTAAAGATGTTTATTTACTTTTGAGGGACAGAGCGTCAGCAGGGGAGGGGCAGAGAGAGAGGGAGACACAGAATCCGAAGCAGGCTCCAGGCTCTGAGCTGGCAGCACAGAGCCTGATGCGGGGCTCGAACCCACGAGCGGTGAGATCATGACCTGAGCCGAAGTCGGATGCTCAACCCCCTGAGCCACCCAGGTGCTCCACATTTCTGTTGTTTTAAGCCACCAAGTTTGCAGTACTTGGTTACAGGCCCCAGAGAGTGAAGGCGATGGGTCTCTCCGAAATCTGAATTTAGACATGAGTTTCTAGCCACGTGGCTAACAGGATGATGCACATACCTAATCTGCAGTAAAATGGACCTTCCCAGGCTTATTCTTGGCAGACGCGTGTGGGTTTGCTCGCCTTCTGTGCTCGCTTTCTGGGGCCTCGTCCAGGCATCCCCTGCAGCCCCCCACACCCCGGGGAGAGCTGCACCTCACCTCTGCCCGGGCGCACAGGCCTGATGCAGGGGCTTTGGGGGATCATTTACGATGCAAACCCATACTGACGAAGCACCTGCCCTTTATGAGTTCGGCACTCTGTTTACATCATCTCATCTTACATGTAATAACTCCCTGGAGACAGGCGTCGCTGCATTGGATGTGTGGTTCAATTCTGAGGTTTGCAAGACAGCCCCACAGCCACGCAAAACCAAAATTGTCCCTGAAGTCCCTGTATCTCATTACCTTTCTCCTCCAGAGTCGGACTAAGACCCTCATTCTTCGTTCGAGCCCCAGGTGAAGTAGCTAGCCACTAGCCTGCACTCAGCACAGCCTTACTGTGTCCGTTTCTTTCTTCCTTTTGTAAAGCTGGGAGAGTCTCCCCCAGCCAGGCGGGGGTGCCCACGCATGGAGGGGTGCAGGAGGGAGCTGAGGGCAAGCTAGACTGTCCCAGCCTCGTGCCAGTGCCCGTTCGCTGGGAGGACGGGCAGGAAGAACCAGTGTAAAGTCTCACTTCTCACCCAGTGCCTGGCACACAGGAAGCTTCCAGAAAAGTGTTAACTATTCTTCCACCCACGTTCTGGGCTGTTTTCAAGGAGGCTGGGGACTGTTTGCGTTTGGTCACGATGTTATCTGAGACCATATGAATAGTTATGCAGGATGAGAAATGAACCCCAGCCTTGCCGTGTACCTGCTGTGACGGGGGCGGGAGGGGGGGTGGTGGTGGTGGTGGTGGTTACTTAACATTTCTGTCTTCGTGTCACTGTCTGTTAAATGGAAATATTGGCGGCACCTAAGTCCCAGGGTCGCCATGAGGATGAAATCGATCCACTTCGTAATTGTTAACGGCATTGGCTGCTTTCTGTGCACAGCAAACATATGTAAGTGTTACATAAACACAGGAAAAAGGAGGCTTTTGCTTGGGGGAAATGCACGGGAGGAGAAAATTCCAGAATAACCCAAAAAGGGTTTTCTTAAAATAGGCATTTGGATCCTTGAGGGGTCCTTGGTGACCGTAATTGGAACAGCTCACCTGGAAGCTGGCGGTCTAATCTGGGCTGTCACAGATGGTAACTGCTTCCCTGCTGGGGCAGTGAACTGGCTGACAATCTGATTAAACGCTATTCGGACGCCATCCCTGGGTCGCTGTTTCCTCTTTTACGGGCAGACCAAAGTGTGGCATGCTGGGGAAGAAGCGGTGACCTCTTTAGGTCTGGTAAAAGGGGCTCACGAACGCGTCCTTCCCAGAGGTTTTTGGAGGCCCAGGTGAGAGAGCAAAGGACACGGCATCTGGTAGGGGCCCCACGCGTCAGGGCGCGTGATTTCCCCACTCGTCAGGGCGGTGTCCCGAGCATTTAAAAGTCGTAGACAGCTTTTTAAAATAATGTGAGCAGTTCAATGAACTGGAAGAAGACAGAGGGCAGAGCGAAACTGAGCCGGGATGTTCACTAACCACAGGCATCTAGTTAAGGGGGGCTGTACCCCAGTTATTACAGTGACTCGGGATTAATAGTGAAAAATATAACAACTAACCCTTACCGTGGGCTTGCTAAACCCCTGGCCAGCTCAGAGGGTGTTAACGTTCAGTTAAGTCACTAATCCTTAATCCCAAAGGGAAGATTGGCTACTTCTCTCTAGCTTTGCCATAATACTCTCTTATTATGGCTGTATTTAGAAGATTTATGCATTAATCTATCTATCCACTCATGCTCTCCTTTTCGTCAAAACTTTCCCAGGTTCCAGCAAAGGCCCGTGTTGACCGCAACTCTCCAGCCACATGTGATTCCTAAAAAAGGGCTCTGGGTCAGACGCTGGGTTTCAGCTGGAGTCTTTTATTCATTTTTTTAATGTTTACTTATTTTTGAGAGAGAGAGAGAGAGACAGAGAGAGACAGCGTGCGAGTGAAGGAGGGGCAGAGAGGGAGCCAGGACCCCAAGCGGGCTCTGCGCTGACAATAGACAGCCCCACGTGGGGCTCGAACCCACAAACCGTGAGATGGTGACCTGAGCCGAAGTCGGACACTTAACTACCTGAGCCACCCAGGCGCCCATAAGCCGGAGTCCTCACGCAGCTGCCGACAGGATTCCCACATACCTGCCTGCCTGATGCGTTTTGGCAGCCCCAGCAATGTTCCTCGTTTTGATTTCTAGCAAAGAATAATGGGCAGTTGTGTGAAAGTTTTGTTTTCACGCTGTATTTGTTTTCTCGGTCCTCTGTGACAAAGTACCACAGATGGAGAGGGGTGGGGGCGCCTGAACAACAGAGATGTACCGTCTCACAGATCTGGACGCCGAGAGTCCAAGATCGAGGTGTGGGCACATCGGTTCCTTCTCTCTGCTTGGTGTGGAGATGGCCATCTCCTCTCTGTGACTTCACAGCCGTGCGTGTCTGTGTCCTTATCTCCTCTTGTAGAGACACCAGTCATATTGGATCTGGGCCCACCCATATGACCTCATTTTACCATAATCTCCTCTTTAAAGACCTTAGCTCTAAATACCCAATTACAGGGGTGCCTGGGTGGCTCCAGTCTGTTGTGTCTGACGCTTGGTTTCAGCTCAGGGCGTGATCTCACAGTCTGTGAGTTCGAGCCCCATATCGCTGCTTGGGATTCTGTCTCTCCCTCTTTCTCTGTCTCTCCCCTGCTTTCTTTCTCTCTCTCTAAAAATAAATAAATAAACTAAAAAAAAAAATACCCCAATACAGTTATATTCTGAGGTACTACCTGTTAGGTCTTCAACATATGAATTTGGAAGAGCTGGGGGACAAAATTCAGCCTGTAATACGTACCAACAGATACAACTGAGGTCTGGAGATGCTACACGAGAATCACTGAATTAGAGAAGTCCAGACAAGAAAAGAGCATTACATTTGAAGAAACCAAATCTCAGAGAAGTTACGTCACTGGCCTGAGCTCACATTCTTAGTCAATGACGACTCAGAACTTGAACCTTACCTTTCCTGCCATCCCCTTCCCTGCCCGCCTTCCTTCCAAGAAGAGCTGCCCTCTCACTTACTCTTCGTTTGTCTCTAGCCATTTACGGAACTGTCTGAGCCTCAGTTTCCCTACCTCGAAGGTCGGAGCAACTGTTATGTCAAGGAGGTTATGGGTTAATGTGAGGTGTTCAGATAGACCAAGACTACCACAAACACATTCAGCCCAAATCAATCTCCTTTCTTCTCTGTATTTATACAGTTGCCATGAATGCCCTCATTGACTGTCTCACCCAGCTGCCTACCAGCAGATCCGTACTGATGTGGGGCATGCTCAACATGGCCCTGAATACTGTGATGGAACTCACATTCAATTTGGAGACACAAACCTAAGGGTTCCTAATGCAGGCGGATGTTGTCAGGATGTCTGCGCTGGGAATTTGGCCCTGGGGCGGGGAAGGAATGTGGCCTTAACACCGACACAGGCTTCAGAGGAGGCCTCCCGGGAGGCAGAACTGAGATGTGTCCTGCAAAGTGAGTTTTCTTTAATGGGCCAGAGCCTTGCGAGGGTGCAGGAATGGTCAGGATTGGCTGGGGCCCCGAGGGCTGAAGCATAAGGTGGGCGGGGATGCTTGTAGAAGGGGCTGGAAGGGAATTACAGTCTCCACCTCCAGGGCGGCGCTCTTTTCTCCTATCCCAGCAGGCGTGGGGATGCGACCGACTGATGGCTTGGCCAGCATCCCCCAACTTACCCCCTTGCTGTCGTTGGTCTGGAAAAGGGAAGCTGTCAGGTTATACCCACCTCGTCTCCCCTGAGTCCTGTCCCCAGGGCAAACTGCTGATTCTTCTCCAGGAAACGGATTTTCACGTTGTAGACTCTGTTCCCATAAAACACCACCAAAACGTAGGGTTCTGCCCTGGATTTCGTGGAACAGTCTCGGACCAAGAAAGTGCCATCCTGAAGCAGAAGGAAGAATGGCCTCTTGTCAGGCAAGCCAGAACCCCACCCCAACAGTGGTGGCAAGAGTGACACTTGTGCGTATGAAGTTCCCAAATGGCTTTCTTTCTGGCAAACAGGTCTTTGGTTCAGTTTAATTTAATGAGTATTTATCGAATGTCAATATGATCAAGGGGTCTTGTTTTCTGAAAACTATACCCGTCAGATTATGACATCCCCTTCTTCCAAATTTCCCACCGTCCCCGACTGTCCTCTATGCCATGCCTACAACCTTAGTATGATGTTCAATGGATAGATGCACCGACCTGTCTTGGGGATTTTGTTTCCTGAATCTCGGCTTCAGCCAAGCCACTGTTTCTCAAGGGCACTGTCTTGCTTTTGGGAACTCAGCATTTTCCCAGGCTGCCCCAGCTGCAGGGAGTAGCCCTCCACCTCCCCTCCCAGAGGGGCTTCCTTCTCCTGCCCATGTTCGCATCTTTCCTCTTCTGCCTGATGCTCAGGTGTTATTGTAGAGACAGTGGGAGCCACTGCAGGCTTTAGCAGGAGAGGCTTTTAGCATAATAAGTGGGGCCTCTGGTCGGGAGATGTCAATATAGGGCAAGGGTCCCCAAAAGAGAGGTGGGGCGTCAGTCATTGATAGCACAAGTAGATATGTGAGGGAGGGGATAACATAGCCTCAGGTGAAGGGAAGGCAGGTGCAGGGGAAGAAAGAGGGGACGCACAAAAGGATTAAGAAGATATCTGGGAGATAGGAGGAAACCCAGAAGCTTCTGTATGACAGAAGCCAAGGGAGGAGACGGAGAATTTCCAAAAAAAGGTCCATTAGCGTGAAACGGCTGGAGGGCTGCGAAGAGGCAGACTGCAGGGACCAGGTATATCCTGGGGAATTGCTCAGGATGAACGTCTGTCTGGACATAAATGGGTAGGAAATGGAGCGATTCTCCCGAACAGAAACACACCTACAAGACTTGGTTTTGTGGTTACGTGCTGTCTTTTATACGATGACAAATACTGAAAAGTCTCTAGCTGTAATTGCACAGATTCTTATGGAGATGAGTACAAATGATCTATTAGGCTACATCTAATTAGATGGGTGCAACACTTAACTATTTTTTATAGAGATAGATCTATATAATAATTTATGCCTATGACTGTTACATATAATTATCTCTATGCAGACTATGTTTTATATCTATAGATCTATAACTATATTACAGGTAACTAATATAGTATTATAGATCTTGATAACAATGCTTGTAATATTATGTAATAATACTATTAGTATATTAAATTTATAAATAATGCTAAAAAAACTAGTGACGTGATAATGCTGGTAGCTAAGGTTTATTGAGACTCGCTCTCAAGACGCTAAGCATGTTACACACATTATTTCACGCGGTGTTTACATAAAGCGTGAGAAGTTATTTTCTTCCTATTTTACAGGTAAGGGAAATAGAGTCTAATTGCTTAAGTGAATCCACGAATGCATCACGGCTAATTAGTAGAGTACCTAAAAGCTAAGCCCAAATCTTTGCTCTTTAAATGAATCAGCCTCTGAGTACATGAAGTGGGATTGAGGAATTTTCTGGAACTTGTTCGGCCTCAAACCTTCAGCCGTAATTGAAGCCTTAACATTCGAGCACAGAACACTGCCCAAGATCAGAAAGGGAGAGGAGGCCAAGACACATCACTATTTTTGGATTTATCATCTTAACTTCTGCAATGAGTTTGTCACAGTGAATCTGGGCAATCTTGCAACTTAAATGAAATTATCTGTCATTAATTGGAAACACGTTTTGACAAAACGGAGACCAACAGAACAGGAAAATATGCAGTTATCCAACTGAGATTCTGTTTTCTCAGTGCTTTTGTGGGAGGAGGCAGAAGGGAAGCAAAAGGAGCTTTGCCAGAGTGCCCAGATATTTCTGGAAGGACGTTATGTGATGTATACGTTGCTCTTCTAGAACCATCCATGCAGCGGCTCCTGGAAGCAGGTCTTTAAGAGTAATTTTTCTGGTGGGAGACAGGCTCAGAGAGCACAGTGGCTCATTGGGTATTGATAGCCAAAAAGAAGAGGCAAGGTCGGAGTTGGCAGCCTGTTCCCACATATACCCAGCAGCTGTCAGCCATGGTGGGATTCCCCAGGGACAGGGAAGGGAGGCCCCTGTAGCCAAGGCATCACCTATGGCTCCCCATTTGAATGTAAAGAACTATAAATGGCTCCTAGAGGCAGTTGTGATTTTGTGAAGAAAGCGCTGATCTTGAATACAGGTTCTGCCGCTTTTTCCTTTACAACCAACACCTTGGTTTAGCCTCAGTTTCCTCACCTAGCCAATCAGATAGTTCCAATTATTTCTAATAGGTTCAGGAGACTATGTTAGCAACCATTTAATTTCCTACTGCTGCTGTAACAAATGACCATGACCTTTGCGGACTAAAACAATGGATTCTCCTCCAGTTCTGGAGGTTGAATTCTGACATGGGTTTTTCCAGGCTAAAATCTAGGGGTCACAGGGCTGGGTTCCTTCTAGAGGTTCTCAGGAAGAATCCATTTCCTTGCCTTTTCCGGCTTCCAGAGGCTGCCAGGGGTCCTTGACTCACGGCCTCTACGTCTGACTTTGACATTCCTACCTCGTCTTATAGGATTCTTGTGATTACATTGAATCCACTCAGATAATACAAGATAGTGTCCCCATCTCAAGATTCCTAATTTAATCACTTCTGTGAATTCCTTTTTCTATGTAAGGTGATGTATTCACAGGTTCTGGGGATTAGGATGTGGGCCTCTCGTTGGGGGCATTATTCTATTTACCCGAGAAACTTATATATAATTTATCTTGTTTAATTTTACAGTATCAATCCTGAGAGCTACATTTTATTGAAATTTATTGGGGACCTGTCATTTACTGACCCATTTACTAATGAATGAATGTGTTCATTTTTGTATTTCCTCATTCAACACCAAGCATTGTACTGGTTAGCAGGGGAGAGGTTTCAATGTGGCATCACTCTTGAGACCCTGTCTATCACTTTTGAGATAGTCTCACAATCAAGTAGGGCTCTCTGCCCACAGTAGAATAGTTGCTTAATAACTATTTGCTATTTGTGGTGATGGTTGTAGTGGTCATTTGATCTGCTCATAAGTGTTTCAGTGCCCCTCTCCTTTTGGTCAAAAGGGGTTGTCCTTCCCCATCCTCTTGGAAGGTAGACCTGGCTGTATGAATTGCTTTGGCCAAGGAAGCGTGAGCAGAGATAAATGTTCTTTTTGAGAGGCTGTGGTAAGAGCCAGCATGTGACTGGTGGGAGCACACACCGAGTTGTGGTCTTCACCAGCCTGGGCCAACCCACCAACCGTTCTAGCCCAGGAACGTGAGCAAGAATTATCTTGCTGTGCTAAGCGACTGAGATCTTGGGTGGTTAGTACAGCATCACCTATTGTATCCTGACTATCACAGCATTCATGATCCTTGCACCTTTCCTGAAGACAGGAGACATAAAGATTCACCTGTACCTTGGGCAGACCTTTGGTAACGAGATGAACTTGGAAGAAAGCAGAAGGAAGGCACCTTCCATGGTGACCTCCATTTACACCCCAGCTTCCACATTTGATCTCCCAAATCAAGGGCTGCTTTTACTGTTCTCACTTAACAATAATAATGATAATAATAATAAAAACTGGACCGAAAGACATTTTGGAATGAGAGGCAGTCACGACTAATCGGTGACACAGCTGAGTCCCCCTTTTAATGACAACCTCCTGAGCACCGAGAGATACAGGCCGGTGCATCAGAGCAGTGTCAGAAGACCGTAGGAGGGCAGCAGACACGGCGAGGTGGGCTTTCCAGCAGGCGTTACCTTGTTCTCCCTCCTTAATGCCTCTTCCACTGCCTGGCGACTGTGCTCTCCAACGTACCAGTTGCTTTGCTGGACATCCTGCGGTGCAGGTGAAATGACGAATAGTTTAGGGTCAGAAGGAAGTATTAATTTTAAGTAATCAATTACCTCAAGTGTACTTTCATTCCACCCGTGCCAAATCACAGTTGGATTTATAACAAACACGCACTACAAAAATTCCATCCCTGGATCTGGAGACGGACACAGGAAAGGTAACTACGGCTTAGGAATTACGAAACTGGCAACACAGAGTCCGTCTGCCATCAAAAGAAGCCGGACATTTCACCCCAGGTGTTGAGGAAGGCCCTTCGGCACCACGTTCAACATGGATAAGAAATCTCTGTCTACCACTGTGTTGTGAGTCTGCACCTGCGGAAGCTGATTAAGGTTGGATGCGTATCGTTGGTGAAGCCAGTGCGGGCCTAGTCCTTGTAGAAACAGCAGGGGAGGGGTGTCTGGCTGGCTGAGTCAGTTAAGCATCCGACTCTCGATCTCCGCTCAGGTCATGGTCTCACGGTTTGTAGGATGGAGCCCTGCGTTGGGTCCCGTGCTGACCGCTCGGAGCCTCCTTGGAATCCTCTCCCCCTCTCTTTCAGCCCCTGCCCCACTCATTCTCTCCCTCCCTCTCTCTCTCTCTCTCTCTCTCTCTCAACAACAAACAAACAAACAAAAAGCTTAAAAAAGCAGGGGAAGGAAAGGAAAGGTGCAGACTGAGAGCATCTTTATAGCACTCGCTTCAAGTCACAGGTGGTAGGCCTGAGTCTGTCCGGCTTTCTCCCTGTACCATGATACATTATTGTGCCAATTGAGTTATTCTGATTGTAAAATGCACCACAACAGAAGGAAGGGAGGTCAGAGAGCTGTGCCATAGATCTGCAATTCCTGTACTGGGATCTAAGGATAATAACATCAAACAATCCCCTGCGTGAGTCTAGCATCTCCAAGGCCATTCTTCATTCATTATCCCAATCCGTCCCTGCCACAATCCTGTGTCGTAGGCGTGTCTGGACGGAGCAGGCTCAGGAAGTCGGCACCTGTCACGTGGTCGGCAAGGGCCAGGTCTTTGTTGTCTCAGCACCTCTGGTCCTCCCAGCACATACAACAATGGGTGCACCAAGCGTGCGTGGTGGGAGAGGCGTGAGCTAACTCTAGCCCAACTGTGCAACCTCATTGGTTACCACCCTCCAGTATGAGGACGTGGTCAGGCCAGCCAGATGTGTTTGCTGCTCCCTGGACATACACAGCTTCAGGGCTTGGCACGAGCCAGCCCTGCTGCCCGGAAACCCCCCCCTCCCCCTCCTTCCCCTTTCCTCTCACCCAGCCCTGCCATTCTCTTCCATCAAGTTGGGGATCAAAGTCATCTCTTATTTGAGACCCCCTTTGGAATAAGTTCCCTTATGGAGTGCCTACCCTCAGTGGGGAGTGGGTACTGGGAAGGTCCAGAGGCAGGACCAGCTCTGCTCCCCTCCTGCCAAGCCATGTGACAGGCTCCATCCAGAAAGAAAGGAGCCTGAGAGCCCCATCTGCCTCAGAAGTGTGAGCTCCCAGCGTACAGAGTGGTCTGCTGCTTCTGGAAGGCTTGTCAGCCAGTTCAGGGGCTTAGCAGGGCTCAGTGCATTTCATCTATTCTGATTTTATTTACTTTTTCCAACTGGAAGCACTTAGAGATTTTATGGTCTTATTTGTCCAGGTGTGGTCATGAGTGCTGGCCGGTGAGTTTAGGTGGGACTCAAACACAGCCTTAAATAAGTCAGAAATGCCTGGGGGAGAAGCAGCCCCTTCAGTTGTCTTTTTAGACCTTTGGATAATTCAAGAGGGATGTTTCCTTCTTGTTCTAGTATGTCCTTAATATCTCTCTGGCATTTCTAACCTCCCCAGTAACAGAAGAACCATCCTTATGCTGACAGCTACCAGCGAGTGAAGAGATCTTGCTATAATTTAATGGCTTTGTTCTGTTTGAGTTAAAAGGACTTTAAAAATGTGGCAAAATACACATAGCATCAGATTCACTATTTAAACCATTTTAACTATATAATGCAGTGACACTGAGTACATTCTCGTTGCTTTGCAACCATCACCATTGTCTCCCTGCAACACTTTGTCATCATCCCGAATTGAAGTTCTAGACAGATTAAATAGCTCCCCGTCTCCCCCCCACCCCCTCACCTCCCAGCCCCTGGCCACGGCCATTCTACCTCATCTCTATGAATTTGCCTATTCTGCCCTCATAGCAGTGGATTTCATGGATTTATTCTCTTGTGTCTGGCTTCTTTCACTTAGCATGATGTTTTGAAGGTTCATCTATGTTGTAGCATGTATGGGAATTTCATTCTTTTTAGAACCGTTCTTTCTCTCTCTTTCTCTCTCTCTCTCTCTATAACTGTTATATATATATATATATATATATATATATATATATATATATGGTGGTCATTTGGATTGTTTCCACCTCTTGGCTTTTTTATGAAAAATGCCTCTGTGAACATGGGTGTACAAATATCTGTCCGAGTCCCCGCCTTCAGCTCTTTGGGGCATATATACTCAGAAGTAGAATGCTGCAATTAGTTTTAAGGTCACTTCCTCTCCATGGTATGTGACACTGGTTTTCTATTTAGAGCAGCGATACAAAGTGGAAAAAGAGTCAACTATATAAAGAATACTAATAAGTGAACATTATTATTGGTCATACACGGGTAGGTCACAAATTGTAAAGGTGGATTGAAATTGTTGGTCATCACGGAAGTCCTGATCCACTGCAAGCCTCCCCCATGCGTGTGGGAGCCCAGGCTCTGGGAGGGGTGTGATTTTGGAGAGAACTCAGGGATTCCTGTGCTCCTGAAGCAGATGAAAGAGGGAAAGGAAGCCAGATACATAAAAAGGGGAAGTAACGGTAGTCTGTGCAAAAGTTTCCCAAAGTCTAACTTAAGGGTATGGGGACCTTTTGTAGAAATTAAGGTAGAAATTAATACAAGGACCACAAAAGACCGTTAGGGTACCGTGGGGATTATAGGAATGGACCAGAGTATCTTGGATGCTCTGCTTCTGCTTCAAACCTTTTGCAAGCTCCATAGCAGGATCCCAAGCATATGGGGATGCAGGATGGAGACCCAGAAGAAGCATATCCTTCTGTGCCTCGTAAGTGAAAGCCTTTAGTAAGTAATGTTACCAGGTAATTGAGGGAAGGGCATGGAAGCTACAAAGAACGTTTTGACGCCCCGCTTTCCATGTAGTAAATGTTAAGTGCAGTGTGGTCCAAGAAGATCATAGGGATGGGGAATATTTTAGAAAGAGACCAGGAAATAGATGAAGGACTAATGAGAGTACATCTATTATCTCTTAGCATCATATTTCCCTGCTCTGTGTCTCCTCTGGGCACAGACCATATCCTCTAGCATATTGTGTGGCATATAATAAGGGCTCAAAAAATAGTTGTTGGACTGTTCAAATGAAATGAGTATATGACATGTGGGTCTTTTATTGGAAAAAGAATTGCAGGTGTGCCTGGGTGGCTCCATCGGTTAGGCATCCGACTCTTGATTTCAGCTGAGGTCATGATCTTACAGTTCGTGAGTTCAAGCCCCACATCAGGATCTATGCTGACAAATACAGAGCCTGCTTGGGATTCTCTGTCTCCCTTTCTCTCTGTCTCTCCCCTGTCACACACACTCTGTCTCTCTCAAAATAAATAAACATTAAAAAAAAAAAAAAGAAAAAGGGTTGTAGCATATAAATCCCTGTTAGTCCTGAAAGATTATTGAACAGTTAGTAAGTATAAAACACAGTGCTAGATATCTCTTTTTTTTGAGTAATAAAAGAAAAAGCCACTTTGAGAATCAGAGAGTGTGCAAATTAAAGACTGGTAAAAGAGCAATATGAAATATTATTAGTCCGTAGAAAATATTAAAAGCCAGTAATATGTAGCCAGAAGGGGAAACAAATTAAAGCTGGTCATGATGATCTCCTTCTAGGTATTGTTCAATAAAGCTCTCTTTAGATGCTTAGGTTTATCTAGAAAGACACTGCAGAGAAGTATCTGTTTTACCTTTTCATCAGAACTTGTGGGGAAAGGTTTTCTCCAGCCTGTGTTTTTATAGTGCGGCAAAGTTTCCTGAGGGCCATAGCGGGCTGGAGACTGACATCTCTGGGGAGGATGGAACTGGGTGCTGTGTTTATTATCTGAAAAGGAAATTCACACACAAATATGATTTTGTTATCGTCTCACGCCGCCTCCTTCCAACCAGGAGCTGGAACTCATCACTCCTTCCTGTGCCTGGGGCCACCTTGTTGGTCTACGCCACTGTCCTCTCACTCCGGAGGGTGATCTCCTCTGGACTGTTCTCTTGCTTCAGTTCTCTTGCCCCTTTCTCTCTAGGGCATCTGGAACAATCTTTTTTAAAAAAATTTTATTAGTTTATTTATTATTATTATTGTTTTGAGAGAGAGAGGAAGTGAGCAGGGGAGGGCAGAGAAAGAGACTGAGAGAGAATTCCAAGCAAGATCCACACTATCAGCACAGAGCCCGATGAGGGGCTCCAACCCATGTACCATGAGATCATGACCCGAGCCGAAATCAAGAGTTGGACGCTTAACTGACTGAGCCACCCAGGTGCTCCACATTTGGAGTAATCTTAAAAAAAAAATGTAATTCTGACTTTGCTACTCCTCCTGGCAAAAATGCTTACATGCTTTCCTTTACACCTGAAATAAATTCCAAATGTTTTACTTCTGTCAATAAGGCCTGAATAATCTTATCTACCCATCCATCCATCCCACATTGTCTACTCTGTTCTGGTCATAACGAATTCTGTTCAGTTTCTGAAACAAGCCAAGCTTGTTCTCAACTTGGAAAATGGTATTTTTTTTAAACATGAAGGAATAACTTTTTATTTTATTGGAATATCACTTTTTTAACCTAAAAGAATGACTAACAGATAAAATATGGTTATTCAGACTAGGCATTTGGTAGGTATTTTATTAGAAAATGAACCAAGGGAGGCTGTCACTTTGTGGAAAACAACTGGCAGTATTTGCTGCCAATTATAAAATTAGACTTTCCTAGTGAAAACTGGAATTTGGAA